>NC_047112.1:67374818-67696883 GCF_902500255.1 Thalassophryne amazonica | reverse complement strand
CCTGAGAGCGCGGCGCGCTCCCAGCCCCCATCGATAGGCTCACACCCCGCTGAAACAACCAGATCATTTCCAACGTGAAGGCTTTGTTGATCAGGGACGTCGTCTGACTTTCACAAAAAGGCAGATGATGTGGACATCAGCACTTTCAAAGATCTCAATTTACCGATCGATCTACATTCTGACCCTCACCTATGGTCATGAGATTTGGCTCATGACCGAAAGAACGAGATCGCAAGTACAAGCGGCGGAGATGAGTTTCCTCTGCAGGACGGTTGGACACTCCCTTAGAGACAGGATGAGGAGCTTGGTCACTCGGGAAGAGCTCGGAGTCGAGCCGCTGCTCCTCAATGTTGAAAGGAGCCAGCCTAGGTGGCTCGGGCATCTTTTCCCGATGCCCCCTGGACGTCTCGCTGGAGAGGTGTTCCGGGCACATCCCATCAGGAGGAGGCCCCGGAGAAGACCCAGGACATGCTGGAGGGACTACATCTCTCGGCTGGCTTGGAAACGCCTCGGGGTTCCCACAGAGGAGCTGGGGGAGGTGTGTGTGGATCGGGAGGTCTGGGCGACTTTGCTTGAGCTGCTGCCCCGGCGACCCGTCTCTGGATAAAGCGGAAGAAATGGATGGATGGATGACATTACATAGCTGGTTTGCTGGATTAAAGTTTGCATATGCATCAGCATATATTTTGCATATATTACTTTGAAGAAATCTTTATAATCATGTGTTTTTTCATTATATTCTAAGTTGATTCACTGTGCCCTGTGAATTAGTGTCCGGGGCACAGTGAATCAAACATTTTAAAATCGATTTTAAACACCTGTAAATTATACTTGGGGAGACATAAATAACACAGCCTTATAAACAATAACTTGCTGTATTAAATCCACAATAGAGTGACCTAAACTTGTGCATAATTTTCACAGATCTGGCAACTTGTTTCTGACGGATTGTTTGTTGCTGTGAACTTCACACGGTTGTATACGCTTCTTTTATTTCTGTTTAGCACTCTTCTGGTTATTAATTGTATCTACTCTGAACGTTATTTAACAACAGTCCTGTTGTGAATCACTAGCAGTTAGCATTCGTTAGCGGTTAGCATTCGCTAGCGGTTAGCTCTCGCTAGCTAGGTCGACCCCTGCCCTCTCCGTCGTTACTTTTTATAGCTGTTTCTTTTTTACCCGTTTAATACTTCTGTTCATTTTTCAGTCGAACTGCTGTGAATTTTAAGTAATTATTTTACTCCTGTGTAAAATCTTAGGAGCGGCTAGCATTTTCGCTAGCGGTTAGCTTGCGTTAGCTATTTCGGACCCCCGTCATTTTTTCATTTCATTTTTTTTACACTCCTGTTAGTTAATTAACTGTTTAGTGTATTTTATAGCTGCTGCTTTTTAACCTGTTTAATACTTCTGTTAGTTTTTCAGTGTAACTGCTGTCAATTTTAATTAATTTATTTGCGTCTGTGTGAGCCTTAGGACTGGTTAGTTTATCCGTTATTGGTTAGCTCGTGTTTGCTTGGCTACATTCTTGAATTTCTAAGTGCATAAAGTACACTACTAATTCTACTTTACACCTCCATAAATCCTGTGTGATGTTGGAAGACAGGGTGGCTCTCTTAGAGAGCCGTGTCTGTAAGTTAGAGCAGCTTCTTAGCTCAGTGGAGTTATATGTTATGGGCACTCCAGATGAGGTTAGTGTTGGGCCGGCTAGTGAGCCCAATAGCATCAGCAGAGGAAGCCCCGTAGGGCTTGGTGCACGGTTGTGGCACCCCGATCACACTCGCCAGTGCGAACTGTGAATTGGTTCTCCCCCTTGGATTTGCCTGATGTGAATTCTCTGAGCCCACAAGTGACTTCTACTCCTGCCTCCAGGCCGAAACACCGGACTTTAGTGATAGGGGATTCTCTCACCCGCAAAGTCAGGTTACAGACGCTGGCTGACGTTAAATGTATTCCAGGGGCCAGAGCTCCCGACATTGCATCTCATCTTAGGGTGCTGAAGCTGCAGAATGGAAGACAGACGAAGGAACATGACATGAGATATAGTCACATAGTTATTCACGTTGGCACCAATGATATCAGGATGAAGCACTCAGAGGTCACAAAAAAGGACATAGAGAGGACTTGTGACCTTGCCATAAAGATGTGTCGGCATCGATTAATAGTCTCTGGTCCCCTCCCCTCCCGGGGTACTGATGAGGTGTTTGGCAGGCTGACATTGTTAAATAGGTGGCTGGCACAGTTTTGTAGACAGCAAGGCTTTAGCTTTATTAATAACTGGCCTTCGTTCTGGGGCCGCCATGGCTTGCTGATGCCGGATGGCCTCCACCCTACTGGAGAAGGTGCTGCCATCTTGTCTGCGAACATAGATAGAGCTCTACAGGGAGGGTAACATTAGGAATCTACAGCAGGCCAAGGAGCAGATGATTAGAGACCCTGCAAGGCCTATGACAAATGTGGGTGTGGAATCCATTAGCTTAGCGGGGAATTTAGTGCGGAAAATCCACTATGGTGATAGTGCAGTTTATTTGCCAGGGAGGGAATTTCAACAAGTTGAGACTGTGGCCTGCTTCCGTAGTCGTGCCCATAAAAATCCTAGAGGGATATGCTTTCCAAATGTAATACCCATTACTATATTGGATGATGTTGAAATTGAGGACGGCCCAGTGGGTTTTCCAGCAATAGCAAAGATTTTGTGTCTGCTACCTACAACGCACGTGGTATGTCTCAAACCTAAACCTACTTCTAGGCATCTTATATATGCTACTCTGGAACCAGCCCTAAACCCGAACAGTTCAACTGTCAACCCCACTGAGTTCCTTAGACTGGGTCTCATTAACATAAGATCACTGTCCTCAAAGTCATTGTTGATCAATGATCTAATTACTGATCATCACTTAGAAATGACTGGGCTATGTGAAACCTGTCTTAAACCTACAGCTGTCCTCCCCTTAAATGAGGCCTGCCCACTAGCATATACATTTAGTCACGTCCCTCATGATGCGAAGCAAGGCGGGGGTGTTGCTCTTATTTGTAAATCTAGGTTTAGTTTATTAGCTGTTGGGGGTTACAAATATCACTCGTTTGAGCATCTGATTCTCCGCTCTGCTCAGGATATTACACATTGCCAAGGTCAGAAGAATAAAAATCAGCAGTATTACTTTGTCACTGTATATAGGCCTCCTGGCCCATATTCTGAATTCTTAGATGAATTTGGTGCGTTCATCTCTAACCTGTCAACTAGTGTAGATAACATTCTGATCATTGGTGACTTTAACATTCATATAAATAAGCCTTCTGATCCCCTCTGCAAATCATTTATGGAAATTGTGGATGCATTAGGATTTCGGCAATGCATTCGAGATTCGACGCACATTAGTGGAAATACCCTGGATCTTGTTCTCGCATGTGGTATTGCTGTCACGAATATTGACATCATGCCTCTTACACCAGTGGTGTCTGATCACTCACTTATTAAGTTTACAGTTTCGCTGCCGTGTTTAGTGGAACAACAACCTTATATATCATTACGGCAATTCATCAACTCCTCAACTAAGACTGAACTCGAAGCTAGACTGCTTGATGTCTTAGCTTCACATTTGACAAATACCCAATCAGTAGACAGACTTGTGGATAGTTTAAACTCAGTGCTCAAAACTACACTCGACATGACTGCACCACCTGTGTTGAAACCACGCTCCCCCAAATCACAGTCACCTTGGTTCAATGGTTATCTGCGTGACCTCAAGCATAAAGCAAGATGTCTAGAACAGAAATGGCGTCGTTCAAAATTAGAAGTATTTCACTTTGCGTGGCGTGATGCTATCTTAGACTATAAGAATGCATTATTGGCTACAAAGCGGACTTACTACTCTGATTTGATCAACAAAAACAAGCATAACTCAAAGTTCTTGTTCGACACGGTGGCAACACTTATGCATGGACAACCACCTGTAGTTCGCTCTCCTTTTACAGCACAAGATTTCCTGGATTACTTTGGGAAGAAAATAGAAGACATCAGGTTAAACATATCCCGGCATGCCTTAACCCAGCCACTACACCCTGCTATTGAGATGGGCGCCACTACTGAGGTATTACCTAGATTTACAGAATTTGATAGTACCTCACTAGGCATGCTGACAAAACTCTTAATGTCAACAAAAAGCACAACTTGTTTATCTGATCCTATACCAACAAAACTGTTTAAGGACCTGTGGTGCACTCTTGGGCCAAATGTGCTGGAAATTATTAATCTTTCTTTAACGTCTGGATCTGTTCCTAAATGTTTCAAATCTGCAGTGATTAAACCATTACTTTAGAAACCTAATCTTGACCCTAGTGTATTGACAAACTATCGGCCGATTTCAAATCTATAATTTTTCTCTAAAATTCTGGAAAAAGGTGTCACGGCAGCTCGTAGACTAACTGAGAATAATCTCTTTGAGCCACTGCAGTCTGCTTTTAGAAAATATCATTCCACAGAGACGGCTCTCACTAAAGTGGTGAATGATCTTCTGCATACAATGGATTCGGACACTACTATGGTTCTGTTGCTGTTAGATCTCAGTCCTGCACTTGATACAGTGGATCATCATATTCTACTTGATAGGCTGGAAAATCATTTTGGGATTACTGGGAGTGCCCTTGCATGGCTGACGTCATACTTGACCAGTCGTTCTCACTGTGTTTTGTACAGTAACACTACCTCTAACCTTAGTGACATGAAATTTGGGATTCCACAGGGGTCTGGTACTGCTGGTAATCTCATTCACATAAAATCCTTAGAAGATTGCCTTGCAGCAGTGAGAAGTTGGATGTCTAGAAACTTCCTACTTTTAAACTCTGATAAGACTGAAATGATGGTTCTTGGTCCAGTGAGACATGAGCATCAATTTGACCAGTTAACGCTCAGCCTCGGCTCTTGTGTTATACATCACACTGACAAAGTGAGGAACCTTGGGGTAATTTTTGATCCTTCATTGTCCTTTGGCCTCCACATTAGAAATATTACTAGGACTGCTTTCTTCCACCTGTGAAATATAGCGAAGATTCTTCCCATCCTGTCTATGGCTGATGCTGAGACCCTGATCCATGCATTTATCTCTTCTAGATTGGACTACTGCAATGTTCTATTTTCTGGTTTACCGCAGTCTAGCATTAGGGGTCTCCAATTGGTTCAAAATGCTGCAGCCAGACTTTTGACACGAAGCAGAAAGTTCGACCACATTACACCCATTTTGGCATCCCTTCACTGGCTTCCTGTACCAGTGAGATCAGATTTTAAGGTTCTGCTACTAACCTATAAAATTATTCATGGACTGGCACCTCCCTACCTAGCTGTCCTAATTAAACCTTACGTACCGGTCTGGGCTTTACGTTCTCAGGGTGCAGGACTACTCTGTGTCCCTAAGGTGAATAAGAAGTCTGCGGGTCACAGAGCTTTCTCTTATCGTGTTCTGTGGAATGATCTCCCTGCGTCAATAAAACAGTCAGATTCTGTGGAGATTTTCAAGTCCAGACTTAAGAAACAATTATTTTCCCTTTCATATGGCTAGCATACTGGTACAGTTTTGTTTTACGCTTTTTACTCTTTTAATTAATTTATTAGTAATTGGAGCGGGCTGCGGCCTCAACTTTACCTAAATTCTGGGTCTTTAAGTGAAGTTTGGGGCTAGTGGCCGGCGATCACCTTAGTATTTCTCTGTTTTTCTTGTTGTTTAATGCTGGCAAATTATACAGTATTGTTTGTCTTTCTGATGCCTGATTCTGTTTTTTTCTCTCTGTTTAAGGTGCAGCTCCATCCAGCGATGGGAGTTGTATTCGTGTTGGCGATCCTCCTGTCCTGTGCACCAATAGCATTTCTTGTATATTCGTCCGTGAATTGTTCTATGAATTGTTCTGTAATTTATGTTTGTAGCTTGGCCCACGCAGAGTCAACCCTGTGAGTGTGGTCTGCTTGAGGTTTCTTCCTCAGAGGGAGTTTTTGCTTACCACTGTTGCTCTGGGGGTTGGTAAGGTTAGTTCTTACCTGTGTGAAGCGCTTTGAGGCAACTCTTGTGATTTGGCGCTATATAAATGAAAATAAATTATTAATAATTTTATTAATTTTTATTAATAAATTATTTCACACAAGCCTTATTTCTCTTTTTCCACGGATATAGGTACAGGAAGCGCTGGGACGGACAGCTCCTCGATGTTAGAACGACCGCCATCGGCAGCAGACGCATTCAGTCACAGTCTGAAAATACTCCATTACTTAACTTCTATGCAAAAAAAGCAAGAGACACTTATGTCTCTGGGTCCTCAGACTGAGAGCCAGAGATGCCTGGGAAGAGCTTGTGGAGTTATGAGGTCAAAGGTCAGAGGTGTTTGGCGATGCTGATGTCTCTGCAGGAGAATGAAGGTCCGAGTCTTCAGGATCCTGGTGCTTCCTGTCTCACTGACTGGTTGTCAGACTTGGACTCTAACCAGTAACCTCAGGTGAGGACTGGGTGTCTCTGGTCCCAGGTCTCTGTGGAGGATATTTGGGTCCTTCTTTGTGTCCAGTGAACAGTTACTTAGTGAGACACAAATCAGGAGGATCACTGACACTGTGAGGGAACATCAGACACCACAATTTTGTCCATGTGGTGAGTTTCTCTGGACATGATCCAAGACACAGGAGTCTCAGTGTTCAGGACCCCAGTAGCTGGAGAAGATCAAGGCTATGCCCACATTTCACCTGGCTGCAGCAGATAGGCCATTACTTTGGAGAGGTCGGGACAGACTGACTGTCTACCTGGGTGGTTGCCATCCAGTACCCAGGGAGGTTCTACAACATGGTGGATCTGGCAGCAACACATGCTGATGTCTTTTACAAGTCATCCCTTGAGGGGACAGGAAGTCACTGCAGTGCCATTAAAAAGCTTATATATTCTTCAGGAGTGATAAATACGGAGAAACACACTTTTAAAGACGTATTGGATAAACTTTTTCCTGACACATTTTAAAAAGTTGTATAAACCATAAACCTTGTTTGTATAAATCCTTGAAGAGAGTCAGTTGAGTTGGGGGAGACAACAGGTGAGGTCATGTGACATCACGTCACTTCATGACGGAAATGCGACATGAAGACGACCACCGTTTTTTTTTTTAATGAATTACAAAGTGTTCTGAGTGTGTTCTTTAAAGGTTTTATAAAAGACCAACATTTGGTCAGGCGCCAACTCTGGCGGGTCGCTGTACAGATGTGGAGAGGACATATTTGTACTCACAGCAATGGTTTTCTCTTTGATTCCTCCGACTGGCAGCACTTTGCCCGTCAGCGACACCTCACCAGTCATGGCGACATTCTGACGGACGGGCTGATTGGTCGCCAGCGACAACAGTGCTGTGACAATGGTGCAGCCAGCGCTTGGTCCATCCTTGGGCGTTGCCCCCTTCAGACAGACCAAAGAAAAACGCGATGTTGAGTGAAGCTGAAGAACATATTTATGAGGACTATGACAAATTTACAAAGTTGTTTCCACATTATGTGCCACGTGTGCCTAACGAAGACATCCTAGAAAGCTAACGAACACCCCCCCCCACCCCGTGTTAGCTGCTAGTATGTAAAATATACAGTGGTGTGTAAAAGTTTGGGCATCCCTGATAATTTTCGTGATTTTCCTTTATAAATCATTGGTTGTCTGGATCAGAAATTTCAGTTAAATGTATCATATAGCAGACAAACACAGTGATATTTGAGAAGTGAAATAAAGTTTCTAGTATTTACAGAAAGTGTGCAATAATTATTTAAACAAAATTAGGCAGGTGCATAAATTTGGGCACTGTTGTCATTTAATTGATTTGAATACATTTAGCACTAATTATTGTAACACAAAATTGGTTTGGTAAGCTCCTTGACCCTTGACTTCCTTACACAGGTGAATTCAATCATGAGAAAGGGTACTTAAGGTGTCCATTTGCATTTGTGGCATTTGTTTCCCCTCTTTGCATCTCTTCTAATGAGTGGCAAGATGGGAGCCTCTAAACAACTCTCAAATGACATGAAAACAAAGATTGTTCAACATCATGGTTTAGGGGAAGGATACAAAAGCTATCTCAGATATTTCAGCTGTCAGTTTCCACTGTGAGGAACATAGTGAGGAAATGGAAGACCGCAGGCACAGTACTAGTTAAGGCCTTAAGTGGCAGGCCAAGAAAAATCTCAGATAAGCTGAAGCGAAGGATGGTGAGAACAGTCAGTCAACTCACAGACCTGCTCCAAAGACCTACAACATGATCTTGCTGCAGACAGAGTCTCTGTGCATCATTCAACTATACAGTGCACTTTGCACAAAGAGATGCTGTAATGCGGAGGAAGCCTTTTCTCTGTATATGCCACAAATAGAGTTGCTTGATAAGCCAGCTTCATTTTGGAACAAGGTGCTGTGGACTGATGAAACTAAAATTGAGTTATTTGGACATAACAAGGGGCAGTACGCATGGCTGAAAAAGAACATATCATTCCAAGAAAAACACTTGCTACCTACAGTAAAATTTAGAGGTGGTTCCATCATGCTGTGGGGCTGTGTGGCCAGTGTAGGTACTGGGAATCTTGTTAAAGTTGAGGGTCACATGGATTCCAGTCAATATCAGCAGATTCTTGAGAACAATGTTTATGAATCAGTGACAAAGTTGAAGTTACGCCGGGGGCTGGATCTTTCAACAAGACGACAACCCTAAACACTGCTCAAAATCTACTAAGCCATTCATGCAGAGGAACAAGTACAACATTCTGGAATGGCCACCTCAGTCCCCAGACCTGAATATTATTGAAAATCTGTGGTGTGATTTTAAGGGGGCTGTCCATGCTCAGAAACCAACAAACATGACTGAACTGGAGTTGTTTTGTAAAGAAGAATGGTCCAAAATACCTTCAACCAGAATCCAGACTCTCACTGGAAGCTATAGGAAGCATTTAGAGGCTGTTATTTCTGCAAAAGGAGGATCTACTAAATATTGATATATTTTTTTCTGTTGGGGTGCCCAAATTTATGCACCTACCTAATTTTGTTCAGAGTTATTGCACACTTTCTGTAAATCCTATAAACTTCATTTCACTTCTCAAATATCACTGTGTTTGTCTGCTATATGATACATTTAACTGAAATTCCTGATCCAAACAACCAGTGATTTCTAAAGGAAAATTATCAGGGGTGCCCAAACTTTTACATCCCACTGTAAATAGTAAATATTTAGTGATTAAACATGTGAACTAACAAACAGGTCAAATTCTGTGTCCATGAAATTGACAAATATTTATTTTCTTCTTATCAGGGTTGCAATGACAGCAGACCAAGCAGCTCCTCCCACACTTCCCTATCCTTGGCCAAGTCCTCTAAAACCCCCGTTTCACATGGACGGTCTGGTCTGCAGTCCTTGTTCAGTCATGAAATCATGTTGAGGCTGCATGTCACCAAAAAGCTGTACAGCTGCTGCCAGGACCTTCCAAAGCCTGCTCGGTATCTGCTCACACACCGCCATGATCACAATGGCTGTCGTGAAGTATGAAGCTGTACCTGACGTCCGCAGAAAAGTCGCCAAGGCAGGAGGAGACATAACTACCTCACCCCGTGACCGGCCAACAGGCACGTAAGGACCGCAGCATTTTCACTGCTGTGACAGCAGATCGTCCACTGACACATGACTGGAGGGGCATGAGTTTGAACGTGAGTCATCAGGAGATGACATGTCCCCCAAGTCCCCACAAATCAGTAACACAAAGTGTCGGGGATCAGCCAAGTACACCTTTATGATAAATATGAATGAAATTGGTTAACTGGCTCTTGAGATATCACACTAAGTGAAAACGGACAGATGGACAGAAACATGCTGATCGTTATCCCCTCCATACTGGAGGGGATAGGAGTCTGTGCCATGATTTTTATAAATAAAGTTCTTTTTAAAAGTGTAAAATGAGTTCCTTGTCAGCTGATGTCTGCCAAGTTCATCAGAAAGTTTTGTGCGTGTTAAAAACTGAGTGGTAAGGTAGAGAGATTTGTCTTCTACTTCTCCTGCAGCTGATGGTTCATTCTGGGCTTCTGAAAGCTCCGCATAAGTGAACATGAAGCTCGACTGTCTCTGAAAGGACGCATCATGTCAGACATGTAATCTAAGCTGAGCCCCGAAGACAAAACCATCTAAATATTACATGAATTGTTTTTCCATATTTCTGTATGTGAACATTCAGTTTGGATCATGTGTGCTGTTTTTTCTTTTTTGTTGTTGTTCTTACTGCTGTGTTCATGACAGCACCATCATGAAAACACCTTGTGTGGAACATTTTAATATATAAGTAGATACAATAAGTTCACTGTGGACTAACCACAGTTTTGTCCTTTTTTCCCCCATCCAGAGTTTGACTCTCAGAACATCAATAAGACAAAATAGTGAGTTTTCTGAAGAGGACTACAGTCACGTAACTGACGCTGTCGTGTGTAAAGGGGGCTTACTCTTCTCGGGGGATCCTGAAGCGTTCCCAAGCCAGCTGGGAAATATAATGTCTCTAGTGAGTCCTGGGTCTTCGCCAGGGCCTTCCCCCAGTTGGACGTGCCTAGAAGACCTCTTTAGGGAGATGACCAAGGGGCCTCCTCACCAGATACCCGAACCAGGTATCTGGTGAAGTACCTGAACCAAGAAGCAGCGGCTCTACTCAGAATCCCTCCCAGATAGTCAAGCTTCTCGCCCTGTCCAGTGTAAGCCGAGATACCCAATGGAGGAATCTCATTTCTGCCGCTTGTATCTGTGATCTTATTCTTTCAGTCATGACCCAAAGTTCATGACGATAGGTGAGGATAGGAGTGTAAATTTACTGGTAAATTTACACTCCTATCCTTGGTCATAAAGTCTGCCGGTCACAGAGCTTTCTCCTACCGTGTCCCAGCTCTGTGGAACAATCTCCCGGCACACATACGGCAGTCGGATAAATAGTAAATGGACTGCATTTATATAGCGCTTTTCCATCTGCATCAGACGCTCAAAGCACTTTACAATTATGCCTCATATTCACCCCGATGTCAGGGTGCTGCCATACAAGGCGCTCACTACACACTGGGAGCAATAGGGGATTAAAGACCTTGTCCAAGGGCCCTTAGTGATTTTCCAGTCAGGTGGGATTTGAACCGAGGATCTTCTGGTCTCAAGCCCAACACCTTAACCACTAGACCAGGGGTGGCCAAGTTCGGTCCTCGAGAGCCACATTCCTCACACTCTTCAAGGATCAAGGAAATTTTATTGTCATATGCACAGAACAGAAGAACTTTCCTGCACAATGAAATGTGGCTACTGCATTTAACCCATCCTATTTGCCAGTAGGAGCAGAGGTCGTCATTAGGCGCCCGGGGACCAGCTCCAGATGTACATCCCTGCCTTGGTCAACAGCAGGGCTGAGCAAACCAACACCGACCCATAACAAACAACACACATAACACACAACACATAGGCCGGCCCGGTACATAAAACATATATATAAAGCAAAACACGAGGGAAAAGGAGAAGAAAAAAACCCCTCATAGCCGCTGCATTACACAGCGGCAATGAGGAAAAAAAATCCCATCAGCACAAAAAAACCAATAATCACAGAGACAAACAAGGACACAGGACGACAACCGAGATTTGAAAGGACCAGTTTATCAGAACACTCCGGAAGGCAGCCAGTTTCGGCGCCGTCGACGGCCTTGTTCGACAGTCTGGGGGGGGGGAAGGGAACAGCCCTGCGCAGGCTGAGAAAGTCCTGGACAGTCACAGTTCACGTCAGAGCTGGAGAAGCTGAGGGGAGGGGGGAAGACCAGGGAGCGAGGCATAAGAGTGTTGTTCTTCTGAGGAGGTATCTTATCACAGCGACCTTGAAGTGCAGCTGTATTTGGGGAAGCCAAATGAATAGCCAGATTAACAGACGCCTGAAAGATTCCACAGTTCTGAGAACAGAGTGGCTCTCAATGCGCTGAATGTAGAATGTGGTCTTCACAGACGGTCAAAGCGGGTTTCCAGGGCTGCGATCTTCCCAGAGATGTCATCCAATGCGCGGTTAACCCCCGCCGACTGCGCAGCCACTGCCTTCCCAATCGAATCAATCATATAGGGCAGCTTGGAACGACCAATCAAAGCTGCTTCCACTTTCTTGATTTTTCGGTAAACCAGCAAGTGCCCCGCTCCACACATCAGAAAGCCGGTCACCACCAAGCCGAATATGTACACATCTTAACGTCCTCCACAGAAAGCATGTAAAGGCACATGACCTGCCATCTCCTCCACGAGTCCATCACGTAACCCATCACATGCGTCCCAGCAGGACAGGTCGGGTCCTCCGCTCCCGAAGATCTTGTAGAAAAAATAGTGTCAATTGCGTTCAGAGACCACTTTAACAGATCCATTTTTGTCGTTTCCAGAAGAGCAATGCTGCAGCCTCACAGACAACACGCCACAAAAGCAGGAAAGATAAGGAGGGAGGGAGAAGAGAAAAGTGCGTCCGTCTCGGTCGAGTGCAAGCTGGCAGACTTTTAATGAGCCTTGCATTGGATTCAGGTGTGTTGGAGCAGGGAGACAACTAAGAGTGTCAGGAATGTGGCTCTCGAGGACCGAACTTGGCCACCCATGCACTAGACCATACAATACTGTGGAGACTTTTAAATCACGTTTAAAGACTCATTTGTTTTTCTTGTTTTATCAATAGTGTTATGTGTTTTTATTCTTGTATTCTTTTATGGTTTTGTCTTTTTATTGTGTTTTTAAATTTTTAATTCAGTTTTTTTCTGTTTTTATTATGTTGTGTGAAGCGCCTTGAAACTATCTCACTGTGAACTGGCGCTATATAAATTAATAAATTTGAATTTGAAATCAAGTCATGCCTTCCAGCATAGCTACTTCTTCACCGTGACGGTCAGGTACAGCATCTGTAAAACATCAGATGCTGTACCAATCCGTTGATCGATGTCCCGCTCCAATTCACCCCCACTCATGAATTAGAGGCAGAGATACTTAAACTCGTCCACTTGGGCAGTAACTCTCCCTGACCCAGAGGGGACAGTCCACCCTTTTCTGACAGAGGACCATAGTCACAGATTTGGAGGTGCTGATTCTCATCTCAGTCGCTTCACACCTGCTCAGTGACATTGGAAGTCACCGCCTGATGAAGCCAACAGAACTACATGATCCACAAAAAGGAGAGATGAAACTCTGAGGTCACCAAACTGGACACTCTCTGATCCCTGACTGCACCTTGAAATCCCGTCCATGAACATCAAGAACAGGATTGGTGACAAGGGGCAGCCCTGGTGGAGTCCAACACCCACTAGGAACACGTCTGATGTAATGCCGGGAATGTGGACACAGCTCCTACGTTGGTCATATAGAGACCAGAACACGTGTTGCATCGGACCTGGTACTATACGAGGTCTGTCCATAAAGTAACGGTCCTTTTTATTTTTTTCAAAAACTATATGGATTTGATTCATATGTTTTTACGTCAGCCAAGCTTGAACCTTCGTGCGCATGCGTGAGTTTTTCCACGCCTGTCGGTTGCGTCATTCGCCTGTGAGCATGCCTTGTGGAAGGAGTGGTCCAGCCCCGTCGTCGGATTTTCATTGTCAGGAAATGGCGGAATTATTTGGGCTTTTTTCCATCAGAATTTTTTCAGAAACTGTTAAAGACATGCAGCTGGAATAGGGAATAAGAATAAGGAGTGTTACTACAGCTATAAGGACGGCCCACAATGGCGCTCGGCGCGCCGTGCTCCGAGCTGCGACGACGAGGCAGAAACCACCAGATCATTTCTAAACGGATGGCTCTGTGGAGCCGGGACCGTCGTGTGCAATTTCTCTGGTTATCACAAGAGCTGGACATCAGCCATTTTCCGGCAGATTTCACTTTTAACAAGCATCTAAAAAGTAATTTTGTCATAGAAAGCCGCGCGGAGGCTTCGTGCGTCATGACGGAGCCGTTGATGGAGCGAGACAAAGGAACACCTCCGTTTCGGAGTGCCAGATGACAAGTTGGGACATGTCCAGCTCTCCACAATTTCTCTTATACTCACTCGACTGGTAAGCACTGAAAGCCGAGATAGGTATGTCCCAACTTGTCCTTTAACACTCCGAAACGGAGGTGTTCCTTTGTCTCGCTCCATCAGCAGCTCCGTCGTGACGTGCGAAGCCTCCGCGTGGCTTTCCATGACAAAATCTCTTGTTAAAAGTGAAATCTGCCGGAAAATGGCTGATGTCCAGCTCTTGTGATAACCAGAGAAATTGCACACGACAGTCCCGGCTCCACAGAGCCATCCGTTTAGAAATGATCTGGTGGTTTCTGCCTCATCGTCGCAGCTCGGAGCGCGTGCCATTGTGGGCCGTCCTTAAAGCTGTAGTAACACTCCTTATTCTCTGTGAAGCCCGTAAAATTTTCACCGAAAGCCAGATAAATTTTTCGAATGGTTTCCAGCTGCATGTCTCTAACAGTTTCTGAAAAAATTCTGATGGAAAAAAAGCCCAAATCATTCCGCCATTTCCTGACAATGAAAATCCGATGAGGGGGCTGGACCACTCCTCCCACAAGGCGTGCTCACAGGCGAATGACGCAACCGACAGGCGTGGAAAAACTCACGCATGCGCACAAAGGTTCAAGCTTGGCTGACGTAAAAACATATGAATCAAATCCATATAGTTTTTGAAAAAAATAAAAAGGACCGTTACTTTATGGACAGACCTCGTATACTCCTGCAGCGCCCCTCACAGATTGATTAGGTATAACCCCAAGACCCCACTTATATCTGTAATTCACAAATATGATGCATTAAAAAACAAAACATCAAAATTCCAATCAACTGTCTTTGAAGATGGCAGCTGAGAATCATTTTCCTTCATGAAGATCTTCACATGTGAGGATTCACGATTTGAGAAGAGTGTGTCTAAACGAGAGCAATAATAAAGAGGAAGTGATGGTACCTCAGGAACATGCAGGTGCAAGTGGCTGTTGAGCAGGAAGTGATTCTCAGGTTCCTGCCTCATCAGGAATGTGCGAGCAAATGTTGATGCGATCTTGGCGCTTTCCTTCATGACGTCTCCCAGGTGACCTGGAGAGGCCAAATAGCAGCAGGTTCATGTGATCATTGTCCACAACTATTCCTAACTTACAGCAGCTTAATGTACATAAATACTCATGAAAACAAGGATGCCTCATTGCCTTTACACACTTTGACCAAAACGGAGAGTTCATCAGTAGGTGAGTCAGTCCACACTCTCCTCGAAACCCAGTTCACTCTCCAGGTTCCAGTCTGGGTGAGGGTTAGGGTAACCAGCAGCATCTGTGGATAACAGTCTGCCAGCACTCGGACTCTGGGTCTGAAGACAGCTTTTTGGGACTCCTCCTGTGCCAGGGAGGCCATCTCACTGGAACCTATTTTTCACAATGGGTGACAGCACTTTGGCTCAGGTAACCTGCCGCACTGCTCCACTTCATTTGGTCATTTTGGGTTATTCATCATAAACCTGGGCCTGCACTATGACTCCTCTGGATGATATTTAGACTGACCTCAGATATGAAACACCTCCTCCTATAAGGAGGTGACTCCAATACAATCCTCAGCGACTTTGAGGGTCTGGTTACGGAAGAAGACCAACTACCTTTTGGGATCACCAGCTGTGTCCATGTCTGTCCAGACAGACTGCATGCAAATTCCTGAGAAACAGTCTCATTTTGAAGTATGGCCAGATTTAATCTTGGGCACTGAGCAGGCAGCAGCCTGCGAGACTTCAGATGAATCCTCAGGGAAACCACACATCTGTGGTCGGAACTCACAAACTAGTCACTTTTGTACAACCCCTGGCAAAAATTATGGAATCACCGGCCTTGGAGGATGTTCATTCAGTTGTTTAATTTTGTAGAAAAAAAAAGCAGATCACAGACATGACACAAAACTAAAGTCATTTCAAATGGCAACTTTCTGGCTGTAAGAAACACTATAAGAAATCAGGAAAAAAAATTGTGGCAGTCAGTAACGGTTACTTTTTTAGCCCAAGCAGAGGGAAAAAAATATGGAATCACTCAATTCTGAGGAAAAAATTATGGAATCATGAAAAACAAAAGAACGCTCCAACACATCACTAGTATTTTGTTGCACCACCTCTGGCTTTTATAACAGCTTGAAGTCTCTGAGGCATGGACTTAATGAGTGACAAACAGTACTCTTCATCAATCTGGCTCCAACTTTCTCTGATTGCTGTTGCCAGATCAGCTTTGCAGGTTGGAGCCTTGTCATGGACCATTTTCTTCAACTTCCACCAAAGATTTTCAATTGGATTAAGATCCGGACTATTTGCAGGCCATGACATTGACCCTATGTGTCTTTTTGAAAGGAATGTTTTCACAGTTTTTGCTCTATGGCAAGATGCATTATCATCTTGAAAAATGATTTCATCATCCCCAAACATCCTTTCAATTGATGGGATAAGTGTCCAAAATATCAACGTAAACGTGTGCATTTATTGATGATGTAATGACAGCCATCTCCCCAGTGCCTTTACCTGACATGCAGCCCCATATCATCAATGACTGTGGAAATTTACATGTTCTCTTCAGGCAGTCATCTTTATAAATGTCATTGGAACGGCACCAAACAAAAGTTCCAGCATCATCACCTTGCCCAATGCAGATTCGAGATTCATCACTGAATATGACTTTCATCCAGTCATCCACAGTCCACGATTGCTTTTCCTTAGCCTACTGTAACCTTGTTTTTTTCTGTTTAAGTGTTAATGATGGCTTTCGTTTAGCTTTTCTGTATGTAAATCCCATTTCCTTTAGGTGGTTTCTTACAGTTCGGTCACAGATGTTGACTCCAGTTTTCTCCCATTCGTTCCTCATTTGTTTTGTTGTGCATTTTCGATTTTTGAGACATATTGCTTTAATTTTTCTGTCTTGACGCTTTGATGTCTTCCTTGGTCTACCAGTATGTTTGCCTTTAACAACCTTCCCATGTTGTTTGTATTTGGTCCAGAGTTTAGACACAGCTGACTGTGAACAACCAACATCTTTTGCAACATTACGTGATGATTTACCCTCTTTTAAGAGTTTGATAATCCTCTCCTTTGTTTCAATTGACATCTCTCGTGTTGGAGCCATGATTCATGTCAGTCCACTTGGTGCAACAGCTCTCCAAGGTGTGATCACTCCTTTTTAGATGCAGACTAACGAGCAGATATGATCTGATGCAGGTGTTAGTTTTGGGGATGAAAATTTACAGGGTGATTCCATAGTTTGTGTGAGTCCATATTTTTTTCCCTCTGCTTGGTCTAAAAAAGTAACCGTTACTGACTGCCACACTTTTTTTTCTTGATTTCTTATAGTGTTTCTTAAAGCCAGAAAGTTGCCATTTGAAATGACTTTAGTTTTGTGTCATGTCTGTGATCTGCTTTTTTTCTACAAAATTAAACAACTGAATGAACATCCTCCGAGGCCGGTGATTCCATAATTTTTGCCAGGGGTTGTAGACCTTACCGTTCTGCAGAATTGTCCAGTTTGTTTCAGTTTTCGCCCAAGGACATAGTCAATCTCCTTGGCAAATGGTATTTATCTACCATGTCCAGGGGGTACATCTGCTTGTTGAAACCAGGATCCAGCAACTTGGAGACCCAGGCTGTTTGCACAGTTACCAGATCCATGTGGACCAATGTTGTCCGCATAACCAGCCCTGTCAGGGCCAGTGGTCACACTGAAATCACTCATGACCAGTAAAGTGTCACCTTCAGGCCAGTCACCAATCACGGAGTGAAACTGTCAATAAAAGGTCTCCCTCAGAGAGATATCACTCATCACAGTCGGAGCATCAACTGAGACAACAGACACTCCACCTAGTGAATGAATGTGTGAGTCTGATGCTCAAACATGTGACACCAGTGGAAGGAACGGGTCTATCACAGCAACTGCCACTCCCTTGGTAAGCAAACTGTTGGAACAACCAGACCAAAACTAGGTGTGTCCGCCCACAGAGATCTGAACACATCCAGGTCTTCACACAACACACTTACTGCAATGTGGACTTTTCCAGCAGTGGAAGATGGTCATTCTGACCAGGTGAAAGGATGTTTCAGGTGCCCACCCACATGAGCTGCCAAACTCCATCACATCACCACGTAGCTTCCAGTTAAATGCCCCCCCCCCTTTTGGAAAGCATTAGGCACATCTGTTGGTCTGTCCTATGGTTATAACCCCCATGCAATGGCCAAGTGAAACATGCCAACCAAGGCCTGGAGTCTACGGTGCTACGTTCTTCTACTGGCATGGCTCAACTTGAATGTTCATTATGTTGTGTCTTGTTGCTATGGCCACCCTGTTTCCATAGCAACAAGACACTCCAGTTCATTCTGTGCAACACCACCCCAGGAGATGTGGTGGAACACCAGCGCGGCTCTGCATCACACCGCTGACTGCTACAGGCTCTGTGGTAAACGGGTTTCCTGCCACTCGCTCTTGATTGGACCCGTCTGCCTCTTCAGCATTCCCTTGTGGAATCAGTGAAGAAAACAAATTCATTGATATTTTGTCTGTCTGAAGGATTATTGTGCTTGTTGTATGAAGTAAGGCTGCAGCTATCGATTATTTTAGTAATCCAGTATTGTATTGATTATTCTGGCAATTAATCGAGTAATCGGATAAAAAGTAGTTTGGTGTTTTTAAACATCAATAGTCCAGGGCTCTCCCTAAGCAATGGCACAATGTCACTGTGCCAAAGTCTTGACATTTTGCTGAAATGGCAATGGGATGTGGATTTCTGTTTTGTCCCCCCCCAACTTGCCAAATTTAACCTTTTTTTTTTAAATAATTTTTTAAGGTTGGTGGACTGGGTCTCTGCGTGATTTTTTTTTTAATCCTCTTTGAACATGCAAGCCTTGCAGTCAGTGTTTTTTTTTTTTTTTTATTTAAGTTACCGTGGTTGTGAAGCATTGTGTGTTGCCCAAAAAAAAAAAGCAAAAATTAAAAAGTGAAACAGTGCAAGTCTGAGCAAAACACAGAAGAAAGACTGGACTTCTGCTGAGAGCCCCTCAAACCGCGCAGAGAGACAGCAGCCGGCTTCCGACTGTGGGTACTCGGCTGCCGGGTCACTCCCCAAGTCGAATAGACCGTGTGTTTTTTAAAAACAGACAAAGACACGGCTTCAGTTTAGATGCTCAGTCAGTCTATTTCAGATGATCAGTGTGGACCCTCTTTCTCTTAAAAGGCTTTATTTTACGCTGTGTGTCACGTTGGAAAGTTGTAGCTTTAGGCGCTAATTTGATTAGCGTTTACGTGACTTGTGCGCATGCTCTAGTCTTCTGTTTTGTTCTGGGGATGTTACAGCACCACACACAGGCCTGGCATATGTACTATAACGTTAAACGAAGTTTCGAGGCACAGAATTTGCCTCAAACATTTTTTGTAATTCAATTATTCGAGTTACTCGATAATTGTTTCAGCCCTACTATTAAGAGGACAACTCTGCTTTACTCTCAGCTCGTCTCCTGCTGGTTTTGCTTTGCTGGCAAATGGAACCTTCCTTTGACACATTTATTTAAACAAATTCATGATTTTTATGAATTTGCCAGTCAGAGCTTTCTCTTACCATGCCCCAGCTCTGTGGAAAGATCTCCACACACATATATGGCAGTCTGATAATGTGGAGACCTTTAAATCGAGACTGAAACCTATATGTTTTCCTTGTTTTATCATTAGTTTTATTGTGTTATTATGTGTTTTTATTTTGTGCTCTTATGTTTTATCTTTTTTGTGTGTTTTTAATTTTCTTTTAATTTAATTTTTTCTCTGTTTTCAGTATTGTGTAAGGGCTTTGAGGTGATCTCATCATGAGCTGGCGCTATAGAAAATAATAAATATGAATTCAAATTTGAATGATGATCATAACAAATAAAAATTAACAAAGAGTGAGGAAAAACAAAACCATATGTGTAACTCCACACGTAATGATTACCGGTGCACAAAAATAATTCAGTTCTTGACTGACCTGTGACCTCGAGCGACCCGTCTCCCTTCGACTCTCCTGCTGCCTGAGGACGGCGTAGCGACGTCTCAATGAACATGGTCGACCCTCCTGCACACATGAGCACACGCACAGTTTGATTTCCACACACGCAGCAGACTGCTGCTCACTGTGACGCATGTGGGTCTCACCCATAGCGGTCCACGCTAGCCCCATACCACTCCCTGCGGTGTGACATCATACATTCGATCAACGGTGAAGAGTGGTTTCCCCACATAGTCCTGCAGGTTTTCAGGGGTAACCGTCACTGTGGTATGTTTGCCGCTGACTATGGAAAACGCCACCTTCCTGAATACCTAAAACACAGACCTGCGTGAGAAACATCACGGAGCTGAACGGCATCATCCGCTCAGGCGGAACTGCAGAAACTTCAAAGAGAAAAAAGGACCGTGAAGACTGTTATCAGTAACAAGTTCAAAGGCCAGGATCTGTCCTGGTCTGAGGTCATGTCAGTGTCCTTGTCAAAGGTCATTTACACTCTGTGATGCAGAATTAATGCAGAAAACTACACTGAAATTTTAGAGCAGCATGTGCTGCCTTCACCACAACGTCTTTTGCAGGGACGTCCATGAATTTAACAACAAGACAATACAAAACCACATTCTGCACACATTACAAAGACATGGCTGCAGAAGCAGAGGGGACGGGTGCTGGACTGGGGACAATTTTGTAATAAAAAAATGCAACAATGACCCTGTCTTGTTGGACAACTTAAGATGCGTCTGCAGGAAGAATGAGAAAGTAGCACTTGAGACACTTCATTATTTGGTGTCCTCAACACCAACACGTCTTAAATGCTGCAAGAAGGAGTGACATTACAAAGTGTTAAACGTTTTAGAGTCAACTAAAGATCACAAAGGCGCTAACCCTGGAGCACCTTTCAATCAATCAACATTTATTTATAAAGTGCTTAGCAGTAAAAACACAGATTCATAAAAATAAAACACACATACAACAAAGCAATAACAGCACTCACCTCCCCACTAGGTGTTAAAAGCCAGTTAATAAATAAGTCCTTACTTAGATTTATAAAGTGCTCCGGGTCAGGAATAGTGCACAAGGCAAGAGGTAGCTTGTCCCACAGTCTGGGTTCAGCTACCGCAAAAACCCATAACCCCAGAATTTATATTTGACCTCAGAAGACTTAAGTAAAGCTGACCAGACGACCGTAATGTCCCACTGTAAGTGCACAGAGATAAAATGTCAGACAAGGAAGGAGGTGTGAGGTCATTAATAGCTTTAAAAACGAACATTGAAATCTTAAATCAATTCTAAAATGAACTGGACGCCAGTGCAGTGAGTACAGGACAGGTGTAATATGCTCATGTCTAGTCTAGAAGTGGTTTGTTAAAAGACAAGCAGCAGCATTCTGTACCAACTGGAGACGTGCAAGAGAAGACTGATTAATGCCAGAATAAAGTGCATTACAGTATCAAGTCTGAGCTGATGAGTGCATGAATGGCCATCTGAAGATCACGTCTACTGAGGAAGTGCTTTACTTTAGCCAGAAGACGAAGCTGGAAAAAACAGGGTTTACCTGTTGATTGAGCTGTCAAATATCACTCCCAAATTCTTGACGGCTGGTTTTACATAATTAGCCAGAGGAACAAAGTTTGGTGTTACCGCACTTGGCCTGCCAGAACACCCAAACACAATGGGATAAGTTTTACTATCATTCAGGTAAAGAAGGTTTTGGGACAGCCATCGCACTACATCATGAATACAATTAAATAATGATGACAAAGCGTGGCTTCCATTAGTCCTCATAGGCAGACAGATTTCCAGATCATCTGCATAGCAATGAAAGGACAGGCTGTGCTGGGCTATAACTGACCCCAAAGACAAAATGCACAAAGAAAAAAAGAATAGGCCCAAGAATAGAACCCTGTGGCACTCCACAACACAGAGGAGCAGCCGATGAAGAGAGGTCACCAATCACAACAGAAAAACTCCTTTCGGCAAAATACTATCTGAATGCCAATAAAATGTTCTAAACGCGGAAACAAGTACTGCATGATCCACAGTATCAAAAGCTGCTTTGAGGTCCAACAGAACCTGCACAGCAGGATTCCTGCATCCACCGATAAAGTAATGTCATTATGAACTTTGAAAAGTGCCGACTCAGTGCTGTGTCAGGATCTAATCCAGACTAGAAGTATCAAAGACGTGATCGTCTTCTAAAAACTACTTTAAATGTACAAAAACAACCTTTTCTAGAACCTTAGACAGAAATGGCAGATGAGACAGAGGTCTAAAAATTGGATAAAACTGACAAGTCCAGGTGAGGTTCTGTGAAGGCTCTCAATTGTCCAGATGGTTTCCATAGTAGAGAAGCTTGAATCTTTGACTAGACTGGGTTGCTTGACACGAGGATGTTTGCTTCTAATCGCAGAAGCTTCCTCAGCTAAAATTTCTTTCTCTGGTAGTCTGACTTCTGTCTTGACTCTTGTAGAGAAGAAATTTTCTCTACAGACCTTCGGAGGCTGATAAGCCTGCCATGTGTAGGGTTGAGCAGAGAACACATTTGCAGCGCCTCTGACCGACCAAATCCAATTTATGAGTAGTCCCTAGTCTTTGACCATCTTCCTTTGCAAGGTGTACATTTGATCCGTGATGTTTCCAACTTATGTCCAGCAGGTCAGGGCAGCACATAAACCAATAAGTACCAGCCCCCCCCACAGTAAAATCAAATATAAATAAGTCTTCGACGTCCTCCACAGAAAGTGGCACCAAGCAGGCAACACGCCACTTCTCCCAGGCATTGAGAGCGTAGCCCACAGGTAGGTTCCATCTGGGCACGCAGAGTCCCCCAGGCCTGATTTCCTTGTTGAAAAAAATGGTGTCAATAGCATTCAGAGACCAGCTGATCAATTCTATGGTTTAATCCAATATAGTTTTGAAGAGTTCACAGTCTGGTGAAATTGGGACTTTTAAAGGTTGGAGCAGAGACAGAAAAGCACAGAAGAAGAGGAGGAGATGCGACTGCCCTCGCCGGAGTCCCAAGCTAAAAATGAAAGAGAAACAGGCTCAAACTGCTCGAGCACAGCAGAATGTGCACAAGTACAAACAATTCAACATTACATTTCTGATCACCTTCTGTCTGACTGATGAGACTTTGTCAATAAAAAACTGAAGAAACTCCTTACAGGTCACGGTTGTAGCGTCCATTAAAACAGAGGGTACACAGGTTTACAACTGAGTTTGTAGTCTGAAATAACACTCTGGAACAATGACAAATGCTAGAAATGATATGAAACAAATATTGCCCTTTTTGCCCTCCTTTACAGCCTTCTGATAGCCTGTTAAATGGTCCCTCAGAATACCCAGAGACATCTGTAGTTTGTCCTTTTCCCACCATCTCTCCACCTGTCTGCAGCGTTACCTGAGAACAAGGGTAGTGGCATTTAACCAGGGGTCAGATTTTGATTTACCAGTGCAACAGAGTCCAGAATTACTGTGCATGTGGAGGGGAAAGAAGAGAGGATGTTTTCTGGGAGTAAAGGAGAAACCAGTCCATTCATGGCATAAAACTGAGAGTCCATGAAGGCAGTAGCAAATTCCCCCACCATCGAGGAGGTGACCAAACAGTGGCGAGAGGCAGGAACAAATGGCTTACCAGCAGATAGAGGAGCAGAAAATTTAAAGATCACAGGAATGTGATCTGAGATAGCAGTGTCTGATATGTCCTTAAGGGAAACTGAGAGCCCACGAGGAATGACCAGGTCCAAAGTGTGTCCAAGATTATGTGTTGGTCCATCCACAACGTGTGTTAGACCAAAAGAGTTCAAAAGGCTTTTAAAATCATCAGCCAGCTGATTAGAAGGACAATAAATATGGATATTAAAATCCCCACAGACCAAAAGTTTGTCATATTTTAGGATAAAATCTGCCAAGAACTCAGAAAACTCCTGAATAAAATCCTTATTAAATTTTGGTGGATGATAAACAACAGCACAGAGCACAGGAGAGGCAAAGTCCATCACAAACAGCTGGCGTTCAAAAGTGGAGAAATCATTAGGAGATAATAATCGTCATTTTAGTCCAATTACATTTGTTCCACAAATCTGATAGGTTAATCGTGAGATTTCAGACCATGAAATATCGCGTTGACGGTGGCAAAATATCTGACCGTTCACATTTCATGTATTACTCCACACCCTGACCGCGTTGCAACGCAGATGTCAATAATGGTGCTGTCAGCTGAGAGCAAGAGAAACCTGTGCAGTGACAATATAACATACTAAAGTATTGATGTGGATACAAAATTACTCAATGCAGTTGACCAGACGGAGAAATCTGTGTGTCTGCTCACAGAATTTCCAGTTTGGCATGAAGACGCTGTTGCGACAGTAAGCTTTGATGAACCAACCACACCCTTTCACAATGTTTCGCCGACCGAATTACTTACAGAAAAATAAACCATGCAAACGATGGAATTGGATTAGAATGGGAATAACCCACTTGTGTCTGATATTTGCAGATGTTAATGCTGGACGAAAACTCAACAGGGTTACTCCCTAATTTAAAGTTCTCTTTGAAAACAGTGGCCAAAGCACTGCCTCAGTGCACCAACCAAGGTCAGAGTAAATGTAAGGATCGTGAGGCTCTAACACTGGAGCACTTGAACCAACGAGGTCAAGTCGTACAGATCGTGAAAGCTCTACCAGCATGTGCGCACGAAGGTAAATAAGGATCGTTAAGGATCGTGAAGGCTCTAACCCTGGAGCACTGTGTGCCAACCAAAGTCAAAGCAAATGTAAGGATCGCGAAGGCACCAACCCTGGAGCACTGTGCATCAACCAAGGTCAAAGCATACGTACGGATCACGAAGGCCCTGGAGTACTGTGCATCAACCAAGGTCAAAGTATACGTACGGATCATGAAGGCTCAAACCTTGGAGCACTGTGCGCCAACCGAGGTCAAAGTAAACATAAGGATCACAAAGGCACTAACCCTGAAGCACTGTGCACCAACCGAGGTCAAAGTAAACATAAGGATCACAAAGGCACTAACCCTGGAGTACTGTGCATCAACTGAAGTCGAAGTAAATGTAAGGATCGTGAAGGTGCTAACCCTGGGGTACTGTGCGTCAACCGAATTCAAAAGGCCCTTTTCCACTATACAGATCCAGCACTACTTGGCTCAGCTCAACTCTACTCGGTTTGGTTCTAGGCGCGCCTTTTTCCACTACAAATAGAACCTCCTCGGGACTTCCAGGTTAGCGACACACAGAGATGGACGTGTAGGAGAGAGCTCCTGAATGTCGGTTCGGATAAACACCTAAGTATTTTAAATGGTGAGAAAGTCAGATTAATTAAGGTATGAAAGGAGGAAAACACAAAAGAACAACAAGGCTGGCAAAAAAAAATGTAGGATCCGCAAGGAATCAAAGATGCACTCAACGCTAATATTGCCGTGGACGAAGATAATGGCGAATACAAGGAAACACCAAGAGAGGCTAACGCACTGTTAGAGGGGCTTGCGTTGCTCTCGAAAGAACTTCAATCCTTCAAACAAGACGTGAGAGAGGATCTGGGCCATCTTAAAAACGACGTCAAGGAAAGTATGAAGCAAGATCTGAGTGAGTTTAAGAACGATGTTTTGAAAGAGCTGCAGAAACAAATGCTAATGTCGCAGAAGCGTAAACACGTATAGCTGACCTAGAAACAGCATGTCTCAAACTGAAAGACATATTGCTCACCGTGATAAAGCAGAATTCTGTCATGCAAGATAAACTGCTGGATTTGGAGAACTGCTTCAGGCAAAATAATCTCCGTATCTACGGGATACCCAAAGGTAAAAAAGGAAACTCAGTCACTGTGTTTGTAGACACTTTGTCGAAGCAAAAATCAGCTCTCGTTACAAGACGGCATAGATCTCCAGATTCAAGGGGTGCACAGATCGCAGTCGCAAAAACCACCTGCTGCCTCACCTCCGAGGTCAATCATTGTGAATCTGCTGCAGTTTCATGTGAAGGAATTGATCCTCAGGAAGGCATGACAGAAAAAGATTGAATTAGATGGCAAATGGATCTATTTTGATAATGACTATGCATCTGACATCATGGAGAAACGCTTGGCATACAGACCAAGTAAAGCAGTGCTGAACGGGGAAGGGATCCGATTCCAAACGCCCTACAACAAGATGAGGGTGTACTGGGACTCGGGTTTAAAGATCTATGAGAGTGCGGACAAGGTGGCCTGGGACATGAAATGAGGGATCGAGGTGACAGTAACAATGAGGAAGAGCGCCGAATCGATAGCAGAGAAGCGGTTGACTGAACTCCTACCATGGAAACATGCAGCCGTGACGGATAAAGCCACCTGGAGTGTGAAGGAGAGGCTCGTGGAGTTTAGAAGACTGCCACAACACTCGACTCAGCAAGGCTAAATAACATACTTTGGACAGTATGGGAACATACCACCCCCCCCCCCCCCCACTGGATCTGACAGAAAAACCAGAGAATTATTATCCCCCAAGTTGTTCCCATTCGTAACTATAATGCTCAGAGATTCTAAATGATAGTCTTATGATGAATATATGGAAACTTTGTTACCGACAGGAGTGTCTCAAGTATATACTGAATGTTGGACAGTTATAGTGAAAGTAGGATACCAGTTAATGGGCATCCTCGTAACACAATGGAGGGCCCCTACAGCGATGGGGACCCACACCCTCCCCCCACCAAAAGGGAATATGAAGGATGGAGAAACACATCCTTCGTCTTTGAAGTCAGTGTTTTTTGTTGTATTGTTTGTTAGTGGTTTTGTTGTGTTAGTCACAGTGCATAGGTTTATCTTGCTAACACAAACAAATGGAACAGAGAGCTACGGGGTACAGTAACTTCAAGGTAGCATCTTGGAATGTGAATGGTCTCAACAACCCAGTAAAGAGGCACAAAGTTATGACAAAATGAGAAAGGAACATAATCAGATCATATTCCTGCCAGAAAATCATTTGTCTCATGTTGAACATCCATCCATCCATCCATTTTCTTCCGCTTTATCTGGAGTCGGGTCGCGGGGGCAGCAGCTCAAGCAAAGCCGCCATACCTACCGATCCACACACCCTCCCCAGCTCCTCCGGGGGAACCCCAAGGCGTTCCCAAGCCAGCCGAGAGATGTAGTCCTCCAGCGTGTTCTGGGTCTTCCCTGAGGCCTCCTCCCAATGGGACATGCCCGGAACACCTCTCCAGCGAGGCGTCCAGGGGGCATCCGGAAAAGATGCCCGAGCCACCTCAACTGACTCCTTTCGACGTGGAGGAGCAGCGGCTCGACTCCGAGCTCCTCCCGAGTGACCGAGCTCCTCACCCTATCTCTAAGGGAGCGCCCAGCCACGGAGGAAAGTCATCTCGGCCGCTTGTACTCGCGATCTCGTTCTTTCGGTCATGAGCCAAATCTCATGACCATAGGTGAGGATCGGAACGTAGATCGATCGGAAAATCGAGAGCTACTCAGCCCCCTACTCAGCTCTCTCTTCACCACGATGGTCCGATACAGCGACCGCATCACTGCAGATGCTGCACCGATCCGTCTATCGATCTCACGCTCCATCCGTCCCTCACTCGTGAACAAGACCCCGAGATACTTAAACTCCCCCACTTGAGGCAAGGACACTCCACCGACCTGAAGAGGGCAAAGCACCTTTTTCCAGTCGAGAACCATGGCCTCGGATTTGGAGGTGCTGATTCCCATCCCGGACGCTTCACACTCGGCTGCAAACCACCCCAGTGCACACTGAAGGTCCTGATTTGATGAAGCCAACAGAACCACATCGTCCGCAAACAGTAGAGACGAGATTCTGTGGTTCCCAAACTAGACCCCCTTCTACACCCTGGCTGCGCCTAGAAATTCTGTCCATAAAAATAATGAACAGAACCGGTGACAAAGGGCAGCCCTGGCGGAGGCCAACGTGCACTGGAAAAAAGGTTTGACTTACTACCGGCAATGCGAACCAAGCTCCTGCTGCAGTCGTAC
Source organism: Thalassophryne amazonica (assembly GCF_902500255.1). NCBI lineage: Eukaryota > Metazoa > Chordata > Actinopteri > Batrachoidiformes > Batrachoididae > Thalassophryne > Thalassophryne amazonica. Next base: position 67,668,869 of record NC_047112.1, on the reverse strand, counting down.
AGGGACCAGATAGCCCTTAGCAAAGGACCCCAGACCACGTACTCCCAGAGCACCCCCCACAGGGTGCCCCGAGGGACACGGTCTAACGCCTTCTCCAGATCCACAAAACACATGTGGACTGGTTGGGCGAACTCCCATGAACCCTCGAGCACCCGATGGAGCGTGTAGAGCTGGTCCAGTGTGCCGCGACCTGGACGAAAACCACACTGCTCCTCCTGAATCCGAGGTTCGACCATCGGTCGAATTCTCCTTTCCAGTACTCTGGAATAGACCTTACCGGGGAGGCTGAGGAGTGTGATCCCCCTATAGTTGGAACACACCCTCCGGTCCCCCTTCTTAGAGGGACCACCACCCCGGTCTGCCAATCCAGAGGCACTGTCCCCGATCACCACGCGATGTTGCAGAGGCGTGTCAGCTAAGACAGTCCCACAACATCCAGAGACATAAGGTACTCAGGACGGATTTCATCCACCCCAGGAGCCTTGCCACTGAGGAGCTTTCTAACCACCTCGGTGACTTCGGCCTGGGTAATGGATGAGTCCGCCTTTGAGTCCCCAGTCTCTGCTTCCTCTTCGGAAGACGTGACGATGGGATTGAGGAGATCCTCGAAGTACTCCTTCCACCGCCCGACAACATCCCCAGTCAGGGTCAACAGCTCCCCACCCGCACCGTAAACAGTGCTGGTGGAGAGCTGCTTCCGCCTCCTGAGGTGCCAGACGGTTTGCCAGAATCTCTTCGACGCCGACCGATAGTCCTCCTCCATGGCCTCCCCGAACTCCTCCCAGACCCGAGTTTTTGCCTCTGCAACCGTACGGGCTGCAGCACGCTTGGCCTGCCAATACCTGTCAGCTGCCTCCGGGGTCCCACCTACCAACAAAGATAAGTAGGACTCCTTCTTCAGCTTGACGGCATCCCTTACTTCCGGCGTCCACCACCGGGTTCGGGGATTGCCGCCGCGACAGGCACCAGAGACCTTGTGACCACAGCTACGAGCGGCCGCATCAATAATGGAGGTGGAGAACATGGTCCACTCGGACTCCATGTCTCCAACCTCCCCCGGGATCTGGGAGAAGCTCTCCCGGAGGTGGGCGTTGAAGACCTCGCTGAGAGAGGGTTCCGCCAGATGTTCCCAGCAGACCCTCATGATACGTTTGCGCCTGCCAGGTCTGACCGGCTTCCTCCCATCCCAGCGGATCCAACTCACCACCAGGTGGTGATCGGTCGACAGCTCTGCCCCTCTCTTCACTCGAGTGTCCGAGACACGTGGCTGAAGGTCAGATGATACAACTACAAAGTCGATAATCGACCTCCGGCTCAGGGTGTTCTGGTGCCACGTGTACTTATGGACACCCTTGTGCTCGAACATGGTGTTCGTGATGGACAAACTGTGACTAGCACAGAAGTCCAACAACTGAACACTACTCGGGTTCAGATGGGGGAGGCCGTGCTTCCCGATAACCCCCCTCCAGGTCTCACTGTCGCCGCCCACGTGGGCGTTGAAATCCCCCAGGAGAACAATGGGGTCCCCAGTCGGAGCGCTATCTAGTACCCCTCCCAGGGACTCCAAGAAGGTCGGGTACTCTGCACTGCCGCTCAGCCCGTAGGCCGAGACAATGGTGAGAGACCTGTCCCCGACCCGTAGGGACGCGACCCTCTCGTTCACTGGAGTAAACTCCAACACATGGCTACTGAGCTGGGGAGCAATAAGCAATGCGACCCCAGCTCTCCGCCTCTCCCCATGGGCAATGCCAGAAAAATTAAGCGTCCAGCCCCTCTCCAGGAGTTGGGTACCAGAGCCCAAGCTGCGAGTGGAGGTGAGCCCGACTATCTCTAGTCGGTATCTCTCAACCTCCCGCACAAGCTCAGGCTCCTTCCCCCCCAGCGAGGTGACATTCCACGTCCCAACAGCCAGGGGCTGCCGGGCCACCCGCCCTCGACCGCACCCATCCTCTCTGCACCCGACCCCCATGGCCGCCTCTGCAGGTGGTGAAGCCACAGGAGGGCGGGCCCACGTCGCTCTTGCGGGCTGAGCCCGGCCGGGCTCCATGGGCTAAGGCCAGACCACCAGGTGCTCACGCGCGAGCCCCAACCCCAGGCCTGGCTCCAGGGTGGGGCCCCTCCGCCATACCGGGCCGTCTCCGTCCTTGATTTTTACTGGTCATGGAGGTTCTGAACCTCTCATGTTGAACATGAGAAACTTAAAAACTTTGGATACAAAAACATTTTTTTCAGTACTTTTAAGGGAGGTCACAAAAGAGGAATCTCTATATAATACACAACTCTGTTAAATTTGAGTTCATTACAGAGGTTAAGGACTCAGATGGCAGATTTATCTTGGCGCAGGGGAAATTAGAAAACATTTTGACCACCCTCTGTGTTTATTTACCTTCATACAGTACTCAGTATATTACTAAAAAGATTTTCAAACTGATTACGTCTGAAATGCAAGGCATTTTAATCTGTGCAGGAGATTTTAACACAGTATTAAATTATAAATTGGACACTACTAATAGAAGAAATACATCTTACAGGAACAGGGTATTGGGGAGGGGTCTGAATGAGTTTGGACTGATGGATCTTTGGAGAGAATTTCATCCATTGGCTAAATGTTACACATACTACTTCACTCCTCATGCCACATACTCAAGAATAGATTTTTCCTTCATGTTTCAAAACGATAGACATAGAATTCAGAGATGCGAAATTGGAAGCAGAGATATTTCAGACCACTCTCCAATATACTTGGTATTAAATTTAGAAACTACACCCAAGAAAACTATTTGGAGGCTCAACACCAGCTTACTTAATAACAAAACAGTCGTACAGCAGATAAAATCTGATATCCAGACTTTACTTGATATAAATGATAACAGAGAAGTTAATCCAGAGATATTATCAGTTATCAAGTTGTTCACCAATGAATATGGCTTTATACACATAAAAAGCCATATTCATTGGTAAAACAACTTGATAACGATTTTATCATATACCTATAAATGATAAATGCACGCAGAACACAATGCGCATGCTCTCCCTTCGCTCACTGCCTCCGGGGGTACGGATGCGGGACCCGCAAAGAATCCAAGTCATTGAGCCACGGAGCTCTGCGGCTGTGGTTACTGAGACCATGCAGCGGGCATTGCGCATCAAAACAGCGAGCACAGTCTCTGGACCTGGTGCTGCATGCAGCTCGGCACAGCAGACAGGGGGGCGGAGTGAGTGGCCCGCTGTGGCGTTTACCGAGCCCGCAGACTCAGTAAGTGATTCGGAAGCAGTGAGAGCAATCGCCTGCCTGATGAGGACGCAGAACACAATGCACTGTTAAAAAAAAAAGAAAAAAAAAAAGAAGAAGAAGAAGCATGCAAAATTGCACAAAAACAAATCTGCGAAACTGCGAGGCCGCAAAAGGAGTTACATTCTAAAATAACCCGCGATAGGCAAAATCTGCGAAGTAGTCAGCGTTATTTTTTAGTTATTACAGATGTTTTAAGGCTGTAAAACTCCTCACTACACACTTTATACACTTTTCTCAAACAGGCATTAACATTTTCTGACTTTTCTCTCCTGTGTAAATACTCAAAGTTCAAACCTTAGTAGAAAAAAAATAGAACATTTTCCTATAAATAATTATGATGGCTTTTAAAACTAACAAATTTAATTTTAATAATCAACCTACGAGGTCGGACACGTAAGAAATGATTAATAGTCACCAGTATTTCACAGTTCCTCTGACCGCGCCTCTTTGTCGTGGCGCAGCTCCGCTGTCCGGATTGGCTGATTACTCAGGTGGTATGAAAAATATTACCCATCCCCGAAAAGGGTGTATTGCTATTTATTCTTTAGAGTTTTATCCAATCATATCGGCGTATCATTTATAGGTATATGATAATATGGGATGCCCTAAAGGCAGCGGTTAGAGGCAAGTTAATATCAGTTAGTGCAGGAATTAAGAAAGCAAAGGAAGGTCAAGGTCAGGTTTATTTATAAAGCACATTTACAAACAGTCAACACTGCCCCAAAGTGCTGTACAATAAAAGGAATTAAAATTATATTTAGTTAAATACAAGAACAAAATAAATCAACAAGACAATAAAAGATGTGGCAGTATTCAGCTCATCTTGTGTTAAAAGCCAGTGCAAAAAGATGTGTCTTTAAAAGAGTCTTAAAAGAGTCAATTGAAGGAGCCAGTCGGACATTCAATGGCAGAGAGTTCCAGAGCTTGGGCCCCACATCAGCAAAGGCTCTGTCTCCCCTGGTCTTCAGCTTAGACCTGGGACAGACCAGTAAACTCTGGTCCGCGGAGCGCAGAGCTCTTCCTGGAGTGTGCAATGACAGCATATCAGATAAATAGAATGGGGCTTGACCGTGAATTGATTTAAAAACAAGCAACAAAATCTTAAAATCAATTCTAAAAGCAACAGGTAATCAGTGCAGTGAAGATAAAACAGGAGAAATGTGTTGTTGCCATTTGGCTCCAGTGAACAGACGCGCAGCTGCATTTTGCACCATCTGGAGGCGATGCAGAGACGACTGATTAAGACCAACATACAGAGAATTGCAGTAGTCTAAACGAGACGTGATCAAGGCATGCACAACCTGTTCCAGCTGTTTTGGGGGTAGGTAACGCTTGATTTTACTTAAAAGTCTAAGCTGGAAGAAGCTTGTTTTGACCACTGTGTTGATCTGCTTCTCGAATTTAAAAGAACTGTCTATAAAAACACCAATGGTCTTAGCAGATGAATGACAGTAGGAGGCGAGTTAACCAAGGGCAGAAAGGTCAAGGTCACCAAGGACCACAATCTCTGTTTTGCTTTCATTCAGATTCAAAAAGTTTAAAGACATACAGTCTTTGACTTCTTGAAAGCAAGTCTGTAGGATGGCAGATGAGTTTGTTTTAAGGTTCAGAGGTAGATAAATCTGCACATCATCAGCAAAGCAGGAAAGGTAAGGAAAGGAAAGCCAACTTAAACAACTTGAAAAGAGCTTAATAGAACTGGAAAAAGAGCATAGCAAGAATCAAAGACCCCAATTGCTGGTCGACATAAATGACATTAGAAACCAAATATCAGATATGTACAAAGAGGAATTAGAGAAGAAATATAAATTATTGAAACAATCCTATTGAGATGAGCCCTAAAGCCACAAAATTACTAGCAAGGAAATTACGGAAAAAACAAATTTTGCAGTCTAGTTATAAAATTGTCCACTCCACCATCATGGAAAGAAGCCATCATTATAGTTATTCCTAAAGAAGGCAAAAACAAAATGCTATGTAGCTCATATAGACCAATTTCATATTAAATCAAGACTATAAATTGTATGCGTCTATCATGTCCAAAAGGTTAGACTCTTTTGTTCCAGATCTAACTGAATGCGATCAGACTGGTTTTGTTTGGGGTCGTCAAACACACAACAACATAAGACGCTCTCTCCATATAATTCAGCATATCAAGAAGACTAACAAAGGCGGTCCTAGTCAGTCTAGATGCTGAAAAAGCATTTGACTGTGTTAGCTGGGAATATTTGTTTTTAGTTTTGGAACGATTTGATGAAAATTCAACTAACTGTATTAAAACACTGTACTCAGCTCCTACAACAAGAATTAAGATAAATGGTCGTTTATCAGACCGTTTTAATTTGGAAAGATCCAGTCATCAAGGATGCCCTCATTTGCCAACCCTTTTTGCACTTTACATAAAACCCTTAGCCAAGCAGTAAGAGAAAACAATCATATACAGGGGATCTCACTCTAGGACCATGAACATAAAATTGCTTTAAATGCTGATGATGTTATTTTGTATATCCAGGACTCAGATGCCTGTCTTCCTGTCCTTTTTGACCTTCTTGATGAATTCGGCTCTTATTCAGGTTACAAACTGAACATACAAAAAACACAAATACTAAGATTTAATTATAGCCCATCTTCCAAACTGAAAATGGATCTTCCTATTGACTGGTCTCAGAAAGCAATTAAATATCTGGGAGTTTGGCTGACGCACAATCTCGCTAATTTATACAAGAGAAATTATGGAACAGTGAATCAAAAAATTAAAGAGGACCTGAACAACTGGTCAACGTGCTTGGTCAGTCTTAGCACAAGGGTTCACACCATTAAAATGTCCATCTTACCTAAACTGCTATACTTATTTTTAGCCCTGCCAATTAGAGTTCCAAGCAGTCAATTTCAGGAATGGGACAAACAAATCTCAAGATTTGTATGAAGAGGAAAAAAAACAAGAGTTAAATATAGTAAAATGACTATTAGTAAAGAGGAAGGTGGTATGGCCCTTCCAAACATTAAAGATTATTATTACTCTTCCCAAATTAGAACAGTAGTTAATTGGCGTGACAGTAATTATGAAGCAAAATGGAAAGAAACAGAACAAGAATACAATGGAATCCGAATACAAGCAATGATGGGAGATTCTAAATTAACAACAATCATGGGAGAACATTTGAGCTCCATAGTCTCCTTTACGTTACACACTTGGTTTGACGTTATTAGAAATTTGATTTATGGTCTCAATTGAAGATACTACAATGGGTGACATATGATATTGACTTCATACCTAACAGGATGGATTCTAGATTTAAGTACTGGGCAAAAAATGGAATCACTGCTTACTGCATTATTTTAGAGAAACAAATGTTGGAAAGCTTTCAAACACTAAAACAAAAATATAACTTGGGAAAACAGGATCAGTTCCGATACTTTCAAGTACGAGATTATTATTTAAGGGAAAGTGAGAGGAAGAAGGCAAATACAGAACTTAGCGAAATTATACATTTACTGGTACAAACATACTCTGGGGTTTCCAAATCAATAATTTCAAAACTTTACAAAGGAACTGCAAAGACAAGGGGCTATACTACTAACTATATTAAGGAGCAATGGTAAAAAGCTGGGTGAGACAATAAGCATCCAGCAATGGAAGAACATGTGTGAAACCGTGTTTACCACTTCATGCTCTATGTATTGGGGTGAATATTCCTGGAAGAACCTGGTCTGTTGTTTTATTGCTCCCAAGATGAAAGTGTATTTATCATTATCATACCAAAAGTGTTGGCATAACTGTGGGGATGATGAGGCAAATCATTACCATATTTTTTGGGACTGCCCTCTGATAAAACCATCCAGGGGAAATGTTTGGACAAGTTTACAACATATCCTGAGATGCCGGATCCCACCAATGTGTGTATCATCATATTAGGGAAACATACCAGAGGAATTGTCAGGAAATGCCAAATACCTCTTGAAAATCATGACTTTAGCAGCAAAGGAGGCAATCACCAGGAATTGGTTGAAACCTGACCCGCCTACAGCAGACAAGTGGTTCAATATTATTAAGGAAATCCATGAGATGAAAAGACTTACTTTCCTTCTTAGACTTGAAAAGGACCTTTATATGGCAAGGTGGAGGAAATGGATTGTATTTCTTCAGGAAAAGAGGGATCGACACGGTGGCTGTTCTCCCCATCTTAATTGAATGGGGGTCTCCCCCTTCTTTTTTTCCCCCCTCCTCGGCTCTTCCATTGCATTCTCTACACCCTGTATGTATGTTGGCTGAGACAGAGGTGCACAAGCTGTGTTATCCTTCCATTTACATCGCCCTCTTATAATCTTGGCGCGCTCTCTGTAGTTTATGTTCTTTTTTGTAAAGAAGTCTTTTGCGAATGGTTATGGATCTGGTACCTATGTTCGTGCACTGTGCTGTTGATTGCTATTGTTGTTCTAAAATATCAATAAAAAGTAAGTATAAAAAAAAACCTCCTGAACGTGAGCGGGGCTGTCAGAGCAAACTGCAGTGACGTAGTTTTATACGCGACACAAACAACAATGGAGCACTGTGCGCCAACCTACGTCAAAGTAAACATAATGGGCCTTTCACACTGAACGCTTCATAAGCTTCAGACAACACCTACCAACACTTCGCTTCGGAAGTGGCAAGGGGGTGGAGATTGCTGCGTCACACTCTGGCTGTTTCCACAACCTGAAAAAAGTTCAGCGATCACCATCTTGAATTTGCGTCGCGTGAACCACAAAAAAAGCTTTAAAAAACAGCGGTAGAACGATTCTCCCATCACCCTGCTGGGAGAAGCTTTTTTCAGCTATTTTTCGGAGTGACGCCGACCGAGGGAGGACTTGGTGGGACATCGATTGAACCGTGACAGCGGGCCAACCCGCACGGAGAAGCCGGCCTTCAGGCATCATCCCTGGGCAGACCGAGGGAGACTGCTGTGAAGGTTTAATGATCAGCTAATGTTAACTTAGAATTTAGCACAGTTGATCTGAGTGAACGCTTTAATTTGTAAATGGTTCAGTCTTTTTATTTTTAACAAATAATGCTACAGCTTTTTTCGGAGACCACAAAAGCTCAACTTTAAATAACTTTTTTTTCGGGCGTTTTTTTCCATCGTTTTTTTTTTTTTAATATATATAAACTGTTTAGTGTTTCTTTATATTTAAAGAAATATTTTTATTTGTCAGGAACATTTGCTGTACAGACAACCAAACTTCCATTGATGAGCTGAACACCAAGAAGACCAGTCGAAAGAAAACATCTCTGCTCTTCAGCAACACCACCAGAGTTCAAAGCTGCAGAAGAGACCTTCATCTGGTCCAGAGAATCCAGCATAACATCACCTGCTTCTAAATAAAAGGCTCTTTCAACAGCAACTATTTTATTAGTTTTTAAAAAGCTGTTTCATTTTATATTTTAACAATAAATGAACGGATCATTAAAAATGTCTACGAATCAAAGTTAAAAGACATTTGCACAGGTAGAAGCTCTCCTTCTTATTGTGCTGAAATTCATATTTTAGAAATGACTGTCCTGATAACAACATTAAAGGCAATTACAAGTTGAAATGACTATAAAAAAAATCATCATGAGGTTTATGTCACAGAAATCCTACTTTACAATCACACTGCAGTCATTGTTAAATTATTTCCTGTTGCATTTATAATAAGCATTTGTATTTATTTACAGTCTGTTTTCTGGTTGAAATGAGCTGAAATAATCTACCAGATTTAAAAAATGTACAAATTTCCATGTTATTTTATTTGTCTAAAAATAAATGTCCGAGGTTCCTTATGTTAAACAAGAAATTATCTAAGCTGAAATAACGTGGTTTTAATTTACAGATGAAAGGTTTCTAAAGAACCATTTACTGATTTATTTAGCTATTTTAATTACAAGTGTTCTAAACTTTTTTTTTAACAGTAATAAGAAATTTTGAGGTAACAAACAACAAAAAACATTTCCAAGGATTTTTCTTCAGAAAACTGCTCTATAAATGAGCAGTCCTGTGACACGTTTCTGTTTTGTACAGATCAGTGGTTTCTGCCACTAGTCTTCCGTGTTTTGGCCCAACTCGTTGTTCAAATTGGACAGCGCGAAGCTATGTCACAGCTCAGAGTGTCGAAAGTTGGATTGGGTTGAACTTTGACTGCGTCAGCCTGCCGACAAGCGGCAATGTGCACTCCTGTCAGAAGTGTCGCTTTAGCTCGGCTTTTGACGCGACGCTTCTGACGCCTCTAAAAAGCAACGCGTCTCATTTAGACCGATTCCTGACGCCTCTGATGCTTCCGACGCGTTCAATGTGAAAGGTCCATTAGGATCACAAAGGTTCTAACCCTGTCAGACTTGATGATTGTACAGGTGTATGCAGTTGATACCTCTGTTTAACACAAGCTACAGCTGTGGTTCTCCTTCTGCTTTTGTTTTGTGGAAGGTGTTTAGCCACTATTCAGAAAGAGGGACCCAAACAGATCAACAGGACTCCTCCTGTGGTGCTGGTCCTGCCCTGTATCTGGTTTTAAAGGGTTAAACAGAGAGGAGCTTCAAATGGAAGATCTGGTGCAGAAGTGCGGTCTGGTCTGACTTGCACACTGGAAATCATTAATTCTGAGTGAGTCCATATTTTTGAGATCCAATCTAAATGTCTTCCAGTGGAACTCCTCAGGAAAATACAGAGCTCCTTTCTGAGATATTTTCATTCTCCAACTTGGAAGATGGATTGTCACAGATTTGCCATCTGTCACCGTACTGAGAGCAAGACCAAGGTCCACACTTAGAGTTAGGAGCCATCAGAAACATTCACTGCATAAAACCCGCCATCAACACACATACAAGTAAAGATGAAGATAAATATGAGGCCACTGCTGTGACGTCGCACAAAAGACTTTGGTCGTCACAGATTCTGCCTGGGTTTCTGACTTGGAATTCTGAGCTGAATAATCCTTCCTTTGCACTTTTCTGAGTCAGAGGTGGGTTTTTCCCCCCCAGAGTTCCAGGTACAACTGACCCTCCCTAATGGCAAAGTTAAAGGTCAAGTTAATAAAACAGTGATAACACCGCAAATGACGTATGCAGCGTGTTAGGGTTAGGGTTAGACGTGTAGTGAAAGGAGTGCAAGACAAGTTTCATGTGACAGAAATAACAACATGAACAGATAGATGTGTGTAGTTAGAAAGCTGGACAAAATAAGAAATGAAAGAATCTGACGAAAAAGGAAAGTCAGCCAAATCCTGATCCAATACACCTACCTCTTGTCTGGCTTGCAAAGACATGAGGTTGTAAAGGGTCTTGGTGTTCAGGTGAATGAACTGTGGACACATTTACCTTTTCCACTTGTTTCTGGAGGTTCCTGACCCCAGATTCCCTGCAGTACTGCCTGATGAGGAGATTGAGAGCATTAGAGGAGATGGAGACCTTCTCCTCTGTCAGACCACACATAGCTCGAAGCTGAGGGACCAGATAACGCTAAAAACCAGAAAGGACACAAACACACAAGAAAACTTTAGGACACTATCCATTCTTCTTCTTCTTCTTCTTCATTTGGCTGTTCCTGTTATGGGTCGCCACATCCTCCTCTGTCTCACCAACCACCTGCATGTCCTCCCTCAGCACATGCATAAACCTCCTCTTTGCCCTCCCTCTTCTCCTCCCACCTGGTGGCTCCATCCTCAGCATCCTTCTCCCTATATACCCTGGGTCCCTCCTCTGTACATGTCCAAACCATCTCAATCTCACCTCTCTGACTTTGTCTCCAAACTCTACCGCCTGAGAGTTTGGAGACAGAAACAGTCCCCTCTAATATGTTTATTCCTAATCCTGTCCATCACTCCCAAAGAGAATCACATCTTCAGCTCTGCCTCCTGTCTTTTTGTTAGTGCCACCGTCTCTAAGCTGTCCAACATAGCTGTCTCACTACTGCCTTGTAGACATTCTTTGGTCACAAATCCCACCTCCACCTTGAATGAGTCTGTCATTCCAACTGTGCATCTCACCGCTGTCACACTATTCTTGTACATGTCCTGCACTACCCTAACATACTTCTCTGTCACTCCAGACTTCCTCATACAATACCACAGCTCTTCTCTTGGCACCCTATCACAAGCTTTTTCTAAGTCCACAAACACACCAAGTAACTCTTTCTGGGCTTTTTTATACTTCTCCATCAGTATTCTCATGTGCATCTTTTACCACCCTAACCTGCTGCACATCATCTCCAGCTCTGTCCCTTTGTCTGGCCAATCGGTACAAGTTCTTTTCTTGTTCTTTACTGTTCAACTTCTTGTACAACTCGCAATATGCCTTTTCCTTCTCTTTTGCCACTTCTCTTTTCACCTTATGCCACATCTCCTTGTACTCCTGTCTACTTTCTTCATCTCTCTGACTATCCCAAAACTTTTTCACAATCCTCTTTCTCCTTATGCTTTCCTGGACCTATTCAATCCACCACCAAGTCTCCTTTTCTTCCTTCCACTGTCCAGATGTTGCACCCAGTACTGTCCTAGCTGTTTCCTTCACCACATCTGCAGTACTTTTCCAGTTGTCCAAAACTGCTTCAAGTTGTCCAAAACTGCTTCCCCTCCATCCAGTGCCTCTCTCTCCTGCTTGCTAAATTTCACACAACAGTCTTCCTCCTTCAGCTTCCACCATCTGATCCTTTGTTGAACCTTCACACTCTTCTTCTTTACCTCTAAAATCATCCTACAAACAACCATCCTATGCTGTCTAGCTACACTCTCTCCTGTCACCACCTTACAATCTCTGATTTCTTCTAGCTTGCATCTCCTATAAAGAATGTAGTCCACCTGTGTGCACCTTCCTCCACTCTTATATGTTACCCTGTGCTCCTCCCTTTTCTTAAAGTAGGACATTAATAATTACTGACAAAAAACACACACAAACAGGGCAAACATGAACAATTATCACAGGGACATAAACGGACACAAACAGGACAAACATTATCTATTACCACAGGAACCTAAATGCACACAACTGCTTTCCTGTTGATTTACTGATGATGAATTACACCTTAAGTGTAGTTTTTCTGGCCGACTGATTCTGCTCTTTTTCTCTCTGTATGAGGTGTGGATAACATCGCATAGGACTGATGTCTGCAGACCAGAGTGCTGGACTGACCGCAAGATGCCACGCCTGAAGTTGATGCAACACACTGCAGTCTGTGTTTGGAATGGACTCGGGCCTGGGAACAGGCCCACTGACGGCATGAGTAATGCTGGATGACCCCTGCCTGTGACATAAATGCCTGTGTGGTCTTTTCATCAAATGCATGTTGTTTTTTATGTTCAGGGCTGTGAAATAAACATTGTGAAATCTGAGGAAAATTTGCAAGGGTTCGGGGGAGCACAGCCCCTCAGGGCCCCCAGAAACCAAATTAAGTTTGTATCTAATGATACATTTTCAGTATCTCCCGGAAGAAATATCTCAAAAGAAGTGCATATTTAAATGATCCTAGATTCAACTTTTCATTTGAACTGTCAATGATCATGTTGAAACAACAGAACATGACATGAAAGCAAGACCTGGAATGATTTTCCTTTTAATTCTAAGCCAAATTATGCATGAACTCAGAACAATTAAACTAAATGAAATTCATGAAGACTGTTAAAACATTTCAAAAACCACAGCTAAAGCTTGGAGAATATTTTGAAACACAACTTATAGCAAAAAGGGTGAATTCCTGTAAATCCATTCAAAGCCACAAAGTCTTTTTTTCCAATGAAAGAAAGTCTACATTATTTTTAGAAAGTCACCTAATCTTGTCTGAAATCCTGTTTGAACAGCACAATGTTTATTCACAGATTTGTATCTGTAACACAGATCAGTGTCCACGGACTTATAAAACTTGCATGATGTTGTAAGATAAAGAAGACTTTCCGATACGAATTTTAAAAATTCAGTGACAATCACGATTACAGAGTACAACACTAACACCCCCCCTCCTCCCCATAATGAAATCCGCGGAATTCCTCAGATCCGCTGAGTTTTTAGCCCTGTGTGTTGTTTGATTTCCTGTTGTTGGTTTCCTCAGCTTTGTAAAACTTTGTAAAAACCTTGTAAACTTTGTAAAAACCTTGTAACTGTGAGAACGGATTAAGCAGTGGGTCACCCTTTTGAACCTGGTCTGCTTGAGGTTTCTTCCTAATTTTTTCCTTACCACTGTGGCCTGAGTTCTTGCTCTGGGGGTTGGTAAGGTTAGACCTTACTTGTGTGAAGCGCCTTGGGGGAGCTTTGTTCTGATTTGGCGCTATATAAAATGAAATAAATTGAAAACTTTAAATTGAAAAGCCCACACCCAAAGACATACAACGATTGGTGCAGAAAAAGTGAAAGTCAAAAATGTCTAAAGTATGAACGAAAGTACCAGTGAGCCGCAATATGCAATATTACCACTGCTGCTCTGGGGGTTGGTAAGGTTAGACTTTACCTGTGTGAAGCGCTTTGAGGCAACTCTGTTGTGATTTGGCGCTATATAAATGAAAATAAATTGAAAATTGAAATTGAGCCCAAACACCACAGAATCATTTAAAGAAAAGCAGCAGTTAATAACAAAAGGGAGACAAGTACTGAGGCCAGACACTGACACATGACCTTTTCATAAAGTCCAGACAGGACAATAACCACACAACATTAAAACATTAATTTAAAGAAAACACACTCAGCACGAACAAAACATTTAAAGTACTTTTAAAGTAAATATAATGAACACCACGCAACTCTGCAAAGGAACAAAAAGTAAAGTGGCCCCACCCCTTTTCAGCTGGGCACCTTACAAGCCAATCCTGATCTAACAAACGTGTGTGACAGTTACCTCAGCGATGGCCAGTTTCTCTTGGGCCACGTATCCAGACACGTTAATCATCTCCATCCTGTCCCTGAGTGGCTCTGGGATGGTGTCAGTCACATTGGCTGTGCAGATAAACAGGACCTTCATTGGAACACACACATGCGCATATGCGCACAGGGGCGTGGCTCAGTCTTTGTTTCACACTGGTACAGCACCAATCAATGACCAAGATCCAAGGCAAATTCAACTGGAGACCGCAGGGCCCCAGAGCCAAAGCTCCCTTCAACATCTGGAGATCTTTCAGTGTGTAACTGCAACCCAACACAAAGCCATCACAGAGACTTATGTTACATGATACACACCTTTGACAAATCCACAGTTACGTCTAAATAGTGGTCCAGAAAGTTGGCGTTTTGCTCAGGGTCAAGCAGCTCCAGCAGTGCTGAGGATGGATCGCCTTGGTAACCATGGCCAATCTTGTCAATCTGGAAACAGAAGAGCCAGTCACTCGTCTTCAAGGTCACACATTTGGTCTTCTTGATCAGACAGTAGGACAGACCCAGACAGAAGACGAGTTCAAGGACAAACCTCAATACATGACAAATACAACGACTGCAGATGCCTCACAATGGTGCACTGCAGACGACAATTACACAAGCAACTCCCCTTTAAGCTCTGAAAGCCATTAAAATCTATCTGGTCTAAACCCAGCTGGACACCTGGGATGGATTTTGGAATGATGTCAACACCTCAAAGATCAACTTTCCAGCAGAGTTCCACAGAAGCTGCTGCAGAGGCCCGAGACCTCAAAACACACTCTAAGATGGTCTGACCAGTCTGCATGTGACTCTGGAAGGACCACTTCACCAATTACCAATGTAACAATATATAACAAGACTATATTACCATCTATGAGAATGTGGAAACAGTCCGACTAAAACAGTCGGAGAAACACTGAAGTTAGAAAATCTCATTATTTTACCAACATTCTCACAGACCACCAGTGGTCTGCAGACTACATTTAGAGAAACGGTACTTTAGACCTTTGATCACAGGCTCGACAAGAAATTATGAGGCAACAGCACACAGTCAGACATCAAATGCCTGTCCTCTACTGGCTCACACTGAAATCCATCAGGGACAGTCGGACATCAAACGCCTGTCCTCTACTGGCTCACACTGAAATCCATCAGGGACAGGCGGACATCAAACGCCTGCCTTGGTCCCAGCAGGGCCTGAGCAAACCAACACCGACCCATAACAAACACACACATAACACACAACACATAGGCCCCGGTACATAAAACATATTATAAGCAAAACACGAGGGAAAAGAGAAGAAAAAACCCCTCATAGCCGCTGCATTACACAGCGGCAATGAGGAAAAAAATCCCATCAGCACAAAAAAACCAATAATCACAGAGACAAACAAGGACAAGGACGACAACCGAGATTTGAAAGGACCATTTATCAGAACACTCCGGAAGGCAGCCAGTTTCGGCGCCGTCGACGGCCTTGTTCGACAGTCTGGGGGGGGGGAAGGGAACAGCCCTGCGCAGGCTGAGAAAGTCCTGGACAGTCACAGTTCACGTCAGAGCTGGAGAAGCTGAGGGGAGGGGGGAAGACCAGGGAGCGAGGCATAAGAGTGTTGTTCTTCTGAGGAGGTATCTTATCACAGCGCACCTTGAAGTGCAGCTGTATTTGGGGAAGCCAAATGAATAGCCAGATTAACAGACGCCTGAAAGATTCCACAGTTCTGAGAACAGAGTGGCTCTCAATGCGCTGAATGTAGAATGTGGTCTTCACAGACGTCAAAGCGGGTTTCCAGGGCTGCGATCTTCCCAGAGATGTCATCCAATGCGCGGTTAACCCCCGCCGACTGCGCAGCCACTGCCTTCCCAATCGAATCAATCATATAGGGCAGCTTGGAACGACCAATCAAAGCTGCTTCCACTTTCTTGATTTTTCGGTAAACCAGCAAGTGCCCCGCTCCACACATCAGAAAGCCGGTCACCACCAAGCCGAATATGTACACATCTTAACGTCCTCCACAGAAAGCATGTAAAGGCACATGACCTGCCATCTCCTCCACGAGTCCATCACGTAACCCATCACATGCGTCCCAGCAGGACAGGTCGGGTCCTCCGCTCCCGAAGATCTTGTAGAAAAAATAGTGTCAATTGCGTTCAGAGACCACTTTAACAGATCCATTTTTGTGCGTTTCCAGAAGAGCAATGCTGCAGCCTCACAGACAACACGCCACAAAAGCAGGAAAGATAAGGAGGGAGGGAGAAGAGAAAAGTGCGTCCGTCTCGGTCGAGTGCAAGCTGGCAGACTTTTAATGAGCCTTGCATTGGATTCAGGTGTGTTGGAGCAGGGAGACAACTAAGAGTGTCAGGAATGTGGCTCTCGAGGACCGAACTTGGCCACCCATGCACTAGACCATACAATACTGTGGAGACTTTTAAATCACGTTTAAAGACTCATTTGTTTTTCTTGTTTTATCAATAGTGTTATGTGTTTTTATTCTTGTATTCTTTTATGGTTTTGTCTTTTTATTGTGTTTTTAAATTTTTAATTCAGTTTTTTTCTGTTTTTATTATGTTGTGTGAAGCGCCTTGAAACTATCTCACTGTGAACTGGCGCTATATAAATTAATAAATTTGAATTTGAAATCAAGTCATGCCTTCCAGCATAGCTACTTCTTCACCGTGACGGTCAGGTACAGCATCTGTAAAACATCAGATGCTGTACCAATCCGTTGATCGATGTCCCGCTCCAATTCACCCCCACTCATGAATTAGAGGCAGAGATACTTAAACTCGTCCACTTGGGCAGTAACTCTCCCTGACCCAGAGGGGACAGTCCACCCTTTTCTGACAGAGGACCATAGTCACAGATTTGGAGGTGCTGATTCTCATCTCAGTCGCTTCACACCTGCTCAGTGACATTGGAAGTCACCGCCTGATGAAGCCAACAGAACTACATGATCCACAAAAAGGAGAGATGAAACTCTGAGGTCACCAAACTGGACACTCTCTGATCCCTGACTGCACCTTGAAATCCCGTCCATGAACATCAAGAACAGGATTGGTGACAAGGGGCAGCCCTGGTGGAGTCCAACACCCACTAGGAACACTCTGATGTAATGCCGGGAATGTGGACACAGCTCCTACGTTGGTCATATAGAGACCAGAACACGTGTTGCATCGGACCTGGTACTATACGAGGTCTGTCCATAAAGTAACGGTCCTTTTTATTTTTTTCAAAAACTATATGGATTTGATTCATATGTTTTTACGTCAGCCAAGCTTGAACCTTCGTGCGCATGCGTGAGTTTTTCCACGCCTGTCGGTTGCGTCATTCGCCTGTGAGCATGCCTTGTGGAAGGAGTGTCCAGCCCCGTCGTCGGATTTTCATTGTCAGGAAATGGCGGATTATTTTGGCTTTTTTCCATCAGAATTTTTTCAGAAACTGTTAAAGACATGCAGCTGGAATAGGGAATAAGAATAAGGAGTGTTACTACAGCTATAAGGACGGCCCACAATGGCGCTCCGGCGCGCCGTGCTCCGAGCTGCGACGACGAGCAGAAACCACCAGATCATTGTCTAAACGGATGGCTCTGTGGAGCCGGGACCGTCGTGTGCAATTTCTCTGGTTATCACAAGAGCTGGACATCAGCCATTTTCCGGCAGATTTCACTTTTAACAAGCATCTAAAAAGTAATTTTGTCATAGAAAGCCGCGCGGAGGCTTCGTGCGTCATGACGGAGCCGTTGATGGAGCGAGACAAAGGAACACCTCCGTTTCGGAGTGCCAGATGACAAGTTGGGACATGTCCAGCTCTCCACAATTTCTCTTATACTCACTCGACTGGTAAGCACTGAAAGCCGAGATAGGTATGTCCCAACTTGTCCTTTAACACTCCGAAACGGAGGTGTTCCTTGTCTCGCTCCATCAGCAGCTCCGTCGTGACGTGCGAAGCCTCCGCGTGGCTTTCCATGACAAAATCTCTTGTTAAAAGTGAATCTGCCGGAAAATGGCTGATGTCCAGCTCTTGTGATAACCAGAGAAATTGCACACGACAGTCCCGGCTCCACAGAGCCATCCGTTTAGAATGATCTGGTGGTTTCTGCCTCATCGTCGCAGCTCGGAGCGCGTGCCATTGTGGGCCGTCCTTAAAGCTGTAGTAACACTCCTTATTCTCTGTGAAGCCCGTAAAATTTTCAACCGAAAGCCAGATAAATTTTGCGAATGGTTTCCAGCTGCATGTCTCTAACAGTTTCTGAAAAAATTCTGATGGAAAAAAAGCCCAAATCATTCCGCCATTTCCTGACACTGAAAATCCGACGAGGGGGCTGGACCACTCCTCCCACAAGGCGTGCTCACAGGCGAATGACGCAACCGACCGGCGTGGAAAACCTCACGCATGCGCACAAAGGTTCAAGCTTGGCTGACGTCAAAACATATGAATCAAATCCATATAGTTTTTGAAAAAAAATAAAAAGGACCGTTACTTTATGGACAGACCTCGTATACTCCTGCAGCGCCCCTCACAGATTGATTAGGTATAACCCCAAGACCCCACTTATATCTGTAATTCGACAAATATGATGCATTAAAAAACAAAACATCAAAATTCCAATCAACTGTCTTTGGAAGATGGCAGCTGAGAATCATTTTCCTTCATGAAGATCTTCACATGTGAGGATTCACGATTTGAGAAGAGTGTGTCTAAACGAGAGCAATAATAAAGAGGAAGTGATGGTACCTCAGGAACTGCAGGTGCAAGTGGCTGTTGAGCAGGAAAGTGATTCTCAGGTTCCTGCCTCATCAGGAATGTGCGAGCAAATGTTGATGCGATCTTGGCGCTTCCTTCATGACGTCTCCCAGGTGACCTGGAGAGGCCAAATAGCAGCAGGTTCATGTGATCATTGTCCACAACTATTCCTAACTTACAGCAGCTTAATGTACATAAATACTCATGAAAACAAGGATGCCTCATTGCCTTTACACACTTTGACCAAAACGGAGAGTTCATCAGTAGGTGAGTCAGTCCACACTCTCCTCGAAACCCAGTTCACTCATCCAGGTTCCAGTCTGGGTGAGGGTTAGGGTAACCAGCAGCATCTGTGGATAACAGTCGCCAGCACTCGGACTCTGGGTCTGAAGACAGCTTTTGGGACTCCTCCTGTGCCAGGGAGGCCATCTCACTGGAACCTATTTTTCACAATGGGTGACAGCACTTTGGCTCAGGTAACCTGCCGCACTGCTCCACTTCATTTGGTCATTTTGGTTATTCAATCATAAACCTGGGCCTGCACTATGACTCCTCTGGATGATAGTTAGACTGACCTCAGATATGAAACACCTCCTCCTATACAGGAGGTGACTCCAATACAATCCTCAGCGACTTTGAGGGTCTGGTTACGGAAGAAGACCAACTACCTTTTGGGATCACCAGCTGTGTCCATGTCTGTCAGACAGACTGCATGCAAAATTCCTGAGAAACAGTCTCATTTTGAAGTATGGCCAGATTTAATCTTGGGCACTGAGCAGGCAGCAGCCTGCGAGACTTCAGATGAAATCCTCAGGGAAACCACACATCTGTGGTCGGAACTCACAAACGAGTCACTTTGTCAACCCCTGGCAAAAATTATGGAATCACCGGCCTTGGAGGATGTTCATTCAGTTGTTTAATTTTGTAGAAAAAAAAAGCAGATCACAGACATGACACAAAACATAAGTCATTTCAAATGGCAACTTTCTGGCTGTAAGAAACACTTAAGAAATCAGGAAAAAAAATTGTGGCAGTCAGTAACGTTTACTTTTTTAGCCCAAGCAGAGGGAAAAAAAAATATGGAATCACTCAATTCTGAGGAAAAAATTATGGAATCATGAAAAACAAAAGAACGCTCCACACATCACTAGTATTTTGTTGCAGACCACCTCTGGCTTTTATAACAGCTTGAAGTCTCTGAGGCATGGACTTAATGAGTGACAAACAGTACTCTTCATCAATCTGGCTCCAACTTTCTCTGATTGCTGTTGCCAGATCAGCTTTGCAGGTTGGAGCCTTGTCATGGACCATTTCTTCAACTTCCACCAAAGATTTTCAATTGGATTAAGATCCGGACTATTTGCAGGCCATGACATTGACCCTATGTGTCTTTTTGAAAGGAATGTTTTCACAGTTTTTGCTCTATGGCAAGATGCATTATCATCTTGAAAAATGATTTCATCATCCCCAACATCCTTTCAATTGATGGGATAAGTGTCCAAAATATCAACGTAAACGTGTGCATTTATTGATGATGTAATGACAGCCATCTCCCCAGTGCCTTTACCTGACATGCAGCCCCATATCATCAATGACTGTGGAAATTTACATGTTCTCTTCAGGCAGTCATCTTTATAAATGTCATTGGAACGGCACCAAACAAAAGTTCCAGCATCATCACCTTGCCCAATGCAGATTCGAGATTCATCACTGAATATGACTTTCATCCAGTCATCCACAGTCCACGATTGCTTTTCCTTAGCCTACTGTAACCTTGTTTTTTTCTGTTTAAGTGTTAATGATGGCTTTCGTTTAGCTTTTCTGTATGTAAATCCCATTTCCTTTAGGTGGTTTCTTACAGTTCGGTCACAGATGTTGACTCCAGTTTTCTCCCATTCGTTCCTCATTTGTTTTGTTGTGCATTTTCGATTTTTGAGACATATTGCTTTAATTTTTCTGTCTTGACGCTTTGATGTCTTCCTTGGTCTACCAGTATGTTTGCCTTTAACAACCTTCCCATGTTGTTTGTATTTGGTCCAGAGTTTAGACACAGCTGACTGTGAACAACCAACATCTTTTGCAACATTACGTGATGATTTACCCTCTTTTAAGAGTTTGATAATCCTCTCCTTTGTTTCAATTGACATCTCTCGTGTTGGAGCCATGATTCATGTCAGTCCACTTGGTGCAACAGCTCTCCAAGGTGTGATCACTCCTTTTTAGATGCAGACTAACGAGCAGATATGATCTGATGCAGGTGTTAGTTTTGGGGATGAAAATTTACAGGGTGATTCCATAGTTTGTGTGAGTCCATATTTTTTTTCCCTCTGCTTGGTCTAAAAAAGTACCGTTACTGACTGCCACACTTTTTTTTCTTGATTTCTTATAGTGTTTCTTAAAGCCAGAAAGTTGCCATTTGAAATGACTTTAGTTTTGTGTCATGTCTGTGATCTGCTTTTTTTCTACAAAATTAAACAACTGAATGAACATCCTCGAGGCCGGTGATTCCATAATTTTGCCAGGGGTTGTAGACCTTACCGTTCTGCAGAATTGTCCAGTTTGTTTCAGTTTTCGCCCAAGGACATAGTCAATCTCCTTGGCAAATGGTATTTATCTACCATGTCCAGGGGGTACATCTGCTTGTTGAAACCAGGATCCAGCAACTTGGAGACCCAGGCTGTTTGCACAGTTACCAGATCCATGTGGACCAATGTTGTCCGCATAACCAGCCCTGTCAGGGCCAGTGGTCACACTGAAATCACTCATGACCAGTAAAGTGTCACCTTCAGGCCAGTCACCAATCACGGAGTGAAACTGTCAATAAAAGGTCTCCCTCAGAGAGATATCACTCATCACAGTCGGAGCATCAACTGAGACAACAGACACTCCACCTAGTGAATGAATGTGTGAGTCTGATGCTCAAACATGTGACACCAGTGGAAGGAACGGGTCTATCACAGCAACTGCCACTCCCTTGGTAAGCAAACTGTTGGAACAACCAGACCAAAACTAGGTGTGTCCGCCCACAGAGATCTGAACACATCCAGGTCTTCACACAACACACTTACTGCAATGTGGACTTTTCCAGCAGTGGAAGATGGTCATTCTGACCAGGTGAAAGGATGTTTCAGGTGCCCACCCACATGAGCTGCCAAACTCCATCACATCACCACGTAGCTTCCAGTTAAATGCCCCCCCCCCCTTTTGGAAAGCATTAGGCACATCTGTTGGTCTGTCCTATGGTTATAACCCCCAATGCAATGGCCAAGTGAAACATGCCAACCAAGGCCTGGAGTCTACGGTGCTACGTTCTTCTACTGGCATGGCTCAACTTGAATGTTCATTATGTTGTGTCTTGTTGCTATGGCCACCCTGTTTCCATAGCAACAAGACACTCCAGTTCATTCTGTGCAACACCACCCCAGGAGATGTGGTGGAACACCAGCGCGGCTCTGCATCACACCGCTGACTGCTACAGGCTCTGTGGTAAACGGGTTTCCTGCCACTCGCTCCTGATTGGACCCGTCTGCCTCTTCAGCATTCCCTTGTGGAATCAGTGAAGAAAACAAATTCATTGATATTTTGTCTGTCTGAAGGATTATTGTGCTTGTTGTATGAAGTAAGGCTGCAGCTATCGATTATTTTAGTAATCCAGTATTGTATTGATTATTCTGGCAATTAATCGAGTAATCGGATAAAAAGTAGTTTGGTGTTTTTAAACATCAATAGTCCAGGGCTCTCCCTAAGCAATGGCACAATGTCACTGTGCCAAAGTCTTGACATTTTGCTGAAATGGCAATGGGATGTGGATTTCTGTTTTGTCCCCCCCCAACTTGCCAAATTTAACCTTTTTTTTTTAAATAATTTTTTAAGGTTGGTGGACTGGGTCTCTGCGTGATTTTTTTTTTAATCCCTCTTTGAACATGCAAGCCTTGCAGTCAGTGTTTTTTTTTTTTTTTTATTTAAGTTACCGTGGTTGTGAAGCATTGTGTGTTGCCCAAAAAAAAAAGCAAAAATTAAAAAGTGAAACAGTGCAAGTCTGAGCAAAACACAGAAGAAAGACTGGACTTCTGCTGAGAGCCCCTCAAACCGCGCAGAGAGACAGCAGCCGGCTTCCGACTGTGGGTACTCGGCTGCCGGGTCACTCCCCAAGTCGAATAGACCGTGTGTTTTTTAAAAACAGACAAAGACACGGCTTCAGTTTAGATGCTCAGTCAGTCTATTTCAGATGATCAGTGTGGACCCTCTTTCTCTTAAAAGGCTTTATTTTACGCTGTGTGTCACGTTGGAAAGTTGTAGCTTTAGGCGCTAATTTGATTAGCGTTTACGTGACTTGTGCCGCATGCTCTAGTCTTCTGGGGGGTTTTTTCTGGGGACGTTACAGCACCACACACAGGCCTGGCATATGTACTATAATGTTAACAAGGCACAGAATTTGCCTCAAACATTTTTTGTAATTCAATTATTCGAGTTACTCGATAATTGTTTCAGCCCTACTATTAAGAGGACAACTCTGCTTTACTCTCAGCTCGTCTCCTGCTGGTTTTGCTTTGCTGGCAAATGGAACCTTCCTTTGACACATTTATTTAAACAAATTCATGATTTTTATGAATTTGCCAGTCAGAGCTTTCTCTTACCATGCCCCAGCTCTGTGGAAAGATCTCCACACACATATATGGCAGTCTGATAATGTGGAGACCTTTAAATCGAGACTGAAAACCTATATGTTTTCCTTGTTTTATCATTAGTTTTATTGTGTTATTATGTGTTTTTATTTTTGTGCTCTTATGTTTTATCTTTTTTGTGTGTTTTTAATTTTCTTTTAATTTAATTTTTTCTCTGTTTTCAGTATTGTGTAAAGGGCTTTGAGGTGATCTCATCATGAGCTGGCGCTATAGAAAATAATAAATATGAATTCAAATTTGAATGATGATCATAACAAATAAAAATTAACAAAGAGTGAGGAAAAACAAAACCATATGTGTAACTCCACACGTAATGATTACCGGTGCACAAAAATAATTCAGTTCTTGACTGACCTGTGACCTCGAGCGACCCGTCTCCCTTCGACTCTCCTGCTGCCTGAGGACGGCGTAGCGACGTCTCAATGAACATGGTCGACCCTCCTGCACACATGAGCACACGCACAGTTTGATTTCCACACACGCAGCAGACTGCTGCTCACTGTGACGCATGTGGGTCTCACCCATAGCGGTCCACGCTAGCCCCATAACCACTCCCGGCGGTGTGACATCATACATTCGATCAACGGTGAAGAGTGGTTTCCCCACATAGTCCTGCAGGTTTTCAGGGGTAACCGTCACTGTGGTATGTTTGCCGCTGACTATGGAAAACGCCACCTTCCTGAATACCTAAAACACAGACCTGCGTGAGAAACATCACGGAGCTGAACGGCATCATCCGCTCAGGCGGAACTGCAGAAACTTCAAAGAGAAAAAGGACCGTGAAGACTGTTATCAGTAACAAGTTCAAAGGCCAGGATCTGTCCTGGTCTGAGGTCATGTCAGTGTCCTTGTCAAAGGTCATTTACACTCTGTGATGCAGAATTAATGCAGAAAACTACACTGAAATTTTAGAGCAGCATGTGCTGCCTTCACCACAACGTCTTTTGCAGGGACGTCCATGAATTTAACAACAAGACAATACAAAACCACATTCTGCACACATTACAAAGACATGGCTGCAGAAGCAGAGGGGACGGGTGCTGGACTGGGGACAATTTTGTAATAAAAAAATGCAACAATGACCCTGTCTTGTTGGACAACTTAAGATGCGTCTGCAGGAAGAATGAGAAAGTAGCACTTGAGACACTTCATTATTTGGTGTCCTCAACACCAACACGTCTTAAATGCTGCAAGAAGGAGTGACATTACAAAGTGTTAAACGTTTTAGAGTCAACTAAAGATCACAAAGGCGCTAACCCTGGAGCACCTTTCAATCAATCAACATTTATTTATAAAGTGCTTAGCAGTAAAAACACAGATTCATAAAAATAAAACACACATACAACAAAGCAATAACAGCACGTCACCTCCCCACTAGGTGTTAAAAGCCAGTTTAAATAAATAAGTCCTTAACTTAGATTTATAAAGTGCTCGGTCAGGAATAGTGCACAAGGCAAGAGGTAGCTTGTCCCACAGTCTGGGTTCAGCTACCGCAAAAACACCATCACCCCAGAATTTATATTTTGACCTCAGAAGACTTAAGTAAAGCTGACCAGACGACCGTAATGTCCCACTGTAAGTGCACAGAGATAAATGTCAGACAAGGAAGGAGGTGTGAGGTCATTAATAGCTTTAAAACGAACATTGAAATCTTAAAATCAATTCTAAAATGAACTGGACGCCAGTGCAGTGAGTACAGGACAGGTGTAATATGCTCATGTCTAGTCTAGAAGTGTTTGTTAAAAGACAAGCAGCAGCATTCTGTACCAACTGGAGACGTGCAAGAGAAGACTGATTAATGCCAGAATAAAGTGCATTACAGTAATCAAGTCTAGAGCTGATGAGTGCATGAATGGCCATCTGAAGATCACGTCTACTGAGGAAGTGCTTTACTTTAGCCAGAAGACGAAGCTGGAAAAAACAGGGTTTACCTGTTGATTGAGCTGTCAAATATCACTCCCAAATTCTTGACGGCTGGTTTTACATAATTAGCCAGAGGAACAAAGTTTGGTGTTACCGCACTTGGCCTGCCAGAACACCCAAACACAATGGGATAAGTTTTACTATCATTCAGGTAAAGAAGGTTTTGGGACAGCCATCGCACTACATCATGAATACAATTAAATAATGATGACAAAGCGTGGCTTCCATTAGTCCTCATAGGCAGACAGATTTCCAGATCATCTGCATAGCAATGAAAGGACAGGCTGTGCTGGGCTATAACTGACCCCAAAGACAAAATGCACAAAGAAAAAAAGAATAGGCCCAAGAATAGAACCCTGTGGCACTCCACAACACAGAGGAGCAGCCGATGAAGAGAGGTCACCAATCACAACAGAAAAACTCCTTTCGGCCAAATACTATCTGAATGCCAATAAAATGTTCTAACCGGGAAACAAGTACTGCATGATCCACAGTATCAAAAGCTGCTTTGAGGTCCAACAGAACCTGCACAGCAGGATTCCCTGCATCCACCGATAAAGTAATGTCATTATGAACTTTGAAAAGTGCCGACTCAGTGCTGTGTCAGGATCTAAATCCAGACTAGAAGTATTCAAAGACGTGATCGTCTTCTAAAAACTACTTTAAATGTACAAAAACAACCTTTTCTAGAACCTTAGACAGAAATGGCAGATGAGACAGAGGTCTAAAATTGGATAAAACTGACAAGTCCAGGTGAGGTTCTGTGAAGGCTCTCAATTGTCCAGATGGTTTCCATAGTAGAGAAGCTTGAATCTTTGACTAGACTGGGTTGCTTGACACGAGGATGTTTTGCTTCTAATCGCAGAAGCTTCCTCAGCTAAAATTTCTTTCTCTGGTAGTCTGACTTCTGTCTTGACTCTTGTAGAGAAGAAATTTTCTCTACAAGACCTTCGGAGGCTGATAAGCCTGCCATGTGTAGGGTTGAGCAGAGAAACACATTTGCAGCTCCTCTGACCGACCAAATCCAATTTATGAGTATTCCCTAGTCTTTGACATCTTCCTTTGCAAGGTGTACATTTGATCCGTGATGTTTTCCAACTTATGTCCAGCAGGTCAGGGCAGCACATAAACCAATAAGTACCAGCCCCCCCCACAGTAAAATCAAATATAAATAAGTCTTCGACGTCCTCCACAGAAAGTGGCACCAAGCAGGCAACACGCCACTTCTCCCAGGCATTGAGAGCGTAGCCCACAGGGTAGGTTCCATCTGGGCACGCAGAGTCCCCCAGGCCTGATTTCCTTGTTGAAAAAATGGTGTCAATAGCATTCAGAGACCAGCTGATCAATTCTATGGTTAATCCAAATATAGTTTGAAGAGTTCACAGTCTGGTGAAATTGGACTTTTAAAGGTTGGAGCAGAGACAGAAAAGCACAGAAGAAGAGGAGGAGATGCGACTGCCCTCGCCGGAGTCCCAAGCTAAAAATGAAAGAGAAACAGGCTCAAACTGCTCGAGCACAGCAGAATGTGCACAAGTAACAAACAATTCAACATTACATTTCTGATCAGCCTTCTGTCTGACTGATGAGACTTTGTCAATAAAAAACTGAAGAAACTCCTTACAGGTCACGGTTGTAGCGTCCATTAAAACAGAGGTACACAGGTTTACAACTGAGTTTGTAGTCTGAAATAACACTCTGGAACAATGACAAATGCTAGAAATGATATGAAACAAATATTGCCCTTTTTGCCTCCTTTACAGCCTTCTGATAGCCTGTTAAATGGTCCCTCAGAATACCCAGAGACATCTGTAGTTTGTCCTTTTCCCACCATCTCTCCACCTGTCTGCAGCGTTACCTGAGAACAAGGGTAGTGGCATTTAACCAGGGGTCAGATTTTGATTTACCAGTGCAACAGAGTCCAGAATTACTGTGCATGTGGAGGGGAAAGAAGAGAGGATGTTTTCTGGGAGTAAAGGAGAAACCAGTCCATTCATGGCATAAAACTGAGAGTCCATGAAGGCAGTAGCAAATTCCCCCACCATCGAGGAGGTGACCAAACAGTGGCGAGAGGCAGGAACAAATGGCTTACCAGCAGATAGAGGAGCAGAAAATTTAAAGATCACAGGAATGTGATCTGAGATAGCAGTGTCTGATATGTCCTTAAGGGAAACTGAGAGCCCACGAGGAATGACCAGGTCCAAAGTGTGTCCAAGATTATGTGTTGGTCCATCCACAACGTGTGTTAGACCAAAAGAGTTCAAAAGGCTTTTAAAATCATCAGCCAGCTGATTAGAAGGACAATAAATATGGATATTAAAATCCCCACAGACCAAAAGTTTGTCATATTTTAGGATAAAATCTGCCAAGAACTCAGAAAACTCCTGAATAAAATCCTTATTAAATTTTGGTGGATGATAAACAACAGCACAGAGCACAGGAGGAGGCAAAGTCCATCACAAACAGCTGGCGTTCAAAAGTGGAGAAATCATTAGGAGATAATAATCGTCATTTTAGTCCAATTACATTTGTTCCACAAATCTGATAGGTTAATCGTGAGATTTCAGACCATGAAATATCGCGTTGACGGTGGCAAAATATCTGACCGTTCACATTTCATGTATTACTCCACACCCTGACCCGCGTTGCAACGCAGATGTCAATAATGGTGCTGTCAGCTGAGAGCAAGAGAAACCTGTGCAGTGACAATATAACATACTAAAGTATTGATGTGGATACAAAATTACTCAATGCAGTTGACCAGACGGAGAATCTGTGTGTCTGCTCACAGAATTTCCAGTTTGCATGAAGACGCTGTTGCGACAGTAAGCTTTGATGAACCAACCACACCCTTTCACAATGTTTCGGCCGACCGAATTACTTACAGAAAAATAAACCATGCAAACGATGGAATTGGATTAGAATGGGAATAACCCACTTGTGTCTGATATTTGCAGATGTTAATGCTGGACGAAAACTCAACAGGGTTACTCCCTAATTTAAAGTTCTCTTTGAAAACAGTGGCCAAAGCACTGCCTCCAGTGCACCAACCAAGGTCAGAGTAAATGTAAGGATCGTGAAGGCTCTAACACTGGAGCACTTGAACCAACCGAGGTCAAGTAAACGTACAGATCGTGAAAGCTCTAACCTTTGAGCACTGTGCGCTAACGAAGGTCAAAATAAACATAAGGATCGTGAAGGCTCTAACCCTGGAGCACTGTGTGCCAACCAAAGTCAAAGCAAATGTAAGGATCGCGAAGGCACCAACCCTGGAGCACTGTGCATCAACCAAGGTCAAAGCATACGTACGGATCACGAAGGCCCTGGAGTACTGTGCATCAACCAGGTCAAAGTATACTACGGATCATGAAGGCTCAAACCTTGGAGCACTGTGCGCCAACCGAGGTCAAAGTAAACATAAGGATCACAAAGGCACTAACCCTGAAGCACTGTGCACCAACCGAGGTCAAAGTAAACATAAGGATCACAAAGGCACTAACCCTGGAGTACTGTGCATCAACTGAAGTCGAAGTAAATGTAAGGATCGTGAAGGTGCTAACCCTGGGGTACTGTGCGTCAACCGAATTCAAAAGGCCCTTTTCCACTATACAGATCCAGCACTACTTGGCTCAGCTCAACTCTACTCGGTTTGGTTCTAGGCGCGCCTTTTTCCACTACAAATAGAACCTCCTCGGGACTTCCAGGTTAGCGACACACAGAGATGGACGTGTAGGAGAGAGCTCCTGAATGTCGGTTCGGATAAAACACCTAAGTATTTTAAATGGTGAGAAAGTCAGATTAATTAAGGTATGAAAGGAGGAAAACACAAAAGAACAACAAGGCTGGCAAAAAAAAATGTAGGATCCGCAAGGAATCAAAGATGCACTCAACGCTAATATTGCCGTGGACGAAGATAATGGCGAATACAAGGAAACACCAAGAGAGGCTAACGCACTGTTAGAGGGGCTTGCGTTGCTCTCGAAAGAACTTCAATCCTTCAAACAAGACGTGAGAGAGGATCTGGGCCATCTTAAAAACGACGTCAAGGAAAGTATGAAGCAAGATCTGAGTGAGTTTAAGAACGATGTTTTGAAAGAGCTGCAGAAACAAAATGCTAATGTCGCAGAAGCGTAAACACGTATAGCTGACCTAGAAACAGCATGTCTCAAACTGAAAGACATATTGCTCACCGTGATAAAGCAGAATTCTGTCATGCAAGATAAACTGCTGGATTTGGAGAACTGCTTCAGGCAAAATAATCTCCGTATCTACGGGATACCCAAAGGTAAAAAAGGAAACTCAGTCACTGTGTTTGTAGACACTTTGTCGAAGCAAAAATCAGCTCTCGTTACAAGACGGCATAGATCTCCAGATTCAAGGGGTGCACCAGATCGCAGTCGCAAAAACCACCCTGCTGCCTCACCTCCGAGGTCAATCATTGTGAATCTGCTGCAGTTTCATGTGAAGGAATTGATCCTCAGGAAGGCATGACAGAAAAAGATTGAATTAGATGGCAAATGGATCTATTTTGATAATGACTATGCATCTGACATCATGGAGAAACGCTTGGCATACAGACCAAGTAAAGCAGTGCTGAACGGGGAAGGGATCCGATTCCAAACGCCCTACAACAAGATGAGGGTGTACTGGGACTCGGGTTTAAAGATCTATGAGAGTGCGGACAAAGGTGGCCTGGGACATGAAATGATGGATCGAGGTGACAGTAACAATGAGGAAGAGCGCCGAATCGATAGCAGAGAAGCGGTTGACTGAACTCCTACCATGGAAACATGCAGCCGTGACGGATAAAGCCACCTGGAGTGTGAAGGAGAGGCTCGTGGAGTTTAGAAGACTGCCACAACAACTCGACTCAGCAAGGCTAAATAACATACTTTGGACAGTATGGGAACATACCACCCCCCCCCCCCCCCACTGGATCTGACAGAAAACCAGAGAATTATTATCCCCAAGTTGTTTCCCATTCGTAACTATAATGCTCAGAGATTCTAAATGATAGTCTTATGATGAATATATGGAAACTTGTTACCGACAGGAGTGTCTCAAGTATATACTGAATGTTGGACAGTTATAGTGAAAGTAGGATACCAGTTAATGGGCATCCTCGTAACACAATGGAGGGCCCCTACAGCGATGGGGACCCACACCCTCCCCCCACCAAAGGGAATATGAAGGATGGAGAAACACATCCTTCGTCTTTGAAGTCAGTGTTTTTTGTTGTATTGTTTGTTAGTGGTTTTGTTGTGTTAGTCACAGTGCATAGGTTTATCTTGCTAACACAAACAAATGGAACAGAGAGCTACGGGGTACAGTAACTTCAAGGTAGCATCTTGGAATGTGAATGGTCTCAACAACCCAGTAAAGAGGCACAAAGTTATGACAAAATGAGAAGGAACATAATCAGATCATATTCCTGCCAGAAAATCATTTGTCTCATGTTGAACATCCATCCATCCATCCATTTTCTTCCGCTTTATCTGGAGTCGGGTCGCGGGGGCAGCAGCTCAAGCAAAGCCGCCCATACCTACCGATCCACACACACCTCCCCCAGCTCCTCCGGGGGAACCCCAAGGCGTTCCCAAGCCAGCCGAGAGATGTAGTCCCTCCAGCGTGTTCTGGGTCTTCCCTGAGGCCTCCTCCCAATGGGACATGCCCGGAACACCTCTCCAGCGAGGCGTCCAGGGGGCATCCGGAAAAGATGCCCGAGCCACCTCAACTGACTCCTTTCGACGTGGAGGAGCAGCGGCTCGACTCCGAGCTCCTCCCGAGTGACCGAGCTCCTCACCCTATCTCTAAGGGAGCGCCCAGCCACGGAGGAAAGTCATCTCGGCCGCTTGTACTCGCGATCTCGTTCTTTCGGTCATGAGCCAAATCTCATGACCATAGGTGAGGATCGGAACGTAGATCGATCGGAAAATCGAGAGCTACTCAGCCCCCTACTCAGCTCTCTCTTCACCACGATGGTCCGATACAGCGACCGCATCACTGCAGATGCTGCACCGATCCGTCTATCGATCTCACGCTCCATCCGTCCCTCACTCGTGAACAAGACCCCGAGATACTTAAACTCCCCCACTTGAGGCAAGGACACTCCACCGACCTGAAGAGGGCAAAGCACCTTTTTCCAGTCCGAGAACCATGGCCTCGGATTTGGAGGTGCTGATTCCCATCCCGGACGCTTCACACTCGGCTGCAAACCACCCCAGTGCACACTGAAGGTCCTGATTTGATGAAGCCAACAGAACCACATCGTCCGCAAACAGTAGAGACGAGATTCTGTGGTTCCCAAACTAGACCCCCTTCTACACCCTGGCTGCGCCTAGAAATTCTGTCCATAAAAATAATGAACAGAACCGGTGACAAAGGGCAGCCCTGGCGGAGGCCAACGTGCACTGGAAAAAAGGTTTGACTTACTACCGGCAATGCGAACCAAGCTCCTGCTGCAGTCGTACAGGGACCAGATAGCCCTTAGCAAAGGACCCCAGACCACGTACTCCCAGAGCACCCCCCACAGGGTGCCCCGAGGGACACGGTCTAACGCCTTCTCCAGATCCACAAAACACATGTGGACTGGTTGGGCGAACTCCCATGAACCCTCGAGCACCCGATGGAGCGTGTAGAGCTGGTCCAGTGTGCCGCGACCTGGACGAAAACCACACTGCTCCTCCTGAATCCGAGGTTCGACCATCGGTCGAATTCTCCTTTCCAGTACTCTGGAATAGACCTTACCGGGGAGGCTGAGGAGTGTGATCCCCCTATAGTTGGAACACACCCTCCGGTCCCCCTTCTTAGAGGGACCACCACCCCGGTCTGCCAATCCAGAGGCACTGTCCCCGATCACCACGCGATGTTGCAGAGGCGTGTCAGCTAAGACAGTCCCACAACCATCCAGAGACATAAGGTACTCAGGACGGATTTCATCCACCCCAGGAGCCTTGCCACTGAGGAGCTTTCTAACCACCCTCGTGACTTCGGCCTGGGTAATGGATGAGTCCGCCTTTGAGTCCCCAGTCTCTGCGTCCTCTTCGGAAGACGTGACGATGGGATTGAGGAGATCCTCGAAGTACTCCTTCCACCGCCCGACAACATCCCCAGTCAGGGTCAACAGCTCCCCACCCGCACCGTAAACAGTGCTGGTGGAGAGCTGCTTCCGCCTCCTGAGGTGCCAGACGGTTTGCCAGAATCTCTTCGACGCCGACCGATAGTCCTCCTCCATGGCCTCCCCGAACTCCTCCCAGACCCGAGTTTTTGCCTCTGCAACCGTACGGGCTGCAGCACGCTTGGCCTGCCAATACCTGTCAGCTGCCTCCGGGGTCCCACCTACCAACAAAGATAAGTAGGACTCCTTCTTCAGCTTGACGGCATCCCTTACTTCCGGCGTCCACCACCGGGTTCGGGGATTGCCGCCGCGACAGGCACAGAGACCTTGTGACCACAGCTACGAGCGGCCGCATCAATAATGGAGGTGGAGAACATGGTCCACCGGACTCATGTCTCCAACCTCCCCCGGGATCTGGGAGAAGCTCTCCCGGAGGTGGGCGTTGAAGACCTCGCTGAGAGAGGGTTCCGCCAGACGTTCCCAGCAGACCCTCATGATACGTTTGCGCCTGCCAGGTCTGACCGGCTTCCTCCCATCCCAGCGGATCCAACTCACCACCAGGTGGTGATCGGTCGACAGCTCTGCCCCTCTCTTCACTCGAGTGTCCGAGACACGTGGCTGAAGGTCAGATGATACAACTACAAAGTCGATAATCGACCTCGGCTCAGGGTGTTCTGGTGCCACGTGTACTTATGGACACCCTTGTGCTCGAACATGGTGTTCGTGATGGACAAACTGTGACTAGCACAGAAGTCCAACAACTGAACACTACTCGGGTTCAGATGGGGGAGGCCGTGCTTCCCGATAACCCCCCTCCAGGTCTCACTGTCGCCGCCCACGTGGGCGTTGAAATCCCCCAGGAGAACAATGGGGTCCCCAGTCGGAGCGCTATCTAGTACCCCTCCCAGGGACTCCAAGAAGGTCGGGTACTCTGCACTGCCGCTCAGCCCGTAGGCCGAGACAATGGTGAGAGACCTGTCCCCGACCCGTAGGGACGCGACCCTCTCGTTCACTGGAGTAACTCCAACAAGGCTACTGAGCTGGGGAGCATAAGCAATGCGACCCCAGCTCTCCGCCTCTCCCCATGGGCAATGCCAGAAAAATTAAGCGTCCAGCCCCTCTCCAGGAGTTGGGTACCAGAGCCCAAGCTGCGAGTGGAGGTGAGCCCGACTATCTCTAGTCGGTATCTCTCAACCTCCCGCACAAGCTCAGGCTCCTTCCCCCCCCAGCGAGGTGACATTCCACGTCCCAACAGCCAGGGGCTGCCGGGCCACCCGCCCTCGACCGCCACCCAATCCTCTCTGCACCCGACCCCCATGGCCGCCTCTGCAGGTGGTGAAGCCACAGGAGGGCGGGCCCACGTCGCTCTTTCGGGCTGAGCCCGGCCGGGCTCCATGGGCTAAGGCCAGACCACCAGGTGCTCACGCGCGAGCCCCAACCCCAGGCCTGGCTCCAGGGTGGGGCCCCGGCTCCGCCATACCGGGCGACGTCTCCGTCCTTGATTTTTTACTGGTCATGGAGGTTCTGAACCTCTCATGTTGAACATGAGAAACTTAAAAACTTTGGATACAAAAACATTTTTTTCAGTACTTTTAAGGGAGGTCACAAAAGAGGAATCTCTATATTAATACACAACTCTGTTAAATTTGAGTTCATTACAGAGGTTAAGGACTCAGATGGCAGATTTATCTTGGCGCAGGGGAAATTAGAAAACATTTTGACCACCCTCTGTGTTTATTTACCTTCATACAGTACTCAGTATATTACTAAAAAGATTTTCAAACTGATTACGTCTGAAATGCAAGGCATTTTAATCTGTGCAGGAGATTTTAACACAGTATTAAATTATAAATTGGACACTACTAATAGAAGAAATACATCTTACAGGAACAGGGTATTGGGGAGGGGTCTGAATGAGTTTGGACTGATGGATCTTTGGAGAGAATTTCATCCATTGGCTAAATGTTACACATACTACTTCACTCCTCATGCCACATACTCAAGAATAGATTTTTCCTTCATGTTTCAAACGATAGACATAGAATTCAGAGATGCGAAATTGGAAGCAGAGATATTTCAGACCACTCTCCAATATACTTGGTATTAAATTTAGAAACTACACCCAAGAAAACTATTTGGAGGCTCAACACCAGCTTACTTAATAACAAAACAGTCGTACAGCAGATAAAATCTGATATCCAGACTTTACTTGATATAAATGATAACAGAGAAGTTAATCCAGAGATATTATCAGTTATCAAGTTGTTCACCAATGAATATGGCTTTATACACATAAAAAGCCATATTCATTGGTTAAAACAACTTGATAACGATTTTATCATATACCTATAAATGATAAATGCACGCAGAACACAATGCGCATGCTCTCCCTTCGCTCACTGCCTCCGGGGGGTACGGATGCGGGACCCGCAAAGAATCCAAGTCATTGAGCCACGGAGCTCTGCGGCTGTGGTTACTGAGACCATGCAGCGGGCA
Source organism: Thalassophryne amazonica (assembly GCF_902500255.1). Taxonomy (NCBI): domain Eukaryota; kingdom Metazoa; phylum Chordata; class Actinopteri; order Batrachoidiformes; family Batrachoididae; genus Thalassophryne; species Thalassophryne amazonica. The sequence goes on along the minus strand of NC_047112.1, from coordinate 67,633,769 downwards.
TTGCGCATCAAAACAGCGAGCACAGTCTCTGGACCTGGTGCCTGCATGCAGCTCGGCACAGCAGACAGGGGGGCGGAGTGAGTGGCCCGCTGTGGCGTTTACCGAGCCCGCAGACTCAGTAAGTGATTCGGGAAGCAGTGAGAGCAATCGCCTGCCTGATGAGGACGCAGAACACAATGCACTGTTAAAAAAAAAAAGAAAAAAAAAAAAGAAGAAGAAGAAGCATGCAAAATTGCACAAAAACAAATCTGCGAAACTGCGAGGCCGCAAAAGGAGTTACATTCTAAAATAACCCGCGATAGGCAAAATCTGCGAAGTAGTCAGCGTTATTTTTTAGTTATTACAGATGTTTTAAGGCTGTAAAACTCCTCACTACACACTTTATACACTTTCTCAAACAGGCATTAACATTTTCTGACTTTTCTCTCCTGTGTAAATACTCAAAGTTCAAACCTTAGTAGAAAAAAAATAGAACATTTTCCTATAATAATTATGATGGCTTTTAAAACTAACAAATTTAATTTTAATAATCAACCTACGAGGTCGGACACGTAAGAAATGATTAATAGTCACCAGTATTTCACAGTTCCTCTGACCGCGCCTCTTTGTCGTGGCGCAGCTCCGCTGTCCGGATTGGCTGATTACTCCAGGTGGTATGAAAATATTACCCATCCCCGAAAAGGGTGTATTGCTATTTATTCTTTAGAGTTTTATCCAATATATCGGCGTATCATTTATAGGTATATGATAATATGGGATGCCCTAAAGGCAGCGGTTAGAGGCAAGTTAATATCAGTTAGTGCAGGAATTAAGAAAGCAAAGGAAGGTCAAGGTCAGGTTTATTTATAAAGCACATTTACAAACAGTCAACACTGCCCCAAAGTGCTGTACAATAAAAGGAATTAAAATTATATTAGTTAAATACAAGAACAAAATAAATCAACAAGACAATAAAAGATGTGGCAGTATTCAGCTCATCTTGTGTTAAAAGCCAGTGCAAAAGATGTGTCTTTAAAGAGTCTTAAAGAGTCAATTGAAGGAGCCAGTCGGACATTCAATGGCAGAGAGTTCCAGAGCTTGGGCCCCACATCAGCAAAGGCTCTGTCTCCCCTGGTCTTCAGCTTAGACCTGGGACAGACCAGTAAACTCTGGTCCGCGGAGCGCAGAGCTCTTCCTGGAGTGTGCAATGACAGCATATCAGATAAATAGAATGGGGCTTGACCGTGAATTGATTTAAAAACAAGCAACAAAATCTTAAAATCAATTCTAAAAGCAACAGGTAATCAGTGCAGTGAAGATAAAACAGGAGAAATGTGTTTGTTGCCATTTGGCTCCAGTGAACAGACGCGCAGCTGCATTTTGCACCATCTGGAGGCGATGCAGAGACGACTGATTAAGACCAACATACAGAGAATTGCAGTAGTCTAAACGAGACGTGATCAAGGCATGCACAACCTGTTCCAGCTGTTTTGGGGGTAGGTAACGCTTGATTTTACTTAAAAGTCTAAGCTGGAAGAAGCTTGTTTTGACACTGTGTTGATCTGCTTCTCGAATTTAAAGAACTGTCTATAAAAACACCAATGGTCTTAGCAGATGAATGACAGTAGGAGGCGAGTTAACCAAGGGCAGAAAGGTCAAGGTCACCAAGGACCACAATCTCTGTTTTGCTTTCATTCAGATTCAAAAAGTTTAAAGACATACAGTCTTTGACTTCTTGAAAGCAAGTCTGTAGGATGGCAGATGAGTTTGTTTTAAGGTTCAGAGGTAGATAAATCTGCACATCATCAGCAAAGCAGGAAAGGTAAGGAAAGGAAAGCCAACTTAAACAACTTGAAAGAGCTAATAGAACTGGAAAAAGAGCATAGCAAGAATCATAGACCCCAATTGCTGGTCGACATAAATGACATTAGAAACCAAATATCAGATATGTACAAAGAGGAATTAGAGAAGAAATATAAATTATTGAAACAATCCTATTATGAGATGAGCCCTAAAGCCACAAATTACTAGCAAGGAAATACGGAAAAAAACAAATTTTGCAGTCTAGTTATAAAATTGTCCACTCCACCATCATGGAAAGAAGCCATCATTATAGTTATTCCTAAAGAAGGCAAAAACAAAATGCTATGTAGCTCATATAGACAATTTCATATTAAATCAAGACTATTAAATTGTATGCGTCTATCATGTCCAAAAGGTTAGACTCTTTTGTTCCAGATCTAACTGAATGCGATCAGACTGGTTTTGTTTGGGGTCGTCAAACACACAACAACATAAGACGCTCTCTCTCATATAATTCAGCATATCAAGAAGACTAACAAAGGCGGGTCCTAGTCAGTCTAGATGCTGAAAAAGCATTCTGACTGTGTTAGCTGGGAATATTGTTTTTAGTTTGGAACGATTTGATGAAAATTCAACTAACTGTATTAAAACACTGTACTCAGCTCCTACAACAAGAATTAAGATAAATGGTCGTTTATCAGACCGTTTTAATTGGAAAGATCCAGTCATCAAGGATGCCTCATTTGCCAACCCTTTTTGCACTTTACATAAAACCCTTAGCCAAGCAGTAAGAGAAAACAATCATATACAGGGGATCTCACTCTAGGACCATGAACATAACATTGCTTTAAATGCTGATGATGTTATTTTGTATATCCAGGACTCAGATGCCTGTCTTCCTGTCCTTTTTGACCTTCTTGATGAATTCGGCTCTTATTCAGGTTACAAACTGAACATACAAAAAACACAAATACTAAGATTTAATTATAGCCCATCTTCCAAACTGAAAATGGATCTTCCTATTGACTGGTCTCAGAAAGCAATTAAATATCTGGGAGTTTGGCTGACGCACAATCTCGCTAATTTATACAAGAGAAATTATGGAACAGTGAATCAAAAAATTAAAGAGGACCTGAACAACTGGTCAACGTGCTTGGTCAGTCTTAGCACAAGGGTTCACACCATTAAAATGTCCATCTTACCTAAACTGCTATACTTATTTTTAGCCCTGCCAATTAGAGTTCCAAGCAGTCAATTTCAGGAATGGGACAAACAAATCTCAAGATTTGTATGAAGAGGAAAAAAAACAAGAGTTAAATATAGTAAAATGACTATTAGTAAAGAGGAAGGTGGTATGGCCCTTCCAAACATTAAAGATTATTATTACTCTTCCCAAATTAGAACAGTAGTTAATTGGCGTGACAGTAATTATGAAGCAAAATGGAAAGAAACAGAACAAGAATACAATGGAATCCGAATACAAGCAATGATGGGAGATTCTAAATTAACAACAATCATGGGAGAACATTTGAGCTCCATAGTCTCCTTTACGTTACACACTTGGTTTGACGTTATTAGAAATTTGATTTATGGTCTCAATTGAAGATACTACAATGGGTGACATATGATATTGACTTCATACCTAACAGGATGGATTCTAGATTTAAGTACTGGGCAAAAAATGGAATCACTGCTTACTGCATTATTTTAGAGAAACAAATGTTGGAAAGCTTTCAAACACTAAAACAAAAATATAACATTGGGAAACAGGATCAGTTCCGATACTTTCAAGTACGAGATTATTATTTAAGGGAAAGTGAGAGGAAGAAGGCAAATACAGAACTTAGCGAAATTATACATTTACTGGTACAAACATACTCTGGGGTTTCCAAATCAATAATTTCAAAACTTTACAAAGGAACTGCAAAGACAAGGGGCTATACTACTAACTATATTAAGGAGCAATGGTAAAAAGCTGGGTGAGACAATAAGCATCCAGCAATGGAAGAACATGTGTGAAACCGTGTTTACACTTCATGCTCTATGTATTGGGGTGAATATTCCTGGAAGAACCTGGTCTGTTGTTTTATGCTCCCAAGATGAAAGTGTATTTATCATTATCATACCAAAAGTGTTGGCATAACTGTGGGGATGATGAGGCAAATCATTACCATATTTTTTGGGACTGCCCTCTGATAAAACCATCCAGGGGAAATGTTTGGACAAGTTTACAACATATCCTGAGATGCCGGATCCCACCAATGTGTGTATCATCATATTAGGGAAACATACCAGAGGAATTGTCAGGAAATGCCAAATACCTCTTGAAAATCATGACTTTAGCAGCAAAGGAGGCAATCACCAGGAATTGGTTGAAACCTGACCCGCCTACAGCAGACAAGTGGTTCAATATTATTAAGGAAATCCATGAGATGAAAAGACTTACTTTCCTTCTTAGACTTGAAAAGGACCTTTATATGGCAAGGTGGAGGAATGGATTTGTATTTCTTCAGGAAAAGAGGGATCGACACGGTGGCTGTTCTCCCATCTTAATTGAATGGGGGTCTCCCCCTTCTTTTTTTCCCCCCTCCTCGGCTCTTCCATTGCATTCTCTACACCCTGTATGTATGTTGGCTGAGACAGAGGTGCACAAGCTGTGTTATCCTTCCATTTACATCGCCCTCTTATAATCTTGGCGCGCTCTCTGTAGTTTATGTTCTTTTTTGTAAAGAAGTCTTTTGCGAATGGTTATGGATCTGGTACCTATGTTCGTGCACTGTGCTGTTGATTGCTATTGTTGTTCTAAAATATCAATAAAAAGTAAGTATAAAAAAAGAACCTCCTGAACGTGAGCGGGGCTGTCAGAGCAAACTGCAGTGACGTAGTTTTATACGCGACACAAACAACAATGGAGCACTGTGCGCCAACCTACGTCAAAGTAAACATAATGGGCCTTTCACACTGAACGCTTCATAAGCTTCAGACAACACCTACCAACACTTCGCTTCGGAAGTGGCAAGGGGGTGGAGATTGCTGCGTCACACTCTGGCTGTTTCCACAACCTGAAAAAAGTTCAGCGATCACCATCTTGAATTTGCGTCGCGTGAACCACAAAAAAGCTTTAAAAAACAGCTGGTAGAACGATTCTCCCATCACCCTGCTGGGAGAAGCTTTTTTCAGCTATTTTTCGGAGTGACGCCGACCGAGGGAGGACTTGGTGGGACATCGATTGAACCGTGACAGCGGGCCAACCCGCACGGAGAAGCCGGCCTCAGGCATCATCCCTGGGCAGACCGAGGGAGACTGCTGTGAAGGGTTTAATGATCAGCTAATGTTAACTTAGAATTTAGCACAGTTGATCTGAGTGAACGCTTTAATTTGTAAATGGTTCAGTCTTTTTTATTTTTAACAAATAATGCTACAGCTTTTTTCGGAGACCACAAAAGCTCAACTTTAAATAACTTTTTTTTCGGGCGTTTTTTTCCATCGTTTTTTTTTTTTTTAATATATATAAACTGTTTAGTGTTTCTTTATATTTAAAGAAATATTTTTATTTGTCAGGAACATTTGCTGTACAGACAACCAAACTTCCATTGATGAGCTGAACACCAAGAAGACCAGTCGAAAGAAAACATCTCTGCTCTTCAGCAACACCACCAGAGTTCAAAGCTGCAGAAGAGACCTCCATCTGGTCCAGAGAATCCAGCATAACATCACCTGCTTCTAAATAAAAGGCTCTTTCAACAGCAACTATTTTATTAGTTTTTAAAAAGCTGTTTCATTTTATATTTTAACAATAAATGAACGGATCATTAAAAATGTCTACGAATCAAAGTTAAAAGACATTTGCACAGGTAGAAGCTCTCCTTCTTATTGTGCTGAAATTCATATTTTAGAAATGACTGTCCTGATAACAACATTAAAGGCAATTACAAGTTGAAATGACTATAAAAAAAATCATCATGAGGTTTATGTCACAGAAATCCTACTTTACAATCACACTGCAGTCATTGTTAAATTATTTCCTGTTGCATTTATAATAAGCATTTGTATTTATTTACAGTCTGTTTTTCTGGTTGAAATGAGCTGAAATAATCTACCAGATTTAAAAAATGTACAAATTTCCATGTTATTTTATTTGTCTAAAAATAAATGTCCGAGGTTCCTTATGTTAAACAAGAAATTATCTAAGCTGAAATAACGTGGTTTTAATTTACAGATGAAAGGTTTCTAAAGAACCATTTACTGATTTATTTAGCTATTTTAATTACAAGTGTTCTAAACTTTTTTTTTTAACAGTAATAAGAAATTTTGAGGTAACAAACAACAAAAAAACATTTCCAAGGATTTTTCTTCAGAAAACTGCTCTATAAATGAGCAGTCCTGTGACACGTTTCTGTTTTGTACAGATCAGTGGTTTCTGCCACTAGTCTTCCGTGTTTTGGCCCAACTCGTTGTTCAAATTGGACAGCGCGAAGCTATGTCACAGCTCAGAGTGTCGAAAGTTGGATTGGGTTGAACTTTGACTGCGTCAGCCTGCCGACAAGCGGCAATGTGCACTCCTGTCAGAAGTGTCGCTTTAGCTCGGCTTTTGACGCGACGCTTCTGACGCCTCTAAAAAGCAACGCGTCTCATTTAGACCGATTCCTGACGCCTCTGATGCTTCCGACGCGTTCAATGTGAAAGGTCCATTAGGATCACAAAGGTTCTAACCCTGTCAGACTTGATGATTGTACAGGTGTATGCAGTTGATACCTCTGTTTAACACAAAGCTACAGCTGTGGTTCTCCTTCTGCTTTTGTTTTGTGGAAGGTGTTTAGCCACTATTCAGAAAGAGGGACCCAAACAGATCAACAGGACTCCTCCTGTGGTGCTGGTCCTGCCCTGTATCTGGTTTTAAAGGGTTAAACAGAGAGGAGCTTCAAATGGAAGATCTGGTGCAGAAGTGCGGTCTGGTCTGACTTGCACACTGGAAATCATTAATTCTGAGTGAGTCCATATTTTTGAGATCCAATCTAAATGTCTTCCAGTGGAACTCCTCAGGAAAAGGATACAGAGCTCCTTTCTGAGATATTTTCATTCTCCAACTTGGAAGATGGATTGTCACAGATTTGCCATCTGTCACCGTACTGAGAGCAAGACCAAGGTCCACACTTAGAGTTAGGAGCCATCAGAAACATTCACTGCATAAAACCCGCCATCAAACACCACATACAAGTAAAGATGAAGATAAATATGAGGCCACTGCTGTGACGTCGCACAAAAGACTTTGGTCGTCACAGATTCTGCCTGGGTTTCTGACTTGGAATTCTGAGCTGAATAATCCTTCCTTTGCACTTTTCTGAGTCAGAGGTGGGTTTTTCCCCCCAGAGTTCCAGGTACAACTGACCCTCCCTAATGGCAAAGTTAAAGGTCAAGTTAATAAAACAGTGATAACACCAGCAAATGACGTATGCAGCGTGTTAGGGTTAGGGTTAGACGTGTAGTGAAAGGAGTGCAAGACAAGTTTCATGTGACAGAAATAACAACATGAACAGATAGATGTGTGTAGTTAGAAAGCTGGACAAAATAAGAAATGAAAGAATCTGACGAAAAAGGAAAGTCAGCCAAATCCTGATCCAATACACCTACCTCTTGTCTGGCTTGCAAAGACATGAGGTTGTAAAGGGTCTTGGTGTTCAGGTGAATGAACTGTGGACACATTTACCTTTTCCACTTGTTTCTGGAGGTTCCTGACCCCAGATTCCCTGCAGTACTGCCTGATGAGGAGATTGAGAGCATTAGAGGAGATGGAGACCTTCTCCTCTGTCAGACCACACATAGCTCGAAGCTGAGGGACCAGATAACGCTAAAAACCAGAAAGGACACAAACACACAAGAAAACTTTAGGACACTATCCATTCTTCTTCTTCTCTTCTTCATTTGGCTGTTCCTGTTATGGGTCGCCACATCCTCCTCTGTCTCACCAACCACCTGCATGTCCTCCCTCAGCACATGCATAAACCTCCTCTTTGCCCTCCCTCTTCTCCTCCCACCTGGTGGCTCCATCCTCAGCATCCTTCTCCCTATATACCCTGGGTCCCTCCTCTGTACATGTCCAAACCATCTCAATCTCACCTCTCTGACTTTGTCTCCAAACTCTACCGCCTGAGAGTTTGGAGACAGAAACAGTCCCCTCTAATATGTTTATTCCTAATCCTGTCCATCACTCCCAAAGAGAATCACATCTTCAGCTCTGCCTCCTGTCTTTTTGTTAGTGCCACCGTCTCTAAGCTGTCCAACATAGCTGTCTCACTACTGCCTTGTAGACATTCTTTGGTCACAAATCCCACCTCCACCTTGAATGAGTCTGTCATTCCAACTGTGCATCTCACCGCTGTCACACTATTCTTGTACATGTCCTGCACTACCCTAACATACTTCTCTGTCACTCCAGACTTCCTCATACAATACCACAGCTCTTCTCTTGGCACCCTATCACAAGCTTTTTCTAAGTCCAGAAACACACCAAGTAACTCTTTCTGGGCTTTTTTATACTTCTCCATCAGTATTCTCATGTGCATCTTTTACCACCCTAACCTGCTGCACATCATCTCCAGCTCTGTCCCTTTGTCTGGCCAATCGGTACAAGTTCTTTTCTTGTTCTTTACTGTTCAACTTCTTGTACAACTCGCAATATGCCTTTTCCTTCTCTTTTGCCACTTCTCTTTTCACCTTATGCCACATCTCCTTGTACTCCTGTCTACTTTCTTCATCTCTCTGACTATCCCAAAACTTTTTCACAATCCTCTTTCTCCTTATGCTTTCCTGGACCTATTCAATCCACCACCAGTCTCCTTTTCTTCCTTCCACTGTCCAGATGTTGCACCCAGTACTGTCCTAGCTGTTTCCTTCACCACATCTGCAGTACTTTTCCAGTTGTCCAAAACTGCTTCAAGTTGTCCAAAACTGCTTCCCCTCCATCCAGTGCCTCTCTCTCCTGCTTGCTAAATTTCACACAACAGTCTTCCTCCTTCAGCTTCCACCATCTGATCCTTTGTTGAACCTTCACACTCTTCTTCTTTACCTCTAAAATCATCCTACAAACAACCATCCTATGCTGTCTAGCTACACTCTCTCCTGTCACCACCTTACAATCTCTGATTTCTTCTAGCTTGCATCTCCTATAAAGAATGTAGTCCACCTGTGTGCACCTTCCTCCACTCTTATATGTTCCCTGTGCTCCTCCCTTTCTTAAAGTAGGACATTAATAATTACTGACAAAAAACACACACAAACAGGGCAAACATGAACAATTATCACAGGGACATAAACGGACACAAACAGGACAAACATTATCTATTACCACAGGAACCTAAATGCACACAACTGCTTTCCTGTTGATTTACTGATGATGAATTACACCTTAAGTGTAGTTTTTCTGGCCGACTGATTCTGCTCTTTTTCTCTCTGTATGAGGTGTGGATAACATCGCATAGGACTGATGTCTGCAGACCAGAGTGCTGGACTGACCGCAAGATGCCACGCCTGAAGTTGATGCAACACACTGCAGTCTGTGTTTGGAATGGACTCGGGCCTGGGAACAGGCCCACTGACGGCATGAGTAATGCTGGATGACCCCTGCCTGTGACATAAATGCCTGTGTGGTCTTTTCATCAAATGCATGTTGTTTTTTATGTTCAGGGCTGTGAAATAAACATTGTGAAATCTGAGGAAAATTTGCAAGGGTTCGGGGGAGCACAGCCCCTCAGGGCCCCCAGAAACCAAATTAAGTTTGTATCTAATGATACATTTTCAGTATCTCCCGGAAGAAAATATCTCAAAAGAAGTGCATATTTAAATGATCCTAGATTCAACTTTTCATTTGAAACTGTCAATGAATCATGTTGAAACAACAGAACATGACATGAAAGCAAGACCTGGAATGATTTTCCTTTTAATTCTAAGCCAAATTATGCATGAACTCAGAACAATTAAACTAAATGAAATTCATGAAGACTGTTAAAACATTTCAAAAACCACAGCTAAAGCTTGGAGAATATTTTGAAACACAACTTATAGCAAAAAGGGTGAATTCCTGTAAATCCATTCAAAGCCACAAAGTCTTTTTTTCCAATGAAAGAAAGTCTACATTATTTTAGAAAGTCACCTAATCTTGTCTGAAATCCTGTTTGAACAGCACAATGTTTATTCACAGATTTGTATCTGTAACACAGATCAGTGTCCACGGACTTATAAAACTTGCATGATGTTGTAAGATAAAGAAGACTTTCCGATACGAATTTTAAAAATTCAGTGACAATCACGATTACAGAGTACAACACTAACACCCCCCCCTCCTCCCCATAATGAAATCCGCGGAATTCCTCAGATCCGCTGAGTTTTAGCCCTGTGTGTTGTTTGATTTCCTGTTGTTGGTTTCCTCAGCTTTGTAAAACTTTGTAAAAACCTTGTAAACTTTGTAAAAACCTTGTAACTGTGAGAACGGATTAAGCAGTGGGTCACCCTTTTGAACCTGGTCTGCTTGAGGGTTTCTTCCTAATTTTTTCCTTACCACTGTGGCCTGAGTTCTTGCTCTGGGGGTTGGTAAGGTTAGACCTTACTGTGTGTGAAGCGCCTTGGGGGAGCTTTGTTCTGATTTGGCGCTATATAAAATGAAATAAATTGAAAACTTTAAATTGAAAAGCCCACACCCAAAGACATACAACGATTGGTGCAGAAAAAAGTGAAAGTCAAAAATGTCTAAAGTATGAACGAAAGTACCAGTGAGCCGCAATATGCAATATTACCACTGCTGCTCTGGGGGTTGGTAAGGTTAGACTTACCTGTGTGAAGCGCTTTGAGGCAACTCTGTTGTGATTTGGCGCTATATAAATGAAAATAAATTGAAAATTGAAATTGAGCCCAAACACCACAGAATCATTTAAAGAAAAGCAGCAGTTAATAACAAAAGGGAGACAAGTACTGAGGCCAGACACTGACACATGACCTTTTCATAAAGTCCAGACAGGACAATAACCACACAACATTAAAACATTAATTTAAAGAAAACACACTCAGCACGAACAAAACATTTAAAGTACTTTTAAAGTAAATATAATGAACACCACGCAACTCTGCAAAGGAACAAAAAGTAAAGTGGCCCCACCCCTTTTCAGCTGGGCACCTTACAAGCCAATCCTGATCTAACAAACGTGTGTGACAGTTACCTCAGCGATGGCCAGTTTCTCTTGGGCCACGTATCCAGACACGTTAATCATCTCCATCCTGTCCCTGAGTGGCTCTGGGATGGTGTCAGTCACATTGGCTGTGCAGATAAACAGGACCTTCATTGGAACACACACATGCGCATATGCGCACAGGGGCGTGGCTCAGTCTTTGTTTCACACTGGTACAGCACCAATCAATGACCAAGATCCAAGGCAAATTCAACTGGAGACCGCAGGGCCCCAGAGCCAAAGCTCCCTTCAACATCTGGAGATCTTTCAGTGTGTAACTGCAACCCAACACAAAGCCATCACAGAGACTTATGTTACATGATACACACCTTTGACAAATCCACAGTTACGTCTAAATAGTGGTCCAGAAAGTTGGCGTTTTGCTCAGGGTCAAGCAGCTCCAGCAGTGCTGAGGATGGATCGCCTTGGTAACCATGGCCAATCTTGTCAATCTGGAAACAGAAGAGCCAGTCACTCGTCTTCAAGGTCACACATTTGGTCTTCTTGATCAGACAGTAGGACAGACCCAGACAGAAGACGAGTTCAAGGACAAACCTCAATACATGACAAATACAACGACTGCAGATGCCTCACAATGGTGCACTGCAGACGACAATTACACAAGCAACTCCCCTTTAAGCTCTGAAAGCCATTAAAATCTATCTGGTCTAAACCCAGCTGGACACCTGGGATGGATTTTGGAATGATGTCAACACCTCAAAGATCAACTTTCAGCAGAGTTCCACAGAAGCTGCTGCAGAGGCCCGAGACCTCAAAACACACTCTAAGATGGTCTGACCAGTCTGCATGTGACTCTGGAAGGACCACTTCACCAATTACCAATGTAACAATATATAACAAGACTATATTACCATCTATGAGAATGTGGAAACAGTCCGACTAAAACAGTCGGAGAAACACTGAAGTTAGAAAATCTCATTATTTTACCAACATTCTCACAGACCACCAGTGGTCTGCAGACTACATTTAGAGAAACGGTACTTTAGACCTTTGATCACAGGCTCGACAAGAAATTATGAGGCAACAGCACACAGTCAGACATCAAATGCCTGTCCTCTACTGGCTCACACTGAAATCCATCAGGGACAGTCGGACATCAAACGCCTGTCCTCTACTGGCTCACACTGAAATCCATCAGGGACAGGCGGACATCAAACGCCTGTCCTCTACTGGCTCACACTGACATCCATCAGGGACAGGCGGACATCAAACGCCTGTCCTCTACTGGCTCACACTGACATCCATCAGGGACAGTCGGACATCAAACGCCTGTCCTCTACTGGCTCACACTGACATCCATCAGGGACAGTCGGACATCAAACGCCTGTCCTCTACTGGCTCACACTGACATCCATCAGGGACAGTCGGACATCAAACGCCTGTCCTCTACTGGCTCACACTGACATCCATCAGGGACAGTCGGACATCAAACGCCTGTCCTCTACTGGCTCACACTGACATCCATCAGGGACAGTCGGACATCAAACGCCTGTCCTCTACTGGCTCACACTGACATCCATCAGGGACAGTCGGACATCAAACGCCTGTCCTCTACTGGCTCACACTGACATCCATCAGGGACAGTCGGACATCAAACGCCTGTCCTCTACTGGCTCACACTGACATCCATCAGGGACAGTCGGACATCAAACGCCTGTCCTCTACTGGCTCACACTGACATCCATCAGGGACAGTCGGACATCAAACGCCTGTCCTCTACTGGCTCACACTGACATCCATCAGGGACAGTCGGACATCAAACGCCTGTCCTCTACTGGCTCACACTGACATCCATCAGGGACAGTCGGACATCAAACGCCTGTCCTCTACTGGCTCACACTGACATCCATCAGGGACAGTCGGACATCAAACGCCTGTCCTCTACTGGCTCACACTGACATCCATCAGGGACAGTCGGACATCAAACGCCTGTCCTTTACTGGCTCACACTGACATTCATCAGGGACAGTCGGACAGTACATGGCTGTCCTCTACTGGCTCACACTGACATCTATCAGGGACAGTCGGACATCAAACGCCTGTCCTCTACTGGCTCATACTGACAGCCATCAGACAGTCGGACATCAAACACCTGTCCTCTACTGGCTCATACTGACATGCATCAGGAACAGTCGGACATCAAACGCCTGTCCTCTACAGGCTGATACTGACATGCATCAGGGACAGTCGGACATCAAACGCCTGTCCTCTACAGGCTGATACTGACATCCATCAGGGACAGTCGGACATCAAACGCCTGTCCTCTACAGGCTGATACTGACATCCATCAGGGACAGTCGGACATCAAACGCCTGTCCTCTATAGGCTGATACTGACATCCATCAGGGACTCTCGGATATCAAACGGGTGTCCTCTACAGGATCATACTGACATCCATCAGGGACAGTCGGACATCAAACGCCTGTCCTCTATAGGCTGATACTGACATCCATCAGGGACACTCGGATATCAAACGGGTGTCCTCTACAGGATCATACTGACATCCATCAGGGACACATGGACATCAAACGGGTGTCCTCTACAGGCTGATACTGACATCTATCAGGGACACTCGGACATCAAACGCCTGTCCTCTACTGGCTCACACTGAAATCCATCAGGGACAGGCGGACATCAAACGCCTGTCCTCTACTGGCTCACACTGACATCCATCAGGGACAGGCGGACATCAAACGCCTGTCCTCTACTGGCTCACACTGACATCCATCAGGGACAGTCGGACATCAAACGCCTGTCCTCTACTGGCTCACACTGACATCCATCAGGACAGTCGGACATCAAACGCCTGTCCTCTACTGGCTCACACTGACATCCATCAGGGACAGTCGGACATCAACGCCTGTCCTCTACTGGCTCACACTGACATCCATCAGGGACAGTCGGACATCAAACGCCTGTCCTCTACTGGCTCACACTGACATCCATCAGGGACAGTCGGACATCAAACGCCTGTCCTCTACTGGCTCACACTGACATCCATCAGGGACAGTCGGACATCAAACGCCTGTCCTCTACTGGCTCACACTGACATCCATCAGGGACAGTCGGACATCAAACGCCTGTCCTCTACTGGCTCACACTGACATCCATCAGGGACAGTCGGACATCAAACGCCTGTCCTCTACTGGCTCACACTGACATCCATCAGGGGACAGTCGGACATCAAACGCCTGTCCTCTACTGGCTCACACTGACATCCATCAGGGACAGTCGGACATCAAACGCCTGTCCTCTACTGGCTCACACTGACATCCATCAGGGACAGTCGGACATCAAACGCCTGTCCTTTACTGGCTCACACTGACATTCATCAGGGACAGTCGGACAGTACATGGCTGTCCTCTACTGGCTCACACTGACATCTATCAGGGACAGTCGGACATCAAACGCCTGTCCTCTACTGGCTCATACTGACAGCCATCAGACAGTCGGACATCAAACGCCTGTCCTCTACTGGCTCATACTGACAGCCATCAGACAGTCGGACATCAAACACCTGTCCTCTACTGGCTCATACTGACATGCATCAGGAACAGTCGGACATCAAACGCCTGTCCTCTACAGGCTGATACTGACATGCATCAGGGACAGTCGGACATCAAACGCCTGTCCTCTACAGGCTGATACTGACATCCATCAGGGACAGTCGGACATCAAACGCCTGTCCTCTACAGGCTGATACTGACATCCATCAGGGACAGTCGGACATCAAACGCCTGTCCTCTATAGGCTGATACTGACATCCATCAGGGACTCTCGGATATCAAACGGGTGTCCTCTACAGGATCATACTGACATCCATCAGGGACAGTCGGACATCAAACGCCTGTCCTCTATAGGCTGATACTGACATCCATCAGGGACACTCGGATATCAAACGGGTGTCCTCTACAGGATCATACTGACATCCATCAGGGACACATGGACATCAAACGGGTGTCCTCTACAGGCTGATACTGACATCTATCAGGGACACTCGGACATCAAACGGCTGTCCTCTACAGGCTGATACTGACATTCATCAGGGAGAGTCGGACATCAAACGGCTGTCCTCTGCAGGCTCAAAGTGATCTCAGCAGGTATCCAGAAATGGTTCTCTCTTCAACCAACACATACTGACCTCATCTATGAGCACCAATGGGTTCTCAGTTTTAGTCTTCTTGAGACACTGGATCATCTTTCCAGGCATGGCTCCAACATATGTTCTCCTGGAAACAGATACATTAAGTTCTACAACACATTCATCTGGAAGGATTTTCGAAACATGCTTCTTATAAGTGAATATAATGACTTTTCATCATGGACAGTTCATTCTCGAATGTTGTATGATCTACAACTCCAGGTTAGAACTGATAGAAGCCAATGAAATAAAGGATATCTTTACTGGTACCTCAGCGCAAACACTGACAATTTACGTGTTGCACAAATATTTTTCACATCAACATTTGACTTCTACGAGCACGTTAAATGTTTATTATATTTTACTTCACATTTCACGTCTATGTAACAGAAGAAAGCATAAAATGCAGCTTTAACAGATTAACATATCGTTTACATGGAGAGAGTTTGAAGTCAATTCATCCCAAAAACAGAGTTTGATTTGTGTGAACTTACTGGGAGTTTTTCTGTGTAAGTAATTTAAAAAAAACAAAAAACAAACAAACAAACAAAAAAAACAAAACAAAGTCTGGTCGGTGTTTTGGTCGAACCAGCCTAATTTGAATTTATTCCTGATCAACTTTAAATCATCTCACTGCAGCAGAACAACATTTCATCCATTTGTTTTGGCACCCCCCCACCCCCCCCCACAACACCCTCCTTCCGCCTGGATGCGCTCCTGGTTTGCCATCTCTGAGAAGCAACAATCAACAATTTGTGTATTTATGTGGGAAGTGCAACCTGATAAAAGTCCCCGTCAATTATCTTATCTTATCTTGATTGACAGGTAAGAAGGTTTTATCAGCGCATTTTACGTTATGTTGTCCTCAAAAGTGATTTTGAAGATATTTTGGGGGAAAAGGGGTTTGTTGTTGTAAAACATGGTGGGTCTGCAGCTGTGTTTTTAGCTTAACCACAGTGAGGACACTCTTCAAGACACTCAGAGCAGCCTTTGAAAGAAAAGAAAAGCTTAAAAAATGTTTGTAAAATTGCACACTGCTCTTTGCTCATTGTCATCACCGGCTGTAACCATACAGTGTACCATGACCCTACAGTCAGACTGTGACACAGTCAAACATACAGCAGGCTGACACCCGCCCCCCCTGGCAAAGTGTACACAGGACACAGAGGAACAGATATGCAAGCAGAAAAAAACATTTAAAAAGAAAAAAAAAAAAGAGACATTCTAAAAATCGATTTGTGAAGGTTTTGAACACAGTGCATATATGTCCCCGGGATGTGGTACATTTTATATCTTGCATCCAACCTTTATTTTGCGGTTCAACACAAACACTGCCATTTGGCAGCCCAATTGATGGAAATTTGTTGTAGCGACAGAACTTTAATCCCTGCAAATGGCAAGAACATGAACTTGGCCTCAGCTGAACCCAAACTCACAAAGAAACTCCTGCTGCCCTTAAAAGCATGAAAAACAATGAAGCTCGCAGGGAAGACAACATTCCCTTTGAGGTCTTTAAAGAAGCAAGTCCCTTTCTCCAATGCCAACTGCACCAACTACTCATCAAGTGTTGAACTCAAAAACAATTACCAGCAGACCTGAAAGAATCAATAATTGTCACCAAATAAAACTTATTCTTCGGGACTTTTTTAATTCCCACAATTTGAATTTTTTTGTGTGTAACTTAGACGTGGCTGAGCGATGGACTCCAGTGCTCTAGTTGAGCTTTGACCAGTGGATTGTTATTTTAACTCACCGCGGGTTTCAGGGAGAGGTGGAGGCACAGCAGCTGTGTATAAGAAGGACTATAAACGTAAGCAGTGTTTGCTTCAGTCCTCTTTTTCTAGCTTTGAATTTACCGTGTTTGAGATGCGTCATATTAATCCGGTTTTGTGTGCTCTTGTTTACCGGCCTCCCAAATATAATAAGAATTGTGAATTTTCTGATTTTTTTTTTTTTTAGCTGAGATCATACCTAAATATGAACATATTCTTATTATTGGAGATTTTAATAAACATGTAGCCGTTGGTGAGGAATTTTTTTAAGCCTTGTTGACTCTTAATTTGGACCAGTCTGTAACTGGCCCTACACATGAGCGTGGACATACGCGTACATTGAACTTGGTTCTTTCCTGCGGCCTGTCTGCGACAAATTTGGAAATTTGTGACTTTGGTTTTTGGGATCATTTGCCTGTTTTATTTTCTGTCGGTTTGATACAGGCTGCAGTTAAACCTTACACCCCTGCTCAGCGCTGTCAGGTTAGTAACCCCTCCACTGCTGTTCAGTTTTCTGCAGCTTTTCAGCAGGTCTGGATCCCTTCTGAACTTTTTACTTCTGATACAGAAGATCTTATTCCTTGGTTTTATTCTTCGTGTCATACCATCCTGGATTTGGTGGCTCCATTTAAGACTTGGTAACCTAAGGCTAGATCTGAGCCATGGTTAAATGACAGAACTCCTGCCATCAGGAGGGAATGTCGCCAAGCTGAACGCAGGTGGAAAAAGGACAAATTGCTGAGGTCTTTTCAAATTTTAAAAGATTGTTGGTGCCATTACCAGAACTCGGTAATGGAGACAAGGAGGGAATATTATGCAAAAATTATTTCCTCCCATAGTGATAATCCACGTGTGTTATTCACGACAATTGATTCTGTACTGAATGTTGCATAGAATGTCTGCTTGGATGCTTCTCCAGAAATGTGCAATAATTTTATGCTCTTTTAAACTGAGAAGGTTGCAAATATCAGGGCTTCTATTATAGCTCCTGCTTCTGACCCCTCCGTTTTGGTCCCTTGTTCTGTTATTTTTACCCAGTTTGAGTCTGTGACTCGTTCACTTTTGGAAGATGTGATGGGCCATATTAAATCCTCCGGTTCCCCCCATGACCCTGCTCCTCCACGATTTCTTAAAGAAATTTTACCTAGTATAGGGCAGTCGGTTCTTGCTATGATGAATTGTAGTTTGTCTGCTGCGGTGGTTCCTGCTAAATTTAAACATGCAGTAGTGCAGCCTCTGCATAAAAAACCTGGCATGGATCATACTATGCTGGCAAATTATAGGCCTATCTCCAAACTACCCTTTCTAAGGTTTTGGAAAAGATTGTATTTTGTCAATTGAAGCAGTTCGTGGGAATTGTATCTTGGAGGAGTTCCAGTCAGGGTTTAAAACCCTTCATAGTACAGAATCTGCCTTAATAAGGGTCTGTAATGACATTTTTCTTGCATGCGATTCTGGTAACTATGGTATGTTATTTTGGTGTTGCTTGATTTAACTGCTGCGTTTGACGTTGTCGACCATAATATTTTAATATCTCGATTACATCAGTTGGCGGACATTGATGGTACTGCGCACGAGTAGTCTTAAGGTCTTATCTGGAAGATAGAACTTTTTCGGTCAGTATACTTGGTCAGAATCATCTGCAGTTCCTTTGACATGCGGCGTTCCACCGGGCTCTACATTTGAGGCCACTGCTTTTTTCACTGTATCTGCTGCCTTTGGGCTCCATTCTTAGAAGACATGGGATTTCATACCATTGTTATGCAGATGATTGCTAAATTTACTTGCCCTTGAAACAGAATGATGTTCTTCCCTTAAATCTGCTACTGGTATGTTTAAATGATATTACAGCTTGATTGGCTTTTAATTTTTTTTTTTTTTTTTAATGAAAAAATAGAGGTGACAGTGTTTGGACCTCGTGGTCCATGTGAGTCTTCCTCTGTTGATTTGGGACCCTTGGAGGTATATTTTAAGCCTGTGGTTGCTGACCTTGGTTTTAAGGTGGATAGTGATTTTAAAATGGACAGCCAAACTGCAGCTGCAGTAAAATCCAGCTTTCATCATTTAAGGCATATGGCTACAATAAAACCCTTTCTTTCTAGACAGCATTTTGAGACGGTGATCCATGCTTTTATTTCATCTCACTTGGACTATTGTAACTCGCTTTATGTGGGAGTCAGTCAGTCACTGCTTTCATGTTTGCAGCTGGTCCAGAATAGCGCTGCGTGAATTTTGACAGGAACTCAAAGGAGAGACCATATTACTCCTGTCTTGGCCTCTCTTCATTGGTCACCTGTATATTTTAGGATTCATTTGTCTTCATTTCCTCATTGAAGACAACTTTGGATGCTGTAGCTCCTCTAAAAAAGAGAGCTTTAAATCAGAAGTGCCTGACTCCGTGGTATAACTCACAAACTCGTAGCTTAAAGCAGATAACCCGTAAGTTGGAGAGGAAATGGCGTCTCACTAATTTAGAAGATCTTCACTTAGCCTGGAAAAAGAGTCTGTTGCTCTATAAAAAAGCCCTCCGTAAAGCTAGGACATCTTTCTACTCGTGACTAATTGAAGAAAATAAGAACAACCCCAGGTTTCTTTTCAGCACTGTAGCCAGGCTGACAAAGAGTCAGAGCTCTATTGAGCTGAGTATTCCATTAACTTTAACTAGTAATGACTTCATGACTTTCTTTGCTAACAAAATTTTAACTATTAGAGAAAAAATTACTCATAACCATCCCAAAGACGTATCGTTATCTTTGGCTGCTTTCAGTGATGCCGGTATTTGGTTAGACTCTTTCTCTCTGATTGTTCTGTCTGAGTTATTTTCATTAGTTACTTCATCCAAACCATCAACATGTTTATTAGACCCCATTCCTACCAGGCTGCTCAAGGAAGCCCTACCATTATTTAATGCTTCGATCTTAAATATGATCAATCTATCTTTGTTAGTTGGCTATGTACCACAGGCTTTTAAGGTGGCAGTAATTAAACCATTACTTAAAAAGCCATCACTTGACCCAGCTATCTTAGCTAATTATAGGCCAATCTCCAACCTTCCTTTTCTCTCAAAAATTCTTGAAAGGGTAGTTGTAAAACAGCTAACTGATCATCTGCAGAGGAATGGTCTATTTGAAGAGTTTCAGTCAGGTTTTAGAATTCATCATAGTACAGAAACAGCATTAGTGAAGGTTACAAATGATCTTCTTATGGCCTCGGACAGTGTACTCATCTCTGTGCTTGTTCTGTTAGACCTCAGTGCTGCTTTTGATACTGTTGACCATAAAATTTTATTACAGAGACTAGAGCATGCCATAGGTATTAAAGGCATTGCGCTGCGGTGGTTTGAATCATATTTGTCTAATAGATTACAATTTGTTCATGTAAATGGGGAATCGTCTTCACAGACTAAAGTTAATTATGGAGTTCCACAAGGTTCTGTGCTAGGACCAATTTTATTCACTTTATACATGCTTCCCTTAGGCAGTATTATTAGACGGTATTGCTTAAATTTTCATTGTTACGCAGATGATACCCAGCTTTATCTATCCATGAAGCCAGAGGACACACACCAATTAGCTAAACTGCAGGATTGTCTTACAGACATAAAGACATGGATGACCTCTAATTTCCTGCTTTTAAACTCAGATAAAACTGAAGTTATTGTACTTGGCCCCACAAATCTTAGAAACATGGTGTCTAACCAGATCCTTACTCTGGATGGCATTACCCTGACCTCTAGTAATACTGTGAGAAATCTTGGAGTCATTTTTGATCAGGATATGTCATTCAAAGCGCATATTAAACAAATATGTAGGACTGCTTTTTTGCATTTACGCAATATCTCTAAAATCAGAAAGGTCTTGTCTCAGAGTGATGCTGAAAAACTAATTCATGCATTTATTTCCTCTAGGCTGGACTATTGTAATTCATTATTATCAGGTTGTCCTAAAAGTTCCCTAAAAAGCCTTCAGTTAATTCAAAATGCTGCTGCTAGAGTACTGACGGGGACTAGAAGGAGAGAGCATATCTCACCCATATTGGCCTCTCTTCATTGGCTTCCTGTTAATTCTAGAATAGAATTTAAAATTCTTCTTCTTACTTATAAGGTTTTGAATAATCAGGTCCCATCTTATCTTAGGGACCTCATAGTACCATATCACCCCAATAGAGCGCTTCGCTCTCAGACTGCAGGCTTACTTGTAGTTCCTAGGGTTTGTAAGAGTAGAATGGGAGGCAGAGCCTTCAGCTTTCAGGCTCCTCTCCTGTGGAACCAGCTCCCAATTCAGATCAGGGAGACAGACACCCGCTCTACTTTTAAGATTAGGCTTAAAACTTTCCTTTTTGCTAAAGCTTATAGTTAGGGCTGGATCAGGTGACCCTGAACCATCCCTTAGTTATGCTGCTATAGACGTAGACTGCTGGGGGGTTCCCATGATGCACTGTTTCTTTCTCTTTTTGCTCTGTATGCACCACTCTGCATTTAATCATTAGTGATCGATCTCTGCTCCCCTCCACAGCATGTCTTTTTCCTGGTTCTCTCCCTCAGCCCCAACCAGTCCCAGCAGAAGACTGCCCCTCCCTGAGCCTGGTTCTGTTGGAGGTTTCTTCCTGTTAAAAGGGAGTTTTTCCTTCCCACTGTAGCCAAGTGCTTGCTCACAGGGGGTCGTTTTGACCGTTGGGGTTTTACATAATTATTGTATGGCCTTGCCTTACAATATAAAGCGCCTTGGGGCAACTGTTTGTTGTGATTTGGCGCTATATAAAAAAAAAATTGATTGATTGATTTTAAAATTCTCATCTTTGTTTTTAAGTCTGTTCATGGCACTGTTGTACCTCTCTGGGCTTCTTCACCCTTATATACCTAGTCTGTCTCACAGGTCAGCTGATCAGCTGCTTCTGGAGGTACCGAGATCTAAAAGGAAGCTCAGAGGGGACAGGGCCTTTTCTGTTGCGTGTGTGTCAAGACTGGACTTGTTCAGTCATATCTGCATGCACCATCCCATCCAGGAGTCTATCTTTCTCATCACTGGGATATCACCATGATGACTAGATTCATACAAGCACAGGTTATGCTTCACAAGGGGCCTTAAATTATTTAAAAATGTGTAGTTATTTGCGAATAATTTACAGTGATTTTTAACAGTAAGGTTTTAATCATGAGACTGTTGAGCATTAAAAATTCTGTCACAACAGCTTTGCCCCGCAGCCCAAAGTACAAATTCTATGTTTGGCATCTACGACAGAAAACAATAATGTTGATTTGGGCGAGTTAGTCGTGTGGTGGTGTGGATTTCCAGACCTGTGGCCTTTAATTTCAGCCACGTCGGTCATGCCTCCCACGCTGAACCTGAAGTATTCTCTGTTCAAAGCTCTGGCTATGGACCGTGCGATGGAGGTCTTTCCAACACCTGGAGGACCATAGAAACACAATATTTTGCCCTGGGTGGAGCCACGCAATTGGCTGACAGCGATAAACTCCTGAAAGTAAACAGAGACAGGATGAGTTTCCCAAGACAAGACCACCCCAGACGATCATCAATCAACCCCTTCACACCGGCCACGGGGGTCCAGCACAAACATCACCATCGTCTGTTTTATGTGGCTGCTGCACTGCTGTACATTAAATATCTTTGAGGTTTTAGATTCAGGAAGTGTCTCACTGTACCAGTGACGAACACATCTCCATGGTTACGTGTCACTGTGTATGAAGTGCACTGTTGTTCATCGGTGTGTTCATGCTAACCAATATTCGTTTCTTGACATCGTCCATTCCATAATGGTCCTCCTCCAGAACCTCCTTGGCTCGCTCCAGGAGCAGGTTCTCCTCGCTGTTGGTGCCCCATGGCATACTGGTCAGCCAGTCCAGGTAGTTACGGGTTACACTGAAACAAAAGCAAAACAAAGTAACACACGCTGCCAGTACGCAAGCGCGCAGAACCAGGTGAAGCAGCCAACAGACGAACTTGAACTCTGAAGAGTGATTGTCCAGCAGTCCCAGTTTGCCGAGTTCTTCATTGATGACATCGATGACGTGCTGAGGGACACTTTTGCCTTTGAGTCGCTCTCTGAACTTCTCCTCAATGGCTTCTTTGTCCTCTTTCTCCAAACCAAGCTCCTAAAAGCCACAGAAAGACTCGTAGTTTAACTGAGGCACAGTTGCTGAGCACATGCTGCCCTCTTTAGCCACACAAGCCTGACTTCAGCAGCGCCAAAGACAAAGGTCTTCTGGACAGATAATAATCCCAATATTACTTCCACACAAAAAAAAAAAAACTGAAGGTGAGTCAACAGAATAAAAAGGCACAACCAATCACGTAGTCGCTCATCTTGGTCCATGAAGTCTTCAGCAGTCACAAAATCGCATGACATGTTCCAGAAAGCCAGACTAAATGACAGCCAAGTCTGGAGATGAGACCCAGTTCTTGTGGCAGCCACCAAAAAACCCACTAAATCAGATTAATTACAAACTCATTTGTAGAAATTTCACAAAACAATGATGAAGGCCCCTTCACTGACCATTTTTAAAGTTTGTTTTAAAACCTATTTTTTTCTCCTTGGCTTTCCGCCCAAATGAGAATTAGTTTTTAAAATTGTTGTTCTTATTCATTTATTTAAATGTGTTGAAAGGATGTTTTAGTGCACATCACTTTGTGTTAAAGTGCTTCATAAATAAATTGGTATGGTAAGTTCTGTGTGCAGTGATTAGTTCTTCCAAACAAAACAATCAGGGAGGAGATCGAACTTTCCAGAACTGTGGACGGACGCACGACTGCATGCAGATCACCGGGCCTTCAGCCAATGATGAGCCAAAAATAATCTTCCATGAAGAAAAGAGGGGAAAAAAACAAAAAGGACTGAAAGTGCAAACAATAATTTAAGTAAACAAATACCAGAGTGATTCTTATTTCATTGCAGACAGAATGAAACAAAGCCCTGCAACACATTCCCCCCCCCCAAAAAACTAAAATGTTTGGACACGGTCTCACAACACTTAAGATATTCAGTGTTGAGGATGCTAAGTACTGAAGTGTCTCTGGAGTTATTTTGTCCCATTCACTGTCCTAGGGGGAGGTGATGGTCTAGTGGTTAAGCGTTGGGCTTGAAACCAGAGGATCCTCGGTTCAAATCCCAGCCTGACCGGAAAAATCACTAAGGGCCCTTGAGCAAGGTCATTAATCCCCTAGTTGCTCCTGGTGGGCAGTGGGCGCCTTGCATGGCAGCAGCCTGACATCAGGGTGAATGTGAGGCATTATTGTGTGAAGCACTTTGAGTGCCTGATGCAGATGGAAAAGGACAATATAAAAGCAGTCCATTTGCCATTTAAATCCATTTACCGTTTTACCATTCCTCCTGCAAACATGTCTTCAGACGTCCAACAGTTCAGGGTTGTTTTCCTACTTTTTATTTCAAAATTCTCCTCACATTCTCTCTTGGGGACAGGTCAGGTCTGTCGGCAGCCAGTCCAGTACCTGTACCCTCTGTTTCTGCAGCCATGTGTTTGTAATGTGTGCAGAATGTGGTTTTGTAACACATGGATGTCCCTGGAAAAGACGTTGTCTTGAAGGGCAGCATGTGTTGCTCTAAAATCTCAGTGTAGTTTTCTGTATTAATTCTGCATCACAGAGTGTAAATAACCTTTAACAAGGACACAGACAAACCCAGACCAGGACAGACACTGGCTTTTGGACTTGTTGCTGATAACAGTCTAGATGGTCCTTTTTATCTCTGGTCTGGAGCACATGGTGTCCATTTGTTCCAAAAAAGATCTGGAATACTGATTCATCTGACCACTATACACATTTCCACTGTCTGATGGTCCAACCTAGATACCTCTGAGCCCAGAGAAATCAACACCGCTTCTGGACAAGGTTAACATAAGGCTTCTTTTTTTGGACAGTAAAGTTTTAAGTGGCATTTGTGAATGTAACTCAGTATTGTGGTGTTTGACAAAGGTTTACCAAAATAATCCATTGCCCATATGGTTATATCAGCTATTGATGAGTGACTATTCTTGAAGCAGTGCCACAATTCACAATTTGATTGTGGTGGAGGGTGGACTTTTTTCTGGTTCCGGAGCACAGCGGTGTTCTGCTGTATCTGTTAGCTGTTTGAACTGAGCTGTTTGAGTTCTTTGAATTAACAGTCTTTTTCAAGACTTTTTTACTTTTTTTTACTTTTTCACCGTGCTCCAACGCCTAAAGAAGACCTCTAACGGTCGAAGCATCGCGACGGAGCTCTTTTATCAGCTAACCTTCATCAGCGTTGGCAAGCTAACTAGCTTGCTAACGCTTTCGTTTTTATTTTTATTTTATTTTTTAGCACTGTTGTCGTGCTGCTCCACAGCCTGCCTAGTGAATTTTTATTTTATTTTAGCACTGTTGTCGTGCGTTACCTGTGCTGCTCCACAGCCTGTCCAGTGGATTTTTATTTTATTTTTTAGCACTGTTGTCGTGCGTTACCTGTGCTGCTCCACAGCCTGTCCAGTGGATTTTTATTTTATTTTTTACCACTGTTGTCGTGCGTTACCTGTGCTGCTCCACAGCCTGTCCAGTGGATTTTGATTTTGATTTTATTTTTTTGGGCGCTGTTGTCGTGCGTTACCTGTGCTGCTCCACAGCCTGTCCAGTGGATTTTTATTTAGCGCTGTTGTCGTGCGTTACCTGTGCTGCTCCACAGCCTGTCTAGTGGATTTTTATTTTGTTTTAGCACTGTTGTCGTGCGTTGCCTGTGCTGCTCCACAGCCTGTCCAGTGGATTTTTATTTTTATTTTATTTTATTTTTTAGCACTGTTGTCGTGCGTTACCTGTGCTACTCCACAGCCTGTCTAGTGGATTTTTATTTTGTTTTAGCACTGTTGTCGTGCGTTACCTGTGCTGCTCCACAGCCTGTCCAGTGGATTTTGTTTTAGCGCTGTTGTCGTGCGTTACCTGTGCTGCTCCACAGCCTGTCTAGTGGATTTTTATTTTGTTTTAGCACTGTTGTCGTGCGTTACCTGTGCTGCTCCACAGCCTGTCTAGTGGATTTTTATTTTGTTTTAGCACTGTTGTCGTGCGTTACCTGTGCTGCTCCACAGCCTGTCTAGTGGATTTTTATTTTGTTTTAGCACTGTTGTCGTGCGTTACCTGTGCTGCTCCACAGCCTGTCTAGTGGATTTCTATTTTGTTTTAGCACTGTTGTCGTGCGTTACCTGTGCTGCTCCACAGCCTGTCTAGTGGATTTTTATTTTGTTTTAGCACTGTTGTCGTGCGTTACCTGTGCTGCTCCACAGCCTGTCTAGTGGATTTTTATTTTGTTTTAGCACTGTTGTCGTGCGTTACCTGTGCTGCTCCACAGCCTGTCTAGTGGATTTTTATTTTGTTTTAGCACTGTTGTCGTGCGTTACCTGTGCTGCTCCACAGCCTGTCTAGTGGATTTTTATTTTGTTTTAGCACTGTTGTCGTGCGTTACCTGTGCTGCTCCACAGCCTGTCTAGTGGATTTTTATTTTGTTTTAGCACTGTTGTCGTGCGTTACCTGTGCTGCTCCACAGCCTGTCTAGTGGATTTTTATTTTGTTTTAGCACTGTTGTCGTGCGTTACCTGTGCTGCTCCACAGCCTGTCTAGTGGATTTTTATTTTGTTTTAGCACTGTTGTCGTGCGTTACCTGTGCTGCTCCACAGCCTGTCTAGTGGATTTTTATTTTGTTTTAGCACTGTTGTCGTGCGTTACCTGTGCTGCTCCACAGCCTGTCTAGTGGATTTTTATTTTGTTTTAGCACTGTTGTCGTGCGTTACCTGTGCTGCTCCACAGCCTGTCTAGTGGATTTTTATTTTGTTTTAGCACTGTTGTTGTGCGTTACCTGTGCTGCTCCACAGCCTGTCTAGTGGATTTTTATTTTGTTTTAGCACTGTTGTTGTGCGTTACCTGTGCTGCTCCACAGCCTGTCTAGTGGATTTTTATTTTGTTTTAGCACTGTTGTCGTGCGTTACCTGTGCTGCTCCACAGCCTGTCTAGTGGATTTCTATTTTGTTTTAGCACTGTTGTCGTGCGTTACCTGTGCTGCTCCACAGCCTGTCTAGTGGATTTTTATTTTGTTTTAGCACTGTTGTCGTGCGTTGCCTGTGCTGCTCCACAGCCTGTCCAGTGGATTTTTATTTTTATTTTATTTTTTAGCACTGTTGTTGTGCGTTACCTGTGCTGCTCCACAGCCTGTCCAGTGGATTTTTATTTTTATTTTATTTTATTTTTTAGCACTGTTGTCGTGCGTTACCTGTGCTGCTCCACAGCCTGTCTAGTGGATTTTTATTTTATTTTAGCACTGTTGTCGTGCGTTACCTGTGCTGCTCCACAGCCTGTCTAGTGGATTTTTATTTTGTTTTAGCACTGTTGTCGTGCGTTACCTGTGCTGCTCCACAGCCTGTCCAGTGGATTTTTATTTAGCGCTGTTGTCGTGCGTTACCTGTGCTGCTCCACAGCCTGTCTAGTGTCGGATTCCCTGTTTGGGAATCCGCTAGCTTAGCGTAGCTACTAGCTCTTAGCCGTTTTAGCATGGCGGCTTCTCCTGTCTCTCCCGTACTTTTCTGCTCTGGGTGTGAAATGTTTAGTTATTCCTCGGCCTCTTTTAGCAGTAACGGTACATGTAATAAGTGCAGCTTATTCGTAGCTTTGGAGGCCAGGCTGGGCGAATTGGAGGCTCGGCTCCGCACCGTGGAAAATTCTACAGCTAGCCAGGCCCCTGTAGTCGGTGCGGAGCAAGGTAGCTTAGCCGCCGTTAGTTCCCCCCTGGCAGACCCCGTGCAGTCGGGAAGGCAGGCTGACTGGGTGACTGTGAGGAGGAAGCGTAGCCCTAAACAGAAGCCCCGTGTACACGTCAACCCGTTCACATCTCTAACCGTTTTTCCCCACTCGACGATACACTCGCCGAGGATCAAACTCTGGTTATTGGCGACTCTGTTTTGAGAAATGTGAAGTTAGCGACACCAGCAACCATTGTCAATTGTCTTCCGGGGGCCAGAGCAGGCGACATCGAAGGACATTTGAAATTGCTGGCTAAGGCTAAGCGTAAACTTGGTAAGATTGTAATTCACGTCGGCAGTAATGACACTCGGTTACGCCAATCGGAGGTCACTAAAATTAACATTGAATCGGTGTGTAACTTTGTAAAAACAATGTCGGACTCTGTTGTTTTCTCTGGGCCCCTCCCCAATCAGACCGGGAGTGACATGTTTAGCCGCATGTTCTCCTTGAATTGCTGGCTGTCTGAGTGGTGTCCAAAAAATGAGGTGGGCTTCATTGATAATTGGCAAAGCTTCTGGGGAAAACCTGGTCTTGTTAGGAGAGACGGCATCCATCCCACTTTAGAGGGAGCAGCTCTCATTTCTAGAAATCTGGCCAATTTTTTGGGATCCTCCAAACTGTGACTGTCTAGCGTTGGGACCAGGAGGCAGAGCTGTGGTCTTATACACCTCTCTGCAGCTTCTCTCCCCCTGCCATCCCCCTATTACCCCATCCCCGTAGAGACGGTGCCTGCTCCCAGACCACCAATAACTAGCAAAAATCTATTTAAGCATAAAATTCAAAAAGAAAAAATAATATAGCACCTTCAATTGCACCACAGACTAAAACAGTTAAATGTGGTCTATTAAACATTAGGTCTCTTTCTTCTAAGTCCCTGTTGGTAAATTATATAATAATTGATCAACGTATTGATTTATTCTGCCTAACAGAAACTTGGTTACAGCAGGATGAATATGTTAGTTTAAATGAGTCAACACCCTCGAGTCACACTAACTGTCAGAATGCTCGTAGCACGGGCCGTGGCGGAGGATTAGCAGCAATCTTCCATTCCAGCTTATTAATTAATCAAAAACCTAGACAGAGCTTTAATTCATTTGAAAGCTTGTATCTTAGTCTTGTCCATCCAAATTGGAAGTCCCAAAAACCAGTTTTATTTGTTATTATCCATCGTCCACCTGGTCGTTACTGTGAGTTTCTCTGTGAATTTTCAGACCTTTTGTCTGACTTAGTGCTTAGCTCAGATAAGATAATTATAGTGGGCGATTTTAACATCCACACAGATGCTGAGAATGACAGCCTCAACACTGCATTTAATCTATTATTAGACTCTATCGGCTTTGCTCAAAAAGTAAATGAGTCCACCCACCACTTTAATCATATTTTAGATCTTGTTCTGACTTATGGTATGGAAATAGAAGACTTAACAGTATTCCCTGAAAACTCCCTTTTGTCTGATCATTTTTAATAACATTTACAGTTACCCTGATGGACTACCCTGCAGTGGGGAATAAGTTTCATTACACTAGAAGTCTTTCAGAAAGCGCTGTAACTAGGTTTAAGGATATGATTCCTTCTTTATGTTCTCTAATGTCATATACCAACACAGAGCAGAGTAGCTACCTAAACTCTGTAAGGGAGTTAGAGTATCTTGTCAATAGTTTTACATCCTCATTGAAGACAACTTTGGATGCTGTAGCTCCTCTGAAAAAGAGAGCTTTAAATCAGAAGTGTCTGACTCCGTGGTATAACTCACAAACTCGTAGCTTAAAGCAGATAACCCGTAAGTTGGAGAGGAAATGGCGTCTCACTAATTTAGAAGATCTTCACTTAGCCTGGAAAAAGAGTTTGTTGCTCTATAAGAAAGCCCTTCGTGAAGCTAGGACATCTTTCTACTCATCACTAATTGAAGAAAATAAGAACAACCCCAGGTTTCTTTTCAGCACTGTAGCCAGGCTGACAAAGAGTCAGAGCTCTATTGAGCTGAGTATTCCATTAACTTTAACTAGTAATGACTTCATGCCTTTCTTTGCTAACAAAATTTTGACTATTAGAGAAAAAATTACTCATAACCATCCCAAAGATGTATCGTTATCTTTGGCTGCTTTCAGTGATGCCGGTATTTGGTTAGACTCTTTCTCTCCGATTGTTCTGTCTGAGTTATTTTCATTAGTTACTTCATCCAAACCATCAACATGCTTATTAGACCCCATTCCTGCCAGGCTGGTCAAGGAAGTCCTACCATTATTTAATGCTTCAATCTTAAATATGATCAATCTATCTTTGTTAGTTGGTTATGTACCACAGGCCTTTAAGGTGGCAGTAATTAAACCATTACTTAAAAAGCCATCACTTGACCCAGCTATCTTAGCTAATTATAGGCCAATCTCCAACCTTCCTTTTCTCTCAAAGATTCTTGAGAGGGTAGTTGTAAAACAGCTAACTGATCACCTGCAGAGGAATGGTCTATTTGAAGAGTTTCAGTCAGGTTTTAGAATTCATCATAGTACAGAAACAGCATTAGTGAAGGTTACAAATGATCTTCTTATGGCTTCGGACAGTGGACTTATCTCTGTGCTTGTTCTGTTGGACCTCAGTGCTGCTTTTGATACTGTTGACCATAAAATTTTATTACAGAGATTAGAGCATGTCATAGGTATTAAAGGCATTGCGCTGCGGTGGTTTGAATCATATTTGTCTAATAGATTACAGTTTGTTCATGTAAATGGGGAATCTTCTTCACAGACTAAAGTTAATTATGGAGTTCCACAAGGTTCTGTGCTAGGACCAATTTTATTCACTTTATACATGCTTCCCTTGGGCAGTATTATTAGACGGTATTGCTTAAATTTTCATTGTTACGCAGATGATACCCAGCTTTATCTATCCATGAAGCCAGAGGATACGCACCAATTAGCTAAACTGCAGGATTGTCTTACAGACATAAAGACATGGATGACCTCTAATTTCCTGCTTTTAAACTCAGATAAAACTGAAGTTATTGTACTTGGCCCCACAAATCTTAGAAGCATGGTGTCTAACCAGATCGTTACTCTGGATGGCATTTCCCTGATCTCTAGTAATACTGTGAGAAATCTTGGAGTTATTTTTGATCAGGATATGTCATTCAAAGCGCATATTAAACAAATATGTAGGACTGCCTTTTTGCATTTACGCAATATCTCTAAAATCAGAAAGGTCTTGTCTCAGAGTGATGCTGAAAAACTAATTCATGCATTTATTTCCTCTAGGCTGGACTATTGTAATTCATTATTATCAGGTTGTCCTAAAAGTTCCCTAAAAAGCCTTCAGTTGGTTCAGAATGCTGCAGCTAGAGTACTGACGGGGACTAGCAGGAGAGAGCATATCTCACCCGTGTTGGCCTCCCTTCATTGGCTTCCTGTTAATGCTAGAATAGAATTTAAAATTCTTCTTCTTACTTATAAGGTTTTGAATAATCAGGTCCCATCTTATCTTAGGGACCTCATAGTACCATATTACCCCATTAGAGCGCTTCGCTCTCAGACTGCGGGCTTACTTGTAGTTCCTAGGGTTTGTAAGAGTAGAATGGGAGGCAGAGCCTTCAGCTTTCAGGCTCCTCTCCTGTGGAACCAGCTCCCAATTCAGATCAGGGAGACAGATACCCTCTCTACTTTTAAGATTAGGCTTAAAACGTTCCTTTTCGCTAAGGCTTATAGTTAGGGCTGGATCGGGTGACCCTGGACCATCCCTTGGTTATGTTGCTTTAGACGTAGACTGTGTTTCATAATTATTGTATGGCCTTGCCTTGCAATGTGGAGCGCCTTGGGGCAACTGTTTGTTGTGATTTGGCGCTATACAAGAAAAAAGTTGAAGTTGATTGATCTGAGGGATTGGAAATCATGGGTGTTCATTTTAGGTCTGTGCCCTTTACGCACTGAAACTCCACCAGATTCCTCAAATCATTTTGTGATATTATGAACTACGCACATCCCTTCCAATCATTCTTTGGGGAACATTGTTTTTAAACATTTCAATAATTTTCTTGTGTATTTATTGACAAACTGGAGACCCTCTGTCCAGCTTTGCTCCTCAGCCTTTTGCCGACATGACCTTTATATCAAATCATGATCACAATCGCCTGTTTTGAAGTAACATGTTTGTTTAACCTTATTATGAGTCCTAATTTGCCCCAGTACTAGAGTCCCCTGATTGAGGAGAATAACGTCAACACAGAACATGGCACCATTTTGGTTCCAACTGCGCTGAACTATTGAATGAACCTTAAATGTTTTCAACATTTTTTTTTAAATCATTTAACCACATACAGCAATACATCCAGGTACAGGTGCTATCAAAATAAATATAAAAATAGTTAAGCTGTCAAATTTACATAAATGTATAATTTATGATGATTTATTTAATTAATTTAAAGCCTGATTTATGCTTCTGCTGCTCTGTAACTCCGTGTCATGCAATGACGTGTGTGACAGTTTTAAAGTTCTCCGTCTCGGGATTATGCTTTATTGTGGAAAAATCTGACCCTCAACAAGCTTTTCTTTCTGCAACATCACCTCCAAATCAAAGGTAAGCTGTACATTTTCATCTTTTTCAGACTTTGTGGTGTAAAGTTGCAAACTTTTCTGATCCATTTGTAATCAGCGTGCGCACTGAAAAAACTATTAAAATATGAAAGAGTGAAAGCAGAAAAGTGTGAAATCACAGCCTTTTGTGTCTGATTTAATAGGCGCACGTCAGGCTGTGGGTCCGAGTCTGAACACTGTGTGGAAAAAAATAAATGGTCAGGCTTTTAATCACAGAAATGACTCCGGTCCCACTTTCCTCAAATTGGCGAGTGTCAGAGCTGAACTTTAATTTGTACCTCTGTTACTGTGCACGTCCAGACTGCAATCAGATGGGACATTTTATCCGATATGAGCAAAAAATCTGTTATATACAGTGTTTATTACATGGAAAACAATACAAAAACTTTGGGACTTTTTTTGTCCATTGACTGAATATCTGGTTTATACAATGACGGTTTAGTTGAGTTTTACTGTACATGGGACTGAACAATAAATTTACCTCTCAAAGCTTTGATGATGATGTCGGCTTCCATACCACACGGCTGACTTTATTTTCCCAATTTTTTCTTCTGTTCGGATCTGAAGGGAATTTGTACATCTTGAAGCCCTCGTTGTGTATATTTGTGTATCCACAACAACCCAGCATTTTCAGCAAATGAATAAATAAGATTGATTTACATGCAGACACATTAACAGCCAACGCTATTTTGAACCCAAGATGGTGCCATGAGTCACGTGACCATTTTTTTTTTCAGCTCATGTCGTTACGCTCTCAATCAAGGGACTCTACCCAGTACAACCCCCCCCCCCCCCCCCAACCTTTTATTTTAGAATGTGTTGTAGGCCTGAGAAGCAGGAATGGATGACTATTAACAAGTGAATTGAAGTTGAGTCCCCCCAAAAAAACATGAAATATCTTAGTGCTGTCTGCAATCAAACAGAAGCCAAAGTAAATGTCATATACACTGCATTTCTTTTCTTTCTTTTTTTTTTTGCTTGTTTTGCAGTTTCTGTACCCAACCTTTTCTGATGTCCATTTTTTTTCCCCATACAGTAGTGCATTTCCTACCTTCTTAATGATCTTTAGCTGTTCCTGGAGCAGGTACTTCCTGTGGGTCTGTTTGATCTTCTCTTCCACCTACGAGCACAGCAAGCACACACACGGCATCAGGCTGACAGGCGCTGCAGCACAGACTTTGAAATGTGAGGTGTGTGTGAGGCCCGACCTCTCGGCCCAGACGCTGCTGCAGCTTGCTGAGCTCGTACTCCTTCTTCAGCAGAGACAGAGCTTTGTACAGGCGCTTGGGAATCTGGAGACACACGGCAGATACACACGTCACCCGTGAGGCAACAGCAGCGGAGCCACATAAGCACCAGAATACTTAAAGGCATTCCATTCATCCTTCTGTTGTCTGAATTTTTCACATTAAAGTATTTCACAAACTAAATGCAACACATTTAAAGAAAATCCACTGAAATACCCACAAAAAAGCTTAGTTCTTAAAGCAAAATAGTAATCCATCAATGACACTGAAAGTGATCACGTGGTTAAAGTTACTCAATGACTCTAAGAGAAAACGTCCTGTCTGATAACACCGCCGGAGTCAGGTGACCCGGCGGCAGTGTCCCCACAGAAGGGATTCAATGAAAACACTACCTGACTTGTGGCACCCTGTACACACTCTGTACTTGTTCTGTTAATAAGGTTTGTTTGAAGGTCTTCGTGGTGATCATCACTGTCAGCACCAGCACTGTTCCCGCCAGTTTTAAAATTGCTTCAGTAAAACCTGTTCTTCAAAAGCGTGGTTTGGATCTGAGCAAGCAAGTCCCTTCAGCTGCTCCACTGGTTCACTAGGGGCCGCCACAGAAGAGCCAAAGACGATCTATACGAGGTCTGTCAATAAAGTATAGGTCCTTTTTATTTTTTTTCAAAAACTATATGGATTTCATTCATATGTTTTTACATCAGACATGCTTGAACCCTCGTTTGCATGCGTGAGTTTTTCCACGCCTGTCGGTGACGTCATTCGCCTGTGAGCACTCCTTGTGGGAGGAGTCATCCAGTACCTCGTCGGAATTCCTTTGTCTGAGAAGTTGCTGAGAGACTGGCGCTTTGTTTGATCAACATTTTTTCTAAACCTGTGAGACACATCGAAGTGGACACGGTTCGAAAAATTAAGCTGGTTTTCAGTGAAAATTTTAACGGCTGATGAGAGATTTTGAGGTGATACTGTCGCTTTAAGGACTTCCCACGGTGCGAGACGTCGCGCAGTGCTCTCAGGCGCAGTCATCAGCCTGTTTCAAGCTGAAAACCTCCACATTTCAGGCTCTATTGATCCAGGACGTCGTGAGAGAACAGAGAAGTTTCAGAAGAAGTCGGTTTCAGCATTTTATCCGGATATTCCACCGTTAAAGCAGATTTTTTTTTAATGAAAGACGTGCAGACGGATTGCAGCGTCGGCTCGCAGCCGCCGCGATGCTCCGCCACAGGAAAAACACCTCCGTTGGAAGCCTTAAGAACAAGTTGGAACATGTCCAGCTGTTAAACAATTTCTCATATACTCACTCCACTGAAAGCCATCAAAAGCCGCCTGGATTTTACAAATGGTTATCAACACGGAGGTGTTTTTCCTGTGCCGCTGCACTGCGCCGGCTGCGTCCCGCCGCGCGGACCCGTCCGCACGTCTTTCATTAAAAAAATCTCCTTTAACAGTGGAATATCCGGATAAAATGCTGAAACCGACTTCTTCTGAAACTTCTCTGTTCTCTCACGACGTCCTGGATCAATAGAGCCTGAAATGTGGAGGGTTTCAGCTTGAAACAGGCTGACGACGGCGCCTGAGAGCGCTGCGCGACGTCTTGCACCGTGGGAAGTCCTTAAAGCGACAGTATCACCTCAAAATCTCTCATCAGCCGTTAAAATTTTCACTGAAAACCAGCTTAATTTTTCGAACCGTGTCCACTTCGATGTGTCTCACAGGTTTATAAAAAATTTTGATCAAAGCGCCAGTCTCTCAGCAACTTCTCAGACAAAGGAATTCCGACGAGGGGCTGGACCACTCCTCCCACAAGGAGTGCTCACAAGCGAATGACGTTACCGACAGGCGTGGAAAAACTCACGCATGCGCACGAGGGTTCAAGCATGTCTGACGTAAAAACATATGAATGAAATCCATATAGTTTTTGAAAAAAATAAAAAGGACCTATACTTTATTGACAGCCCTCGTATGTTAATTAGGCACAACGTTTACACCAGATGTCCTTCCTGACACAACTTCATATTGGAGAATGGGCAGGGGTGGTTTTTAAATTAAATTTATATAGCACCAAATCACAACAAAGCTACCTCAAGGAGCTTCACACAAGTAAGGTCTAACCTTAACAACCCCTAGATCAGGGGTCTTCAACTCCAGTCCTCGAGGGCCAATGTCCTACAACTTTTAGATGTGTCACTGCTTCAACACATCTGAGTCAATAAATGAGGTCATTAGCAGCACTCTGGAGAACTTGATTCCGGAGTGTTGTACCAGGGACACATCTAAAAGGTGCACCAGCCCTCGAGGACTAGAGCTGAAGATCCCTGCCCTACGGCAAGAACACAGGCAACAGTGAAAAGGAAAAAAACTCCCTCTGATGAAGATGGTAGCATTTTGCAAGAAAATGTATGAACAA
This sequence comes from Thalassophryne amazonica, assembly GCF_902500255.1. Classification (NCBI taxonomy): domain Eukaryota; kingdom Metazoa; phylum Chordata; class Actinopteri; order Batrachoidiformes; family Batrachoididae; genus Thalassophryne; species Thalassophryne amazonica. The sequence goes on along the minus strand of NC_047112.1, from coordinate 67,597,829 downwards.
ATAACAGTTTAATGAAAAACAGTAAGTTTGTCAATAATTTTGTATCCAATTTAAATTTGATGTAATATTCGGTCAGAGGCATTTCTATTTCATTGTCCAGACCTCCAGCCGTGTTCCTTTCACTGATAAATGTTTGAAAAACAGCTTTTCCAGATTGAAACTGTGCCAATGTTTTCTCAATTGTAAATAAATAGCTGAAATACTCTTAACCTATGTGCATTTTCTGTGTCACAATCCACAGTTTTAAAGTTTAGAATCCTGTGGGACATTTGGCTTGGCCATCGAGTACCTATCAAATACCTAAGGGTCCTGTCACACCGTGATGATTTAGCCAGCATATGCTGACAGTCCTGTTTCCACTGAGCGGTCTGGGTCGAAATGATTCAGTCTGGGTTGGTTCCCGTTTGCACCGCCGACAGAACCCTTTTGTTTAGTAGGTGGAACATGTAAATATCGACGAACATGTCATCGAGCCACTGTCATGTGGTCTCTCCCCTCCACACAGAGTCCAAACTAGGGTTGCGTATCAAGAACCGGTTCTTTTCGGGTATCGTTAACAATTGATTTGATTCGCCGACATCAATAGTCTTTTTGCTTAACGATTCCCTTAAATGGCCCTTTAGAGCGGCCATTGTTTTTGAGGGTGTTTGTTGGGAAAATGATCATTTCTCTAAGATGATTACAGATCAGCAAGGAATCGATAAGGAATCAGATCTATAAGCGGAATCGATAGATAAAATCTTATCAATACCCATCCCTAGTTCAAACAGATTAATTTAACATTATTTTATTTTATTTTAGTCTTGGTGGATCATGGGATTTATTTTCATGGCATGTAGAATGTTGAAGAGTTGACTGATATCTTTGATAAATGGAAACATTAATGAAAGAGGCGGTGTGACTCTATAAACTTTTAAAATAAGTTAAGTGTCTTGTTGTTGGGTCGCAAAGTCCGGCATTCCCTGGTTCAGACTAAGAAACAAAACACAAAAGTAAAGTATTTTCAGAGGTCATTTTCCAAAATCCGGACGCTTTATGTGGGTATGTTTTCATCAGGCTGTGATGATGAATCCAAGTGAAACAACCAAGTCAGATTAAGATTTTATATGTACTCTGTGGGTGAATGGTTTTAATATTTGAAATAGTTTCAACTGTTCACATGAGGACGGCAGCTTTCAGTTGTTCAGTCAATCAATGGACAGCATCAATGGACGTATTTCTACTTATGAGTAAGTTACAAGTAAAGTGTGCCAACAATCCCATAATTTACAACTTCTGTCCCACATATGCAGGAGGTATCAGACATATGCTGGCATACATCAAAAATACTGTACATGCCCAAAATGTTTTGGAGTACTCACCGTATGACAACATATATCAGAGTGCTTCAATGTGCTCTTAACTTGTACAAAACGTACCCATAACGTATCAGATATACGCAAGCATTTTTAATAAGGTTGGCATATGCTGGCTAAACCATCAAGGTGTGACAGAGGTGTGAGCCCCAGGGGTCAATCTCATGGACCTCAACCTGGATTTACAGTCGTGGATGACTGTGGATGGGATCAGCCGTTGTTCATAATGAACAGAGCTGGTCTGGACTGCTGGAACACCTAACCATGAAGGTTCAGACAGATCAATGCCCAGGTCCTAATCGCACCTCTCTAATTTTTCTGACAGAGCCTGACATACAACCATCAGGCAGACACACAAATGTCGAGGCAGGAGGGTTCTTCAGTTGGTCCACAAATGTGTGATTCAGTGGGAGGATTTCAAAGATGGGAATTCTGGATGGGACATAATGCCTAGTTTGCAAATATCTGGAGAAATGTGAGTGAGGAAGCTGGAACCTCTCTCTCAGTGAACTAAAGGATGCAAACCAGGTACTCAGCAGAATAACAACCCTGCTTCCTACAGTTTTCCAAAGCAAAGCTCAATCTTATCAGATCACCAAGTTCTGGAAGCCTGGAGGGCTACTCGGCAGACAGATGCATCAACTACTGACCCCTGGAGCCACAGGATGGCCCTGATATGGAATGAGTCTAGAATACATCCTAATGTTTTGAGATAACCAACAGGAAAATTCTCATGCTCAGTGTGTGTGTTCATTGCTGCTTCTGTTGAGTCAGTGAACACTGTAGGTGCTCCTCTGTCCAGGATACTGTAAAGTGATCTTCACAAGAGTTTGCATCATATCCCAAAAGGTGCCATACTGACAGTTACCTTGTGAGTGTAATCCAGGAAAATCAGAACCTTGCTTCCAAGGAATTATAGGCTGCTATGGCACAGAATCAGTCCCTGTACTGGAAAACGATGGATGTGTGCCAGTACAGTGCAGGGAACCAGCATCAGAGGCTAAGCTTTAATGGATACAGAAAATACTTTTAGCTGAGCAGTTTGAGAATTGGCATGGCAACAAATTGAGTGCAGGGTACCTTCCTCCTCAATTTCCTGCACTCCCTCAACATTTATACTGTGTCCACAGGAGTGTGTTTCCGGGTCAAGAACCTTCATTTGAACCTGTGATTCCTTAGCTCTGAATATTTCAAGTTTTCACACACATACTCAAGGTCTCTAGCCGCCACTGGGCCTTGGAAGTCCGCTTGTGAGGCCACGAGCGACTGGAAACTAGCTTGTGATGGTTTGGTCCCCCTGCTCACTGAGCTTAAAAGTGACTGAACACACATGTTTGAATTGTGGACGTGAAAAGAAAAAACATGGTACCTTATGGAGGTCACAGAGAGAAGCATTGGACAAACATCTCTAACCAAATCAGCCCCACCCCCCAATGTATTTCTAGCATAAACTGACATTGCCTGTAGGTGTAAGTGTGTATTTTAAGTTACTTCTCACGTTTGTCTCCTCTAGAACATCCTGGAGTTCGTGTGACTCGGCCCCAGTCAGAGCTGCTCCCATGTCGCTGAGGTAGATGGGATTATCGACCACCCTCTGGCCGGCCTGCATCATCTGCAGCACAGACTCTCTGACGCACAGACAACAGACAGAATCAAACATGACAGAAGAGGACCCTCCCACTCAGCCCGTGACCATCATGTCTGGAGCGAGGACTGAAGGTGGTTTTTACATGACTCGATGATATTAATGAAAATAAGCCCTCGTACACCTCTAACGCCACTGCATAGCTAAATCCAAGATGAGGACTGTGAAATCCATACCTGGCAGTATAAATGCAGGTTTTGTGGGTCAAGGAATTTATTTAAGACAAATTAATGACACAAAAACAAAAAATCATGATAGTGGGATTTTTGTCAATTTTTTTTTAAACCAAAATCCAACATGGAATTACGTCTGTGTTGAGTCTGTTACTGGATGTTTCACAGATTGAACGTGGAGGCGGCAGACCTGATACCACATGGAAGGAAGTAAGACCAGGAGCATCACACGTGGGTTCAAGTTGTTGTTTCAAGGTGAGGATGGGAGGAGAAATGGTGCTGAGGTCATTTTAAAGGAAGAGTGTGTTCAGAGTGTCTTGGAGGTGAAGGAGAAAGAAGATTTCTGAAGTGAGTGAGATGAGGTGGTGATGACTGGAGTGGACTCCCTCAGAAACACACGTGGTGCTTATTAGAAGGAAAGTGTGAATATTCTCAGGAACCAGAACTGACCTGTAGAGGGGGTTAAGAGCGATGATGTCCCTGATCGTCTTCACGATCTCTGCTGTCAGTGCCTGCAGCACAAAAACACACAGGACACCAGAGTGACTGGCTCATGCTCGCTCAAACACACACACACACACACACACACACACACAGAAACAAAACCTCATCTCTGTCATGAAGCCAAGAAAGAAACACTTTTCTCAACTGTCACTGCACATTCTTGATAAAACATGTTCCAGCAACAATAACATTCATTAATTTAATTTATATAGCACCAAATCACAACAAAGTTGCCTCAAGGTCTTCACACAGGTAAGGTCTAACCTTACCAACCCCCACAGCAAGAACACAGATGACAAGGAAGGAAGAAACCTCAAGCAGACCAGATTCAAAGGGGTGACCCTCTGCTTGGGCCATGCTACAAATACAATTGACAAAACAAATATACAGTAAATTTTGGGAGTCCATGCTGGTGCACAGGACGGGAGGCTGACTGGAGAGGGGAGGGTTAGGGTCCACAGAGCCCATCTATTTCATGACCATTACAGAAAAAGACATCCACTCCCACTTCTGGATGGAGTCACTAAAAGACCCAGACTTTAGATAAAGTTGAGGCCACGGCCGCTCTGTTTACTAATAAAATGAATTTAAAAGAGTAAAAAGCATAGTAACATACTATGCCAGTATGCTAGCCATACGAAAGGAAAAACAAGTGCGTCTCAAGTCTGAACTTGAAAGTCTCTACAGAATCTGACTGTTTTATTGATGCAGGGAGATCATTCCACAGAACAGGGGCACGATAAGAGAAAGATCTGTGACCCACAGACTTTTTATTCACCCTAGGGACACAAAGTAGTCCTGTACCCTGAGAACGCAAAGCCCGGGCCGGTACGTAGGGCTTAATTAGGTCAGCTAGGTAGGGAGGTGCCAGTCTGTGAACAATTTTATAATAGGAGAACTTTAAAATCTGATCTTACAGGGACAGGAAAAATGGGTGTAATGACTACACATTACTGAAGATGTGTGACAGTGATCAAAGACAAGATGAGCTCAAGCTCTCAACCAGATTTCAATGAAACTCATTCACACATTCAAATATCTGTTGGCTCAGGGGTCGGCAACCCGCGACTCTGGAGCTGCATGTGGCTCTTTAAGTTCTCCGCAGCAGCTCCCCTCTACCTTAAAGGCTCCGTGTCGGTGAATCTTTTTGTTGCTGTTGTTGTCCTGTGTGACAGTGTCTTAATTTTAAAATCTCAGAGGATTTCAGACTGAGTGGTATAACTGTAGCACCTTTGTAGGCAACCAATCACACGGAGTGTCTTCACGAAGGGGAGAACTCTGTTTTTGGACTCAGACGCTACATTCTGCTGAGTGAGGGTGGGAACATCAATGCAGTGAGCCAGCAAGCGTGGAGCACAGAGGAAGGACTTTAACCCGACAGCAAAGCAGCAAAAAACAAAACTGTGGAGCCGCCTTATTTCTCGCTCCACTTCCGCTACTGGTATGGTACTGACGGTACGTCCTGTTCACGCCGTGTGCACGTGTCAGTGACGAGTTATACTGAATCTATGAGATGATGGGATGAAATAAATGGTCCAAGTTCCTTAAAAATGAGAATATATGAATGAACTGAATAAAAATCATGTGTGTTTAAAATAGGGCTGCAGCTATCGATTATTTTAGTAATCGAGTATTGTATTGATTATTCTGACGATTAATTGAGTAATCAGATAAAAAGTACTTTTGCGTTTTTAAACAACATCAATAGTCCAGGGCTCTCCCTAAGCAAGGGCACAATGTCACTGCGCAAAGTGTTGGCATTTTGCTGAAGTGGTGATGGGATGCGGCTTTCTGTTTTGTTTTCTCCAATTTGTAAAATTTAATCATTTTAAATTTTTTAATTATTATTATATAAAAGGTTGATGGACTGGGTCCCTGCATGATTTTTTTATCCCTCTTTCTCTGCAATTCAGCAGATGCATTTCAGCTGGAGGTTGAACATGCAGCCTCGCAGTCAGTTTTTTTATTATTATTATTTTATTTAAGTTACCGTGTTTGTGAATTGTGTGTTGCCCAAAAAAGCAAAAATTCTAAAGTCAAACACTCAGTGTGAGTCTGAGGGAAACACAGAAGAGTGGACTTCTGCTGTTTGTCAATGTAGCCGGGGACAGAGCTGTGACTTGCCCGGTCTGAGAGCCCCTCACACTGGGCAGAGAAAGACAGCAGCAGGCCGCCGGGACAATAGTCCCTCCCCACGCAGAGCAGACCATGTGTTTTTTAAAAATAGACAAACACACTGCTTCGCTTTAAATGTACAATAAGTCTATTTCAGATGATCAGCGTGGACCATCTTTCTCTTAAAAGGCTTTATTTTACCCTATGTGTCACGTTGGAAAGCGGTAGCTATCGTTGCTAATTTGATTAACTGTTATCCTCCAGTCTTCTTCTGTTTTTTTTCCTGCGGACATTGCAGCGCCACACACAGGCCTGGCATATGTACTACAACGTTAAACGAAGCTTCGAGGCACAGAATTTGCCTGGAATATTTTTTTTAATCGAATTATTCGAGTTACTCGACTAATCGTTTCAGCCCTAGTTTAAAACAAACAAAACAAAAAACAAACGTGATGTGGAGAAACTCTGCAGTGAAGCAGAAATCACATTCAGCAAGTGAGAACTCGGAACTTTAACAAGCTGTTTTTTTCCCCAAAGGTATATATTTTAGATTCTGAGCTAATGTTGTAGTTTTATGTTCAAACCGTGACTGAGAAGGAGAACAAAAAACACAATGACTTCATCATCACACAAAAATGAACTAGACTCGGTATGAAAATACAAACTTCTGATTTTTATATTATTTTTCAAAGTTATTAGGCTGCAGCAATGTTTTATTCATTTCAAAGTAAGTTACCTCTCATTTCAAAGTAAGTTACCTCTTGTTTTATTCTTATTTTTAAAAAATCATGGGGAGTCTAATCAGCCTGCTTTGTTCTGTTTAGTTTATATCAACATTTTCCTGCACATGTCCGTGTATTTAGTGTAGATAGACTGCGAATCAAGAGTGCAAAAGAGACAAAAGAGGAACAAAAGAACGGAAGCGAACACTGATCTCCACGCTTTAAACAAAACACACCTGGAGCCACTGCTGGACTCGGCGCTGGGACGGAGCTCATAGCACCTGAGTCCTGGAGAAGCTGCAAACAGAAGCGTGTGATCCGACCCACTGTGGAGATCTGTGCGCATGTAGGTGGATCCACCTGTTCTGGTTGCTCCTCCAGAACAACAGGGGGATCATCTCCTTTATCATCAGAATTCTCACTGTGTGGTTCGGTCTTGCTCCAATTAAAAAATAATGAAATAACTGAAGCGCTAAACATTCATAAGACGCTTCATTTTTACAAAAAAAACAAAAAAACCCACACACTAAATATTCAACCAAAATTATACACATTGCATACACGCCAAGTATTTCTCAAATCGCTGTCTGTACACCCAAAATGTGCGCATACTCAGCATTTTTCGCTTGTTGTTGCATTTGTAGATTTGATTGCAGCTGCGTATGTTTGCTTTTAATATATACGAGGTCTGTTAGAAAAGAATCCGACCTTTTTATTTTTTGCAAAAACTATATGGATTTGAATCATGTGCGCTTGCATCAGCCAAGCTTGAACCTTCGTGCGCATGCGTGAGTTTTTTCACGCCTGTCGGTTGCATCATTCGCCTGTGAGCACACCTTGTGGGAGGAGTGGTCCAGCCTCCTCGGCTGTCAGGAAATTGGCTAATCGACTGCCGCTTTGATTCATCAAAATTTTTTCAGAAACTGTGAGAGACAGCCAGGTGGAAACCACTCGGAAAATTCAGATGGCTTTCGGTGAAGATCTTATGGGGATCACACAGATTAAAGAGCATTACAACCGGATTAAAGACGGCCCACAGCGGCAGAGGGCGCGCTGCGCACCGAGCGGCGATCGACAGGCTGAAACGACCAGATCATTTCCAAAGTGAACGCTTTGAACCGGGATGTCGTCTGACTACCAGAGAAATGGTAAGACAGCTGGACATAGCACTTTTTCGGCACATTCCACTGTTACAGGAGTGAAGGAATTCACCACGGAGCCGCTCATGGCGCGGGACAAAAGCACCTCCGTGTTGGCCTCACAGGACATGCCCTAACATGCCCAGCTCTTGCACCATTCGGAAGATTCAGACAGCTTTCGGTGGCTTTTCAGTCGTGTGACTATCTGAGAAATTGTGGACGAGCTGGACATGCCACAACATGTCCTGTGAGGCTTCATCACGGCGTTGCTTTTTGTTGTGTGCCATGCAGCTCCGTCCCGACGCGCAAATTCCTCCACATGTCTTTTCATGCCGAAAAAGTGCTGATGTCAAACTCTTCTGCCATTTCTCTGGTAGTCAGAGAAACAAAGCGTTCACTTTGGAAATGAACGGCACTTTACACTGTTACAGGAGTTTTTCTGAATATCTTTTCTGAATTTCAATTTTCAATTTATTTTCATTTATATAGCGCCAAATCAAAACAGAGTTGCCTCAAAGCACTTCACACAGGTAAGGTCTAACCTTACCAACCCCCAGAGCAACAGTGGTAAGGAAAAACTCCCTCTGAGGAAGAAACCTCAAGCAGGCCAGACTCAAAGGGGTGACCCTCTGCTTGGGCCATGCTACAAACATAAATTACAGAACAATTCACAGACGAATATACAAGAAATGCTATTGGCGCACAGGACAGGAGGATCGCCAACACGAATACAACTCCCATCTCTGGATGGAGCTGCACCTTAAACAGAGAGAAAAAACAGAATCAGGCATCAGAAAGACAAAAAAATACTGTATAATTTGCCAGCATTAAACAACAAGAAAAACAGAGAAATACTAAGGTGATCACCAGCCACTAGCCCCAAACTTCACTAAAAGACCCAGAATTTAAGTTGGGGCCGCAGCCCGCTCCAATTACTAATAAATGAATTACAAGAGTAAAAAGCATAAAACAAAACTGTACCAGTATGCTAGCCATATGAAAGGGAAAATAAGTGCGTCTTAAGTCTGGACTTGAAAATCTCCACAGAATCTGACTGTTTTATTGACGCAGGGAGATCATTCCACAGAACAGGGGCATGATAAGAGAAAGCTCTGTGACCCGCACACTTCTTATACACCTGAGGGACACAAAGTAGTCCTGCACCCTGAGAACGTAAAGCCCGGGCCGGTACGTAAGGTTTAATTAGGTCAGCTAGGTAGGGGGGTGTCAGTCCATGAATAATTTTATAGGTTAGTAGCAGAACCTTAAAATCTGATCTCACTGGGACAGGAAGCCAGTGAAGGGATGCCAAAAATGGGTGTAATGTGGTCGAACTTTCTGCTTCGTGTCAAAAGTCTGGCTGCAGCATTTTGAACCAATTGGAGACCCCTAATGCTAGACTGCGGTAAACCAGAAAACAGAACATTGCAGTAGTCCAATCTAGAAGAGATAAATGCATGGATTAGGGTCTCAGCATCAGCCATAGACAGGATGGGATGAATCTTCGCTATATTTCGCAGGTAGAAGAAAGCAGTCCTAGTAATATTTCTAATGTGGAGGCCAAAGGACAACGAAGGATCAAAAATTACCCCAAGGTTCCTCACTTTGTCAGTGTGATGTATGACACACGAGCCGAGGCTGAGCGTTAACTGGTCAAATTGATGCCGGTGTCTCACTGGACCAAGAACCATCATTTCAGTCTTATCAGAGTTTAAAAGTAGGACGTTTCTAGACATCCAACTTCTCACTGCTGCAAGGCAATCTTCTAAGGATTTTATGTGAACGAGGTTACCAACAGTTATCGGCATGTATAACTGAGTATCATCTGCATAGCAGTGAAAGGTAATCCCAAAACGCCGCAATATTTGCCCAAGGGGTGCTATATAAAGGGAGAAAAGCAGGGGGCCTAAGACCCCTGTGGAACCCCAAATTTCATGTCACTAAGTTTAGAGGTAGTGTTACTGTACAAAACACAGTGAGAATGACTGGTCAAGTATGACGTCAGCCATGCAAGGGCACTCCCAGTAATCCCAAAATGATTTTCCAGCCGATCAAGTAGAATATAATGATCCACTGTATCAAATGCAGCACTGAGATCTAGCAGCAACAGAACCGTAGTGGTGTCCGAATCCATTGTAAGTAGAAGATCATTCACCACTTTAGTGAGAGCCGTCTCTGTGGAATGATATTTTCTAAAAGCAGACTGCAGTCTGCACTATATTATATATATATATATATATATATATATATATATATATATATACACACACACACACACGAGGGTAGGCTGAAAAGTTCTAAGGCTCCCCATGAAGGAGTAATGCATTAACTGCATTATAGTGAGCCTTAGAACTTTTCAGCCTACCCTTGTATATATATATACACACACACACACACACACACACACACACACACACACACACACACACACACATACATATGTGTCATGTTGCTCTGAGTAGAGGATGGTATACATTTAGGCACAACTTAGTTCTGAAGGTGGCTGTGAAGGCAGTAAATGAAGCGTTTGTCCCAGTGAAGACGAGCCAACCAGTTAAGTTTGTGAGAGCCGGTGAACAGGTGAGAGGTCGAAAGCAGAAGAGGACAGGCACTGGTCCAAAAAGAAAGTGGACCGTGTTAGAAGACAAGACTTTGCCAGTAGAGGTGGTGGTGTCTGATTTGCGGCCTGATGTTGCGCTGACTGACAGAGAGGAAAGAAGGGTAATACTTGGAGAGCTGACAGTCCCATGGGAGGAGGGTATTGATGGAGCAAGAGAGAGGAAGCTCAACCGCTATGAAGATTTGAGGGTGGAGATAGGGGAGCGAGGCTGGAAGGTGGAGGTCATTCCTTTTGAGGTGGGATGCCGAGGTTTCCCCGCAGCATAGGTGGGTCGATTCCTGAGGGCAGCTGGTGTTGATGGATGTCATATGGTGGTGAAGGTGGTAAAGCTGACAAGAAATGGTATCAGCAAGTTGGTGAAAGCAGTGAGGCGTAGAGAATCCAGGAAGGCCTGAAAGGACTTCACAGAGGACCCCTTCAAGTTTACAAAGAAGGTTTTCGCAGAGAAGACAAGTGGGACTCTGAAGATACCAAGAGAGCAGCTTGAAGAAGCCTTGATGACGACCTATGCTGAGCCAAACAGGAATATCCAAGTAGAAAGTATAGATGGCCTTAACAGACCATAAGAACCTGAAGTGCCTTTCGACCTGTGTAGGATACAGCTATGTGAGGTACAGGTGGTCGTTAGGAAAGCTAGAGCAAAGGCAGCCGGAGGCCCAAATGGGATCACGTATGCAGTGTACAAGAACTGTCCGGAGCTGACAAAGTGTCTCTGGAAATTGCTTGCGAGTGTTTGGGAGTCTGGTGAGATACCCGACAGCTGGTGCATTGCTGAGGGAATCTACATACCAAAGCAGAAGGACACTGTGTCTCTTGGTCAGTTTAGACCAATATCTTTGTTAAATGTTGAGGGCAAGATCTTCTTCATGGTGCTTGCAAAGAGACTAATCCAATTTCTGCTGGCTAATAGCCTCATCAATACCAGCATCCAGAAAGCAGGTATTCCTGGTTTCCCAGGTTGCCTTGAGCACGTGTCTATGATGTGGAATAGGATAATGCAAGGAAAGAATGCTAAGAAAGAGCTCCATGTGATATAGTTGGACTTGGCCAAAGCCTATGGTTCTGTCCCACATAGAATGATTCGGTTCACTCTGCATTTCTTCCACGTCCCAGGGAAATTGCAGCAGGCAGTTGAGAAGTACTTCGGGAAATTCAAGTTCTGGTTTACGACGGAGGAGTTCACGACTAAGTTCATGCGACTGGAGAAAGGAATCGCAATGGGATGTGCGATATCACCTGTTTTGTTAATTTTGTTGATGGAGGTGATTATAAGAAGCTGTGGTGGTGGTGAGTACCAGCTAAAGGCCTTTATGGATGACCTGACAGTTCTAGAAGCGGAGGAATGGAGAGCCAAGAAGTTGGTGGAGCGGTTACAAGAGCTGGTGACATGGTCAGGCATGGTGTTTAAAGCTAAGAAGAGTAGGTATCTTACGCTACGGGCTGGGAAAGTTGTTGAAGTTTTCATGGTTGAAGGTGAACGAATTCCATCAGTGAAAGAAAAGGGCGTGAGGAGCCTAGGTCATTGGTACTCCTTTCCAATTACAGACCGACATCGAGGAGCTGAAGTCCAGCAGCAAGCTGAAGATGGACTGAGAGCAATTGCAAAGACAAAGCTACCTGGGAAGTTTAAGGTCTGGATGGTTCAGTTTGGGCTACTACCAAGGTTGATGTGGCCGTTGACAGTTTATGAAGTGGCGCTGACAAGAGTTGAGAGTATTGAAGGGAAGATCAGTAAGATGGTACGAAAGTGGCTAGGAGTTCCTAAGATGCTGACGAATGTAGCATTCTACAGTCGGTCAACGAAGCTCCAGTTTCCCTTATCATCACTGGTGGAAGAATATAAAGTTGCGAAGGTTTGACTATAGTCAATGCTAAATGATTCCAATGACCAAGTGATAAGTAAAAATCCACCGGCCCTGCAAGTTGGATGGAAGTGGAATGTTGGTGGTATGGTGAAAGAAGTTGAGGCCGTAGTACGTCAACGTGTATTTGTTGGAGTGGTAAGTGAAAAGGGAGCTTGCCTTGGCATAGTAAGAAGGCAACGATTTTGGTCGGAGGCCGGAGTTGGGGAACGAAGAAAGATCAGGGAGCAGGAGACTCGTCATTTGGTAGAGGCTGAAAGGGTGTCGAGAGCAGCACAGCAGGGTCAGCAAGGTCAATGGATGACGTGGGATGTAGAGGAGAGAACGGTGACTTGGAAGGACATTTTGGGAAGACGTTTTGGGAGTCTGAAGCGGCTACTCCAGATGACGTATGATGTGTTTCCATCACCAGCGAACCTGAGAAGATGGGGTACTGGCAAGAGCGTGAACTGTCATCTGTGTGGAAAGTATGTTACTCTTCACCATATCTTGTCAGCGTGTCATGTTGCTCTGAGTAGAGGATGGTATACATCAACCGCTATGAATATTTGAAGGTGGAGATAGGGGAGCGAGGCTGGAAGGTGGAGGTCATTCCTTTTGAGGTGGGATGCCAGGGTTTCCCCGCAGCATCGGTGGGTCGATTCCTGAGGGCAGCTGGTGTTGATGGATGTCGTATGGTGGTGAAGGAAATGGGAGAAAGAGCAGAAGAAGGTAGCACCTGGATTTTACGGGCCTGGGCGCAACAGGAAACAGCTGTTGCGGACCCACTATCATGAGGGATACTGAGCTTAATGGGTTGAAATCCCGAGGAGTGATAGCGCTCAGCTGACGACCCAGGCCCTGGGAAATAGCGCTTTTTGGCGTACTTTTCTCTATTTCCGCTGGTTACCAGTGCCAGCCGTGAAGAGAGCGGCGACCGGGAAGAGTTCCGAAAAGGGCGTGAGCTGTCCACCCTGTTGCTCTTTGAGTGGCGAAAAGAAGCAGCAGCTGCAGGCGATCCAGTTATTACAGGTCTAGACAGCCGAGTATGACCTGGCTAGGCATTTGAGTGATGGTAGGAAGGCGTTTTGCCTTTTGGGGGTCACGCCTGCCCAAGTCTGGTAGCCCCGGACCAATAAGTAAGCCTCCGGCTCATCTGCGGTCAGGAGGAGCCGCCTAGACCAAGTGCAGATGTAAAACAGTGGCTCACAAGTTCAACAAATGGTGCAACATTGGAATTTCATGATAACGATACTGGAAATGTTTCAAGTGGACAATCTAGTAACCAGCGACAATGCCAAGGTTGTGGAAGTGTGTTTAAATCCGAAAAAGGGCGGAAGATCCACCAGACAAAGATGAAATGCGGTCGCATTGTGACAGACATTCAACGCTCAGTGCAAACTGATAATTCGGCGGTTATTGAGGGCCTGGAGTTCAACCACAGTGCCCTTACAGAACCTGTAGTGGATGAAGCAAGGGACCGTATGAAAATTAAGTGGCCGAGTTCGCAGAACAAGGCAGATTGGAGAAGCATGGAGGAGGACCTAGTCCCAGCCATTGGCATGCTTAGAGGAAAACATGGAGAATTTCTCCAAGATGGTGTGCGAGTATGGAAGATCAAGATTCGGTGTAATTGAGCGGAAGGTGCAGAAGAAGACGGAAGAAAAAGATCAGATCAATAGGCGAAGGAGGAAAATCAAAGAGTCAAGGAAAGAAGTACAGCGGTTACGGAGGGCGAAGAGAGAGGCGAGTGGGGAAGAGGTGGTAGCAATCGATGAGTTGGTAAAGCTGACAAGAAATGGTATCAGCAAGTTGGCGAAAGCAGAGAGGAAAGCAGTGAGGTGTAGAGAATCCAGGAAGGCCGGAAAGGACTTCACAGAGGACCCCTTCAAGTTTACAAAGAAGGTTTTCGCAGAGAAGACAAGTGGGACTGGTTGTCTTTATATGGCAGATGCACCCAGCGCTCGCTTCTTTTCTACATTCTCGCATTCTGAAGAGGTTGAGAACGCATTTAGCTACGATTGCCACTCTCGCTTGTAGCCTCGCAGCCCACTTTCGGTTGGAGCAACGTGCACACTGCACATGTCCTCCAGAGGCTGCAAGACACAGCTTCACCGTTTTCTATTCTTTGATTCGCCTGTCGTGAGTAGACCTTCCTCGCCGGGTGCGCGCCTTCGCCGCTGCCCTGCTGGGTATTTTCCTCTGTGCACAGTTGAAGTCATTAGCCGCTAGCCGATAACCCTTTAGCTGTGTTGTTTTGACGAAAGCTGGCTACTTGTTTAGTTGTGTCGCTAACGCCGTTAACTATGTGGTAGTGTGTGAATCAGAACCAGTATAGTGTACTGTGTTGGGCTTGCCATGAGTGTTTTCCACTCTTTGAAGTAGTTTCGTCTGCGCTGCCGCCATTTTACTAAGTTCAACAGCTCCACTAGCAGCTACTGTTGTTGTTGCTGTAAGTGAGGGGGTGTGAAAGGGGCCCCTTTCACATTGGCGTATTGCAGCATTGTGTTTCATTTAAATACACCCGAAATGCGCGTGTACTCAGCCTTTTTCTGTGTTCGTTTCATACTTGCAGCTGCATGTGTTCGCTTTTTAATGTGTGCACACAGTACCATGCCACTATTAAACCAGTTCAGTGCTATTTTCGGCCTCTATGGAAGTGCGCTCTGTTCTCTACTGCAGGTGTGGTGAGGCTCAAAAACAGTCATTTAACATTATTATTATTATTATGATTATTTTGCCTTGGTGGATCATTTTCATTGTGTACAGATGCTGCTGAGTCTGGCTGTGGTAAAGGCTGCCGTGAATGAAACGCTGTGACTCGTTAAGCTTTTAAACCTTTGGCTGCTCTGATCAAGTCCGCTGATTTCATCAGACCTGATGGATCAGGGCGTTTTGATGAGCGCACCGACATGCAATCCAGTCCAGTCCAATCCAGTTTATTTATAGAGCACATTTAAAAACAACAAAGTTGACCAAAGCGCTGTACAAAGACATAAAAAAAACCAATCAATCAATCAATAAATAAATAATCACACGATAAATAACAGTGGCTACAATAAAAGTTTTTTAAAACAGTAAAATCATCAACCCTCTAGTCAAAAGCCAAAGAAAACAAGTATCTTTAAAGACGAGATTTAAAAACTAGAGGTGACTCCGCCTGCCTGATACAGAGAGGCAGGTCATTCCACAATCTGGGACCAACAACAGAGAAAGCTCTATCACCTGTACGTTTGAGCTTGGTCTGAGGAACTACAAGCAGAGCTTGATCTCGTGACCTAAGAGAACGTGAAGGGGAATAAGACACGAGCAGGTCAGACAGATACCGTGGAGATACCGTGGAACAAACAAAATTTTAAAATCAATACGATAGCGAACAGGCAGCCAGTGAAGGGAAAAAAAGAACGGGCGAAACATGGTCACACCTCCGGGATCCAGTCAAAAGATGGGCTGCAGCATTCTGGACCAGCTGCAGCCATGCAAGTGAGATCTGGCTAATACCAGCGTACAGTGCATTACAATAATCCAGCCGAGTCATAACAAAAGCATGGATTAAAATCTCCAAGTGATGCCTTGAAAGTGAGGGCTTAATCTTAGCTAGGTGCCTCAAATGAAAGAAACTTGCCTTCACAACAGCACTAATTTGTTTATCAAGCCTAAAATCTTCATCCATTCTCACACCAAGGTTGCAAACAGTAGATTTAATACATTGTGTCAATGGTCCAAGGTTTATTGAACCACAACTACCTGCTTTACTTGGCCCGACAAGAAGAACTTCAGTTTTGTTTTCATTGAAGAGTAGGAAGTTTGCAGACATCCAGTCTTTAATGTTCTCAATGCACTCTAGAAGTTGATTGGCACCAAGAGCATTCTCACGCTTTAGGGGCACACAGATTTGACTGTCATCAGCATAAAGGTGAAATGACACCCCAAATCTACGAAAAAGTGATCCCAGCGGAAGCAAATACAATGAAAAAAGAAATGGCCCAAGAATGGACCCTTGTGGGACACCACATGACAGAGGAGCTGTGGAGGAAACAAAATCTCCAAGTCTTACACAAAAACTCCTATCCGTTAAGTAGGATCTGAACCATTCTAGAGCATAGCCCTGAATGCCGACCACATTCTTAAGGCGATCCAGGAGGATCTCATGATCCACTGTGTTGAACGCAGCGCTCAGATCCAACAACACCAAAACAACAGTGTGACCAGAATCAGTGGACACATGCAGGGAGTGCGCTTTTAATTTAAAGAGTCACAGCTCTTTTCAGGTTTGATCTGACCTGATCGATCAGGGCGTTTGATGAGCGCACCGACATGCAGCGAGTGCGCTTTTATTTTAAAGTCACAGTTTTGATCAGACACACACACAGAGAGAGAGAGAGAGAGAGAGAGACCTGTTCTGATCACACACAGGTGCTGTGGGCTGTGTGATCATATTCTCAGCTGATTCCTCTGGATGCAAGCAATCAGTTTTTGGTTGTGTACAGGAGTGCCGTGTTGCACAGACTTGCATGTAGCAATGCTGTGCAGACCTGCTTAAAACTGCGTTCAGCGCTCTACACTTTTACACCGAAGAAAATTAAACATGTTTAATTTCTTCCGTCCTCGTAGCCCTCAACATACTGCTGCACAGGGAGAAAAAACTCGACGTAGAGCTGCTAAAAGTGGGCGTAGAGCTGCTCATCTCAGCATAGACGATACGCCACAATGAGCAGCTCTACAAATACGCCAATGTGAAAGGGGCTTTAGCACTTGTGTTAGCATTACACTGCGAGTGATTCATACGCTGCGAGTGATTCACGCTCTGTGCCTTGTATTAGTATTACGCGCGGTGGAGCCGCTTCTCTTTCCATGACAAAAACTCCTGTAACAGTGAAATGTGCCATTCATTTTTAAACTGGACGCTGTCTTGATCCGGTATGTCATCTCACTAGCACAGGAATTGTGAAAAGACGTGGACATCAGCACTTTATCGGCACATTAAGACAGATGCGCGGAGGAATTCCGCGTGTCGCGGTGCAGCCGCTCGGCGCAAAGAAACGCCGTGATGAAGCCTCACAGGACATGTTCTGGCACGTCCAGCTCATGCACAATCACAATCGGATATTCACACGACTGGAAAGCAACCGGAATCCGTCTGAAATCCACCTGAAAGCCGTCCTGTGAGACCAACACCGAGGTGGTTTTGTCCCGCATAATGAACGGCTCTGTGGCGCGTCCCTCCGCTTTTCTTTCCATGAAAAAAACTCCTGTAATGGTGGAATGTGCCAAAAAAGTGCTGAGGTCCACATCTTCTGCCTTTTTGTGAAAGTCAGACGAGGTCCCGGATCAACAAAGCCTTCACGTTGGAAATGATCTGGTTGTTTCAGCGGGGTGTCAGCCTATCGATGGGGGATGGGAGCGCGCCATGCTCTCAGGAGTTGTGGGCAGTCCTTAAAACGGCAGTAACACTCCTTAATCTGTATAATCCCCATAAAATCGTCCCTGAAAGCCATATTAATTTTTCGAACGGTGTCCACCTGGAGGTCTCTCACAGTTTCTGGAAAAAAATTGATGCAGCAAAGCTCCAAATCGTTCAGACATTTATTCGCAATAAAAATCCGCCGAAAGGGTGGACCACACCTCACTCAAAGCGTGCTCACAGGCGAATGACGCAACCGACAGGCATCAAAAAACTCACGCATGCGCACGAGGGTTCAAGCTTGTCTGACGCAATCACACGTGATTCAAATCCATATGGTTTTTAAAAAAAATAAGGTTGGATACTTTTTTAATAGACCTCGTACAATAGAATCACGATAGATAAAACCCCAGTAGTCAAAAATTAAAAATAAGAAAATTAACAATAAAATGAACTAAAATGTGCAAGATAAATAAATAAATACATACAGCATACAACAGATAAAACCCATAAAATCTACCAAAATAAAAACAAAACCAATAAAACACTGGACCACACAACTCACTCAGTGTTAAAAACCAGAGAATAAAAGTGGGTCTTCAGATGAGACCTAAAACACTCCACTGTGGGGGCTGTTCGGACATGGAGGGGCAGAGCGTTCCAAAGTCTGGGGCCAGCCACAGAGAAAGCCCTGTCCCCCCTGGTTTTAAGTCTCGTCTTGGGTACCACGAGCTGGAAATGGCCCTCAGACCTCAGAGCACGTGCCAGAGAGTAAATCTGTAGGAGGTCAGTGATGTATTGAGGGGCCATTCCATTCAAAGCTTTAAAAACAAACAAAATCTTAAAATCAATTCTAAAATTAATAGGAAGCCAGTGCAAAGATGCAAGAATTGGGGTTATGTGATCACGTTTCCAGGCTCCTGTTAAAAGTCGTGCTGCAACGTTATGGACTAACTGCAAATGGGAAAGAGCCTGTTGGCTAATGCCGAAATAAAGTGCGTTACAGTAGTCCAGATGACTTGAAATAAAAGAGTGCACAACTTGGAGACTTCCGGTGGCGCTGACGAGATGGACGCATAAACCAGAGCTCTGATTTCAGCCTGTGGTATCCCCATAACTCGAGGACTTTTCCCACCAGATATCATTTTTGAAACTACTCAGAGGATGAACGGGGAAAGAAAATTGAGGTCCGGGATGAAAGAGAAGAAAACGGACTCGAGTTCTGACCATGAATCCAGCCACGTCGAACGATAGCTATGCTAACGAAGCTAACACAGTGACTACAGGTGGCACGATTCGTTCTGTTTTAAGCGAAGTAATGGCTAAGGGATTGGATGAACTAAAATCCCAGATGAGGAAAGATTTCTGGAGTTCCGAGAGATAATTAAAGGCGACATGAAGAGCCAAATGGATGACTTGAGCACTAACATCAACCAGAAACTACAAACAGCGACCCAGCAGATCGAGGAGAATACACGGCGCATAGAGGAGGTTGAGAAAAATGTGGCCGGGTCAGAGAAGTGGGATTTGGCCGTGAAGGACACATTACTTGATCTTCTCAATAACCAGCGTGTTCTACAAAACAAGCTTTCTGAGTTGGAGAGTCGCTCCCGCCGTAAAAACATTCGCATTTACGGAGTTCCAGAGAGCGAGACCCCAGAGCCCGCCTCCTTAACACACCTTGTTGAGAACCTAATAATGACTGAGCTTGGCGGCAATCTGGATATTCAACAGGCGACTGACCTTGGAATCGAGCGGGTGCACAGAGCCCTGGGTCCCCGGCCACCGCCAGGAGCACCGCCGCGCTCCATAGTGATCCGTTTCTCCAGGTTTACGACAAAAGAAAAAGTTCTCCTGGCAGCTTGGAAGAAACAGCTGTATGTCCAAAATAAGAGTGTTTATTTTGATCACGACTATGCAGCCAATGTGCAGCAAAAGAGAAAGGAATACATTCGAATCAAGAAAGTGCTCAAAGAAACCCACATTCGCTTTCAAACGCCACTGACGAAAACGCGAATACATTTCCACACCGGCACGGTAACCTGTAACAACGCTCACGAAGCAGCTGAGGAGGTACGGAAGCACGGCCTCACATTAGGACCAATACGACCGAAGAAGCCCAGTGAGCATGCAGCGGAGACCTTATCCAAGCTTCTGCCGTGGCGAGTGGTGAGAGGGACGCGCCATGTCGGTAACAAGTACCAGGAGGTGATTAGAGATCGCTTACGGGAGTTTCAGACCCAACCGGGAAAACGCAACACCCGAAAACTAAGTTTTATTACGGCCGGTATGTACAGTGTTGGTATCGTCTTGCATGCAAGTAAGTAAAGAAGCTGGACAATTTTGGAAAAGAAATATAATACGTGACCAATCGAAAATTTTTTTTTTTTTTTTTTGCTATCTCATCCCGTGACGTTATTTTTATTTTTGCGAGAGAAAAAAAAAAAAAGCTCTTTCAGCGTAACATTTATTGGCTACCTTTTTTCTGGGTATAATACTCAGTCTCTGTCTTCATCTACAGAGTGAACTAATGAGGGGCCCCACCTTGTGGCCACACCCCCTCACTGTTTCCAGAGGAGTTTGTTCTCCCTCACGTTTGGAAGTCTTGCCCAGTTTTGGGACATCAGTTGATGGTTCTCTTTATTTTGGACAGTTACATTTTGAGTCATGTTACTTTCTTTTGTTGCAGGGCGCTGGAGTGCATTCAATAGGTAGTGAAAATAAGAGACAATGTTTCAATATTACAAATTTTTGTCATTAAATGTGAATGGTTTAAACAGCCCCATAAAACGGAGTAAAATGATATCAAAGTTGAAAAGGAATAAGGTCAACATTGCTTTCTGGCAAGAAACTCATCTGTCTGACATAGAACATGAAAAACTAAAAAAGATGGGTTTTTCTCACACCTTTTTTTCATCACATAAATCGGGTAATAAGAGAGGAGCAGCCATATTAATTTCTAATAAAGTATATTTTGAACCAATTTCTGAAATCTATGATAAAGAGGGTAGATTTGTTTTGGTCAAGGGGAAAATAGAGGGAAAACAAATAACTTTATTGAATATATATGCTCCTCCAGGAAGTCCAATCTCCTTTTTTAAAAAGGTTTTCGATTTAATAGCCCTGGAAAAGGACGGCACTATGATATGTGTCGGAGATCTCAACCTATTGTTGAACCCCATTTTAGATACTACTAATAGAAAGAGGAAAAGGAATGCCACTGAAATTTGGGTAAATAACACCATTAATCTTCTCGGTCTCACAGATGTGTGGCGAAGCCTACATGGAAGAGAGAAGGACTTTACATTTTATTCAGCTCGCCATAATATGTATTCGAGAATTGATTACTATCTTATGTTTAACCGTGATCTTCATAGAGTAAAACACTGTAAAATGGGACAAAGGGATCTCTCAGACCATGCAGATCTCTTCCTGAACCTACATCTAGATGAAGCTAGAAAGAAAACAAATTGGAGGCTGAACATTGATATGTTAAAAAATGAGACACACATAAAAGCAATAATAGATGAGTACAAAGAATTTCTCTCAATAAATGACAACGGGGAGGTTAGCGCCACCATTCTTTGGGATGCAAGTAAGGCATATCTCCGGGGTAAGCTCATAGCCAAAGCAGCATTTCAGAAAAAAGCAAATCTGAACGATTGCATAACCTGGAATATCGACTTAAAACCCTTGAAAAATTACATAGCCAAAATAAGGATTCTTCCCTCTTAACCCTAATGCGACCCATTAAACAAGAGATAGATCAGATTTATAGTGAAGATATAGAGAAAAACATAAGGTATATGAAGCAGAGGTATTATGAAGCTGGGCCAAAAGCCGCCAAAGTCTTGGCATGGAAACTACGTAAGCAGCAGGAGGAGAGGGCTATTCATAAAATTAGGGATCCAATCATGAACAAACTGGAAATCAAACTAAGTAAAATTCACAGGTCATTTGAAAAATACTACAAATTATTATACACACAAAAAGGAGAAACTAATAGTAATAAAACTGATAAATTTCTGAGCTCATTGGATCTTCCCTCACTAGGTAAGATTCATAATGAAGCTCTTACAGCAGAAATTTCTGATTTAGAAGTTAATAAAGCAATCTCAGCCCTAAAAACATGTAAATCCCTGGCACAGATGGATACCCAGCCGAGTGGTATAAAGTGATGAGGAAAGCCCTCACTCCTCTGTTTAAAGAGTGCTTTAATAATGTTATGAAGGGTGGTGTCCCACCTCCCTAATGGAAAGAGGCTTTTATTTCTGTAATACATAAAGAAGGCAAAAATAAATTAGACTGCAAATCCTATAGACCCATTAGAGTCCTTAACGTTGATTATAAACTTTTTGCATCAATTTTGACTAAACGGATGGAAGAGGCTATGATATTTCTCATTGACGAAGATCAGACAGGTTTCATTAAAAATCGGCAAACATGATAATATACGTTGCATTATTCATATTATCGATCATGTCACAATCACAAATTCCAGTGCTGTCCTTCTCAGCTTAGATGCCGAGAAGGCTTTTGATTCGGTCAGTTGGCAATTCCCGTATCAAACTATGGGTTGTTTTGGTTTTTCTGAAAAATTTACTCAGGTTATTAAAGCCTTATATACATCCCCAACAACAATGATAAAAGTAAATGGTGGCCTATCAAGTCCAATAAAACTCCAAAGAGGATGCCGTCAAGGGTGCCCTTTAAGTCCATTTCTATTCAATTTGTTTACTGAACCCTTAGCCCAGATGATAAGACAGGAAAAAGAATTGAAAGGTGTAAATATTAAAGGTACAGAACATAAAATTTGCTTGTATGCTGATGATGTACTAGTAACACTCTTAAACCCAGGAAATAGCATACCTCTGCTTATGAATGCCCTTAAAACGTTCGGATCTCTTTCAGGATACTCTCTTAATGTGAATAAAACCCAAGCTCTTTTGTTCAATTATAATCCTACTCAAGAACTAGTTAAAAATATGATTTCAACTGGAACCTATCATATATTCAATACTTGGGGGTAACCATACCAAAGGACCTCCCTTCCCTTTTCATACTTAACTACAAAAATATTACAAAGAAAATCAATAAGGACCTAGACAGATGGGCCTTGCTCTCACTAGACATTGGAGAAAGAATTAGATCGATTAAAATGGTAATCTTACCTAAATTGTTGTACCTATTTAATGCATTACCTGTGGAAATCCCTCAGAGCCAATTCAGAGAATGGGACAAATGTATGTGTGGAACTCAAAGAAGCCACGAATAAAATACGCTATTCTCCAATTACTAAGGGACAGCGGAGGTTTGGCTTTACCTTGTCTTAGGCATTATTATATCGCAGCCCAGTTGAGACCGCTTGTCCTCTGGTGTGATGAGTCCTATGTGGCAAGGTGGAAGGGTTTGGAGCTTTCCCTGACTGAAGCGCCATTACAGTCAGTACTAGGCTGTGCACATTGTGCTAAAACAACAATAAAGCTAGGAAATGTTTGCTTGTGTTCATCTATTAAAATATGGCTGAAAGTTGTAAAGATGTTTCATCTCCAAAGACAAGTTAAAATCCTGGGATGGCCACTGTGTGACCCACACTTTGCACCAGCAGTTCATGATTTTAGATTTAAACAATGGTCCCAATTAGGTTTACGAGTCCTTAGCAGTATCATTTCTAAAGGCCAGATGGACAGTTTCCAGAATCTTTCACTCAGATTTGGTCTTGGTAAACATGACTTTTTCAGATATCTCCAATTACGCCATTATTTTGTTAAGGAAATACAATGTGTCTCATCTGGAAATCCCTCCAACCTAGTTCAGGTCTTTGTTGATATCTACAATCAGAATCAGAATCAGAAGAAGTTTATTGCCATTGCCAATGAACAGGATTCACAGACTAGGAATTTGCTTTGATATAATGGTGCAACATTAAACAGAGAGCAATATAAAATGCTAAGATAAAATATACAATATGTGCCAAAATAAGACAAAATATAAGATTAAAAAAAATGACATATGAAATATGAAAGGCTGTGTGCAACAGAAAAACAGAAAGAAAGAGGAACAGAAAAAAACAGTGCAGTGGGAGGAGTGCAATTAAAACCAAAGTACATTGTCTAAAGTGACCCATGATAAAATGATAAAGTGACAGAGTTAAAGTTAAGGTGACTGAGTTATGAAGTGTTCATGAGTCTAACAGCAGAGGGGAAGAAACTGTTCTTATGGGCGGGAGGTTCTGGTCCGGATGGACTGTAGCCTCCTGCCCGAGGGGAGTGGTTTGAATAGACTGTGTGCAGGGTGAGAAGGGTCAGCTGTGAGCCGACCTGCTCGGCCCAGAGTCCTGGAGACGTGCAGGTCGTGGAGAGATGGAAGGCTACAGCTGATCACCTTCTCAGCAGAGGCCACAATGCGCTGCAGTCTGTGTCTGTCCCTGGCTGTGGCCCCGGCGTACCACACCGTGATAGAGGAGCAGAGGATGGACTCGATGATGGCCGTGTAGAACTGCACCATCAGCTGGACAGGCAGCTTGGCCTTCTTCAGCTGCCGCAGGAAGTACATCCTCTGCTGGGCCTTCTTGATGAGGGAGCTGATGGTTGGCTCCCACTTGAGGTCCTGGGTGATGGTGGTGCCAAGGAAGCGGTGACAGTCCACAGTGGTGATGGGGCTGTTGGTGAGGGCGAGGGAGGGCGGGGGGGCTGTGGCTTTCCTGAAGTCCACGATCATCTCCACTGTTTTCTGGGCGTTGAGCTCCAAGTTGTTGCTGCTACACCAGGTCACCAGCCGGTCCACCTCCCTCCTGTAGGCAAACTCATCCCCATCCGAAATGAGTCCGATGAGGGTGGTGTCATCCGCAAACTTGATGAGTTTTACGGAGTCCTAGCTGGAGGTGCAGCAGTTAGTGTACAGGGAGAAGAGCAGAGGGGAAAGGACACAGCCCTGTGGAGATCCTGTGCTGAGAGCCCGAGTGTTCGAGACATTCTTTCCCAGCCTCACATGCTGACTCCGGTCCGTCAGGAAGTCTGTGATCCACCTGCAGTCCAATAATAGGCACCAGCTAAGCACCGACTGGAGCAAGTGCGCGTCGGGAGACATACCGGTGAAGACAATCTCTGTAGTCCCGTGGAAGAGAAGAGGACCACACCACATCAGGAGAAAGTGCCAGCAAGGCTTTCAGCTTTACCAGCCGGCCAGATCGCACCCCGCGGCGTTTGCGCTTTCTGGGCAAAGGCGCCTTCACACGAAGAAGGCACTTATTAGGCAGATCCACCAGATAGAAAGAATCTGACCACTTCGCATCCGAAAAGACACACGATTGCATTGTGTCTTTGATTTTTAACAGCTCCAGGAGATTATACACCAGCAGTGAGTCAGTAGTCCTTATGACAAATGTTAAAATCAACATAAAACATACAAAACTGAGAAGAGCCAAGCGGCAACACAGACACACCGGCGACATCTTGTCACCCATCAAATTGGCTTTGGCTGAAAAGGTTGAAACGTCGACTTCTGAGTTTGCTCAGATTAAGTCCTTGCTTCTGAATCTACAGCCTAGGGACGCCGTAACAGTTCCTGTTGTCCCTAATGAGGCTGATCAGACCGATGTAGTTACTCAGCAGGAAGAAGATGCCATGTCTATTGCTGCGACTGATTCCTTGTACATGACAAGTGATACAAACTGTGTGGAGGATCAGGATGAGAGGGGTCTCTTTCCAAACCATTCATTAATGGGCTCTCACACCTCTGAGGCAGAGTCCCTGCCGCAAACCAGAACTGGACTATCGTTTGTCAAGCAAGCTGTTCAGTTGGTTTTATCCAGGCTTGGTGCCGACAATACCCCTGCGGAAACCACCGCTTCAAGTGTCTTTTTCAAAGTCACTCAGAAACTTGAGTTCAATGTTCCAGTTTCGCAATCATATATCGACAGCTCCACTGATGTTGGGCAGATCATCGACCCATCTATCGCAGGACTGCAGAGCCCTTAGCTCTATGTGTGATTCGGCTCAGTATGGTCTGAACTCTATGCCCGCCATTGACAGCATTATTGGAAACCTGGTTGTGGCTCCGGCTGATGCTGCTTGGCCGGATGCCCGCTGCCCACGACCTCAGTGTAGGGTCACTGATAACCTCCTCAACAAAAGCTATGACATAGCTGCTCACATTGGTCGCCTAGGCAACTCACTGTCCCGTTTAGCCCTTGCCTTATCAAAGTCTGAGGGAGGCAGAGGCTGATGATGCTACTCAAAGTCTTAGTGATGCCTCACTCCAAACTTTTGCATATATGTCCAGAGAGCTTGGTAGACTCATGTCAACCCTTACCATCATTAGACGTCAGGTGTGGCTTTCGCAGTGCCCCCTGTCCGAATCCTGCAGAGGTACACTCCGTACACTGCCGGTTCTTCCAGGCCAAGTATTTGGACCTGTAGCCCAACAAACTTTGAAGCGTGCTGTTGAGGCGACAGTTTGTTGACCTACACCAATCTTCCAGGGCTCAGCCAGTCAGACGTGCTACAGCTTTTCACTCTACATCCAAGCTCCCGCCTACTCTCAGAGCTGCACGTGCCTTCGCAGTTGAGGGCCAGCTCTCCCAGCGGCCTGCCTTTCGGGAGCCTATGGGCAGACCACCGAGAACTGAACGGTTTCACAGAGCTTCCAGTAATCGCGCCCAGAGGTGCTCAGGGAAGCAATGCAGAGGTGGTCGTGTCTGACTGCCAACGTTTGGCCCCCAGCCGTTTTTCACTAAATCATCTCAGACACTGGGAGGCTCAAGTTCAAGACCCATGGGTCATTTCAACCTTGTTTGAGGGTTACAGAATTCAGCTCAGATGTCATCCTCCAAAGTTCAATGGGGTGAGGATGACCGTTGTTTCTGACCCAGTGCAGTCTGCCACCCTACAACGGGAGATTTTGGAACTCCTGGAGAAGGGGGCCATAGAGCCAGTTCACATTTCAGATCAGTTCAGGGGGTTCTATTCAATTTACTTCCTTGTTCCAAACAGGGATGGCGACTTTCGTCCTATCCTCGATCTCCGACATCTGAATCATTATCTCAAGGTGCTGCAGTTTCATATGCTCCGCACAGTAGACGTCCTTCAAGCTATCACACCAGGAGACTGGTTCACAAGTGTCGACTTAAAGGACGCCTATTTCCATGTGCCAGTGGCGCTTCGTCACAGGCAGTTTCTCCGCTTTGCTTTCGAGGGTCAGGCATACCAGTTCAGGGTGCTTCATTTCGGCCTCTCTCTTGGCCCTCATACATTTACCAGATGTATGGCTGCAGCACTAGCCCCACTGTAAGCTCTCAGATTAAGAATCCTACCCTACTTAGACGACTGGCTTGTCTGCACTCTGACTCAGAAGCAGGCGCACAACGACACAGCTCTTCTACTGAACCATGTCTCTCAGTTAGGACTCACAGAGAATTTTGCGAAGAGTTCTCTTGTTCCCAGTCAACAGTGTTGCAGATTTACTCTCCAGACAGGAATCACCACTGGGAGAGTGGAGACTGAAACCGATTGTGATCCAGATGATCTGGCAGAAGTATAGAGTAGCGGAAGTGGACCTCTTTGCTTCAAGCACCTCGACACATTGCCCGCGGTGGTATGCCCTCTCAGAACCAGACAGCCCGCTGGGGCAGGATGCACTGGCTCACCCGGGGCTAGACTGCCCCCTTTATACCTTCCCCCCTCTTCCACTGCTAATGTTGACACTGCACAGGATAGACCAGAGCAGCCACAGGGTGCTGCTGGTTGCTCCATTCTGGCCGGGGAGGATTTGTTTTCCCATGATTTACAAGCTCCTCGAGGGGGAACCTTGGGCTCTCCCAGAGAGGAAGGATTTGTTGTCACAGCTACAGGGGAGGATTTGGCACCCTCACCCGGAATGCCTTCGACTGTATGTGTGGCCATTGAAGGGCCGGACTCCTTGTTAAGTTCTTGTGACCAGGCTGTTGTTTAGACTATCCTTAACTCACGTGCTGCTTCTACGGCAACAGATGGAAGCTGTTTGCGCAGTGGTGTGAGAACCAAAAGTTAGACCCAGAGCGTTGCCCTGTGTCTATTCTACCGAAATATTTACAAGAACTGCTGGAGAAACGACTTTCTGTCGCTACCTTGAAGGTTTATGTTGCTGCAAACTCTGCCCGGCACGTCTACGTAGCTGGCCGATCAGTGGGTTCTCATTTCTTAGAGTGTCATTTTTTGAAAGGTGCTCTACATTTGCGGCCACCAAGGCTTGCACGCGTACCTTCATGGGACCTTCCACTAGTCCTGGAGGGTTTAAACTTATCTCCTTTTGAATCAGTTGAAAGTGCTGATCTTAAAAGGGTGTCAGTGAAGACTGCCTTTCTACTTGCACTATCGTCAGCTAAGCGGGTGGGAGAGCTCCATGCCCTATCAGTCGCTGAGGACTGTTTGCGAAGGAATTCTGACAGATCTGGGGTTATGCTGTGGCCTAATCTGTCCTTTTTACCCAAGAGAATTTCAACATTTCATGTTAACCAGCCAGTTTCCTTGGCTGTGTATGCCCCGCATTCTGATCCAGGATTATCTGTCTCAGTTTCCCTGTGTCCTGTCTGAATGTTGAAGCAGTACATTAGTGTGACTGCTGGGATTCGGAAAACAGATGCTCTGTTTGTGTGTTACGGTGATCACAAAAAAGGCTGTGCTGTCTCAAAGCAGCGACTTTCACATTGGATCGTGGATGCCATTTTACAAGTCCAGGGGTCTTAGCCTCCTAAAGTTATGTGCCATTCCACCAGAGGGGTGTCCACCTCCTGAGCTGCACTGAGAGGTGTTCCTTTGAGTAATATTTGTGCTGCTGCTACGTGGGCTTCGTCTGTACCTTCGCCCGCTATTACAGACTGAATGTGGCTGCTCCTCCTGCGGTGACTTCGGCGGTGTTGTCTGCCTCCACTCCCCGCTGCTGATGCTAGATGAGTGTGACTCTTCGTGACCTTTTTGGTATTAAGTCATCCAGGTGCTAAAGCACCGCCCTCTGGCCGTCAGTAGGAATAAAATAGAACGAGAGTTACGAATGTAACTAAGGTTCTATGAATTCCGGATGACCGCCAGAGTTGCTTGTCACTCAGAGTCTTGCGAGTTCATTCCGAAAAGAAGCGAGCGCTGGGTGCATCTGGCATATAAAGACAACCAGTGACATCACCCAGGTCACATCCAATGGCGTGACTTTGTTGGTATATATTCTCGACCTCTCTGTGCTTGCGCACATGTAGTTATCCAGGTGCTAAAGCACCGCCCTCTGGCGGTCATCCGGAATTCATAGAACCTTAGTTGCATTCATAACTCTCGTTTTATCACACAGAACAATGACACAGATGTTGCAAGTTTTGAGGGAGAGTGCAATTGGCATACTGACTGCAGGAATGTCCACCAGAGCTGTTGCCTGTGAATTGAATGTTCATTTCTACATCATAAGCCGTCTCCAAAGGCGTTTCAGTGAACTTGGCAGTGCATCCAACCTGCCTCACAAGTGCAGACCATGTGTAACCACAGCAGCCCAGGACCTCCACATCTAACATGAAAAATGAGAGCAAATGCAAAAGTGGTGCATTTATATTTTTGTTCAGTGTCCGTGGGGATCCACGGGCTCTAGATTGGGCAGTGTTTATAAAATAGGTAGTTGACATTTTTCAAGGGTGGTAATAAAATATGCAAAGTTTCTGTAATGAGTTGGAATGGTGTGTGAGTCCAGAATGTTTTTAGAAGAAGAACTCAACCCTTTTATTTCCTGTTAATTATGTATTTTTTATGTTAATTTACTGTCTTAATGTATTTACAAATTGTTTAGATTCTTGTTATCATATACACATTATTATTATTATTATTATGAGTAATATTATTATTATTATCATCATCATAATTTTATTTTAACTTCTACTTTGTCATTTGATTTTTAAATGGACCACAATGGAAATAAGTGGTTTCACTTTCTTGTGTCATCCATGTATTTTTAACATATTTACAATTATATTACATACTTATAAAGAACTTACTAAATAAACTCACGCACGCTTTTAATATATGGACATTTGGCATGTGAGGTACATTCAAACAATTTCAAACTAACAATTCATTTAATTTTAAATGGTAAAATGGTAAATGGACTGCATTTATATAGCGCTTTTCCATATGAATCAGACGCTCAAAGTGCTTTACAAATAATGCCTCACATTCACCCTGGTGTCAGGGTGCTGCCATACAATGCGCTCACTACACACCGGGAGCAATAGGGGATTAAAGACCTTGCACAAGGGCCCTTAGTGATTTTCCAGTCAGGCTGGGATTTCAACCCAGGCTCAAATTCCAATGCCTTAACACAAAGTATTGAGTTGAACTTTTGTTATTGACCAAATACTTATTTTCCACCATAATTTACAAATAAAATCTTTAAAAATCCTACAATGTTATTTCCTGGATTTTTTTTTCTCATTTTGTCAATCATAGTTGAAGTATACCTATGATGAAAATTAAAGACCTCTCATCTTTCTAAGTAGGGGAACTTGCACAATCAGGGACTGGCTAAATACTTTTTATCCCACTGTATTTTGTGGATACGGGCCCTGAAGATTGCAAATGACACCACCATCACTGGGCTCATCCAGGATGGTGATGAGGCTGCATACACACAGGAGGTGGAGCAGTTGGTCCTCTGGTGTGGTCAGAACAACCTTGGAGCTGAACCTGCTCAAGACTGTGGAGATGATAGTGGACTTCAGGAGGAACCCACCATCACCCCCCATCCTCAGCAACACTGTCTCTACTGTGGACAATTGTCAGTTCCTGGGATCCACCATCTCCTGAGATCTGAAGTGGACCTCCCACATAGACTCCATCAGGAGAAAGGCACAGCAGAGGATATGCTTCCTCAGACAACTCAGGACGTTAAACCTGCACCAGGAACTGCTCATCTTCTACACATCCATCATCCAATCTGTCCTGTGAATCTCCATCTCTGGTTTCCCTCTGCCTCCAAACATGACAGACACAGACTTCAACCAACTTTCAGGTCTGCAGACAAAAACCATTAGAGCCAGCCTGCCCTCCATCCAGGACTTACACCAGTGTCGCCGACCGAACGGTCCCCCCTAATAATTGGTCCGCCCTGCCTTCAATGCGCATGCTTCATTTCTGTGAGTCAGCCGCGGTTCACTGATTAACACCTCATTTCTGTTTCAAACTGCCTCCAGTCATCATAAGGGATGGGTATCGAGAACCGGTTCCTTTCGGGTATCGTTAAGAAATGATTCGATCCACCGACATCAATAAGCTTTTTGCTTAACGATTCCGTTATCGGTCCTTCAGAGTGGTCGTTGTTTTGGGGGGTGTTTGTCAGGAAAATTATCATTTCTCTACAGTGATTACAGACCCTGCAGCGGGTCCGTAATCAACTTTTCTGCAGCGTGGTTTTGGTTTGAACCTTGAACCAATTGAAGCAGTGGTTCGCAAATTGAACCAGTGCTTCGATCTATTGCTTCATTTATTCATTTTTTTCTTTTGCTTAATTTTCCCCCGCTAAAACCCTAAAGAGCATACGTCTGTGAGTATTATTTACCTTTTGTATGTTAAACTGACCTGTTATGGTCTTCTGAAACAGTTGATAGATGTATTTTATAAGTTAAAAATGGGAGAGATGCTGTCTATGGCATTTTCAATGTTAAAAGTTAGCATTAAGCAGTTGCAGCTGTCATTACGTTCAGGTGAATTTGTTTTCAAATTGTAATTTTTTGTTTAAATTTATTTTTGTTTATATATTAATAATCTAACGATTAGTTATTATATACAATTTTAGAGAAAAAGACAAAGAACCTGAATACTAGAAACACAACAGAAAATATAAAACCAACTAACAATGAACATACATAAATAAATACATACATACATACATACATACATACATACATACATACATAGAGAAATAAGTGTTTCCTGTGAACACCTAGGGACTCTTGCACCTCGATTTCATCCCTGTCTTATTTACGTTTAATGACAGTTTGTTTCGGTCACACCATATTTTCAATGTGTTAATTTCTTCAGTGATTTCATCCAGAACTATCTGCCAAGCTAGAAAACTGCTGCATCCTAGTAAGAACAGAATACTACTGGAATTAATTTGAATAAGGAAAGTTGGGTTTTTTTTCTCACTAAATGGCAGGGGCGTAGGCAGAAATCATAAAATGGGTGGGCCCAGAAAAAATGAGACGGGCCCAACCTTTGGGGTTGTAGGTAAGGTGTAGGTATTATAATACACCGTTTGAAAAAGTATGCCTTCTTTGGACATCGCAAGCAACGTTATCACT
Organism: Thalassophryne amazonica; assembly: GCF_902500255.1. NCBI lineage: Eukaryota > Metazoa > Chordata > Actinopteri > Batrachoidiformes > Batrachoididae > Thalassophryne > Thalassophryne amazonica. Next base: position 67,566,000 of record NC_047112.1, on the reverse strand, counting down.
TAGCCTACAGCACTGGCAAAGTGAGCACACAGACGCGACACGTCAGACACAAATACTCTTCATGGATAATGCAACACACACACACACACACACACACACACACACATTCAGTGCAAGTCTGGTAGCCTACTTGGCTCGGCCTAAACCCAAATTTAAATAAGGCATTCTTTCAAAAATGAATAATGATGAACACATCTCAGCCAACTGCAACAGACGCTGTGTGCACAGTTACACAGACGCAAAGTGTCAGACACAAGCACCTCATGGTCAATGCAAGCAGCAACACAACGCTTAGTCATGTAAAGCCCTTTAAAATAAAAACTCAAAATATATCCGCAACACGAAAACAGGTTGGCTCAGCGGCCAAATTATGAAATTGATAAACAATGGAAACGATGGCTCAGCGGCCAAATTAAAAACCATCAGAATGGACACCAACATGATTTGTGGCAGTTGCAATATAATATTAACAATTAGGCCTATTTAGAAGAAAAAAGTAATTAATGGTCTCACACTTACATTTGATGAATCCTTTTAATGCTACAGCAGGAGACGACGGGGTTTTTTGTTGAACTCTCTTATCACATCATCATAGTCCAACGATTCGGTCAGTTCTCTTTCAAGGGAAAGCACAGAGAGTGCATTCAGTCTGAGTCAACATGGATGTTCTGGTGGACGTTTTTATCCATTTAACAGTAGAAAACAGCCGTTCAACAGTGCATGTTGTTATTGGCATTGTGATGAGGGCCGGCAGAAGACTATTTATTTGAGGAAAAATGTGGTCCCTCGTTTATCGCCGGAGTTACGTTCAAAAATAACCTGCGATAAACGAAATCCGTGAAGTAGTCAGCGCTATTTTTTACAATTATCATAGATATTTTAAGGCTGTAAAACCCCTCACTACACACTTTTCTCAAACAGGCATTAACATTTTCTCACTTTTCTCTCTTGTGTAAACACTCTCTTTTTTCTTCTGTGCGAGAAGATTATAAACAGACACGCAGAACACAATGCGTGTGTTCTCCCTTCGCTCACTGCCTCTGGAGGTACGGATGCGGGACCCGCAAAGAATCCAAGTCACGGAGCTCTGCGGTTGCGATCAACATCCGGATCAAAACAGCGAGCATAGTCTCTGGACCTGTTGCCAGATTTGGCGCAATTCCGCACAGCAGACAGTAGGGCGGTGTGGCCCGCTGCGGCGTTTACTGAGCCTTCAGAAAGCGCATCGGAGGCAGTGAGAGCAATCACGGTGATGCCGAACGGTGCCGCGAACGGCCCGTCTGATAAGGAGGCAGAACACAATGCGCCATTTAAAAAAAAAAAAAAGCATGCAAAAATTGCACTAAAAAAATCTGCGAGGCCGCGAAAGCTGAACCGCGTTATAGCGAGGGACCACTGTACTCTGAAAATTAATTAATAAAAATCACAGAAGATGAACCAGATATTTTTGACAAAATGTATTAATTGTCACTCAGTGCTAATGCAATACCATATCATAGGAATACAATGAGGCAACAACAGGTGACTGTCGAGTGTTGACTCAGCCTTCTCATTGGATGGGGCGGGCCTGGCTGACAAGTGGGCGGGCCCAGGCCCATCCAGGCCCACCCTTGGCTACGCGTGAGCTAAATGGATGCTGCTCTCACTGCAGTTTATTGTCTGGAATAGTCCCAGATTGCATTTCAGAGCTTCCAGAATTCAAATATTTTCGTGCAGGTGGTGTTGGGGGGTAATTTTGGATTTCAGCTTTTTTTGTTTTTCACCACTTTCATCCCTGAAAATGTCAATCGTGAGTCACTTTTGTGCAGATTAAAGTTACTAACTGGGACTCCTGTCTTGTTGCGAGAAAGAAATGAGAATCGTCCTCCGTTCTGTTCACACAGCTCCAAATGCTGCGCGGCTCTCTGCCAAGTCAAGTTAGAAAGATAGAGTCCAGTTGGAATTAATAACTTCAAAGCAAAACACCATTTTGTTTACTTTTATTTATGTCCAGAGAGCAAGGATACAGTGACCAATTTCATATTTATTTAAATTAAGACTCAATGAAATACATAGAAAAACCTGTAAAGCCTACTTTTAGTACAAAATTCACAAGAGGTATCGATAAGGGAATCGATAAGGAATCGGATCGATAAGCAGAATCGATAATGCATCGATAGATAAAATCTTATCTATGCCCAATCCTAGTCATCATCTATCTCAGCGAGATATCTGAAACTTTTGTGCAACTATCATTTCCACATAAATTCAGCATTATTTCATCATAAAAGACAGATGAAGCGATCAGAGCACAGCAACCAGACTAACTCCTGCTGATGTGTTCAATGTGCCTCCGTCATTTCACCAATTATCACTTTGTTTCTGCTTAAAATGGCGTTTCTGCTTAAAACTGACTTTAGAATGATTTAAAGTAGACCTGCATTGAAATAAATGGTCAGATTTCGGAAAGAAATAGCTGATATGTATTTATAAGACCCTTGTGAATTCAGTAAAGTAAATCTGTAAGCCCAAATTTGTAATTCAGCGGAGAAATCTTCGTTTACAAATGACAAATTTGCAGCTAAAATTTAGCCCTCTGTGAAAACAGTTTGTACAGCCGTATCATTTCCATGACGTCAGGGACAAGACGACGTGCTCCCGCCTTCAGTCGGATCCCGCATTGAAATTGATTTTATCTGTTAGTAATGTTACTTGTACACGTCCTGGTTTCAACATCCAAAAGTAAGCTGCAATTAATGTGAGATACAGATCTGTGTGCTCAGATCAGCAACTACATCGACAGCGGGCGCCGTTCTTCCTCTCCCGCTCTCTGCCTCTGCTGCGCTTATTAAGTCTGCGGGCTCGTTAACGAGCTCGTTAACCGCCGACGCCACTCACACCGACCGTGTCTGCTTTGCAGCCGGTGTTGTGCCAGATTCAGCGCACAACACCGGCATCACCTCTCTGTCTACTGAATGGAGCTGCAGCACACTTGGCACAAGTCCTGAGATTATGCTCGCAGTTTTAATGCGAAGCGGCCGGTTCACCTGTTGCTGCAAGGACAGACTTCGTGCGGCAAAATCCACAGCACCGCACGTCTCGGCAATTGGAGCCCCAGAGCTCCATGGACGCTGAGAGAGGTTTATATATTTTTAATGACTGGGATTCTTTGCGGGTCTCACCTCCATATCCCGCGATGATACCGGAGGCGAAAGACAGTAGATTTTCATTGCGACACCACTCAATCAAACGGGCGTATGGAAAAGTCCCCCAAAATAATTTTCAAGCACAAATAAAAGAAATGTGTACTCACCAAACGTGCCGCAAGACAATATGAAGTTTTTAAAAAAGTAGATCCTTCCGTATAAGACAAGAAAAAGGTGCAGATGCAAACTGACGTAAATCCACAAATTACAACTGGCGCAATGCATGCTGGGAGAGGGTCTTGTCCCTGACGTCTCGGCAGCGTCCATGATGAGAGGGACAATTTGCGGAGGGCTAAATGTTAGCTTTAAATCTGTCATTTTCAAATGAAGATTTCTCCGTTGAATGACAGATCTGGGCTTGCAGATTTACTTTACTACATTCAGAAGGATCTCATGTGTAAATGTAAGTCATTTTTTGTTCAAAAAATCTGACTGCATTTTTTTCAATGCAGGTCTCCTTTAAGAGGTTTACATTATTCCCTTTGATCGCTCTGGATGTAGAGACTCAGTCTCAGATGAGCTGCTGTGGTCTGAAATGATGCATGGGCAGTGAAAGCAGGCAGACCAATTTGTAGGGATGGACCGTTTGGTCTGCGACAACGGTCCAGGACCAGGAAGCAAGCTAGTAACATCTCTGCAGACCCCTCCCACCCTGGACACACCCTGTTTAAACTCCTCCCCTCTGGTCAACATTACAGAGCTCTGTACATCAGAACAACCAGACACAGGAACAGTTTCTTTCCATAGGCCATCACACTGATGAACAACTTAAATTGACAAAAAAAAAAAAAACACAACTCCCTCATTCATATACCTCATCATGCACAATTTAACTTCAATCTGTTTGTCTGCTTCTCACATTGTTTCTCTTTCTCTTCTCATTTCATTTGCACATTTTATTCCTGTGGATTATTCAGTGTTTAGTGGAGATTTATATGTGCCGTACAGAGAGTGCAGCTCAAACCGAAGTCACATCCCTTGTATTCTGTGGATACTGAATCTGATGAATGTAGCTTCTCTAAAAATCTTAGTCCTCGCAACGTTTAGTTTTGGCGTCGTTTATCGTTGACCCAAAATACATGAGCATACCAAACGGCAAATGTTGGCTCTCTTCGGTTTTGCCATGATCAAACTCATACCCATGCACGCACACAGGGGCCACTTGGCTATTATAATTTTTAACTCTATATAAATATATAGCTAAACTGTATATAGAAAAACTTGATAAGCTGTGTTATCTTTATTCATTCATTTTAAAAGGTCAAATATGTTTTGTGGCTCTGGAAGAATTTTATTTGTGGAAGACAGGAAAAAAAATGGCTCTTTTGACAGTAAAGGTTACAGACCCCTGCATTACCTAACTAACAGACAGACAAACATCCCAACTTTCAGCAGCTCCAATGAGGTTCTTGTCTCAGTGGAGCTGTTGTGTGTGGGCTGCCAGAAGAGGAGGTACTGCTGGCCCACCATTAGAGGGCGCCCTGCCTGAAGTGCGGGCTTCGGGCACGAGAGGGCGCTGCCGCCATGGACACAGCCGGGGGTGACAGCTGTCACTCATTACCTCTTGACAGCTGTCACCCATCTACTCAACGTCCTCTCACTCCATAAAGACCAGACATCATCTCCACCTCGTTGCCGAGATGTCATACTTCATTGGAGTACCAGATCCGACAGTCGTGGACGGTGATCACCTGGGAATTCGGGACTTGGCGGCTCCAGTATTCACCAGGTTCTGTGGCTGGCGGAAATTGTGTGGTTCCGGCTCTTCTCAGGACAGACGTCTTCTATCCTCGAGCCTGCCCACACATCACCTTTGTGGATTGACTGTAATGATATTCTGAGATTGTCTGTATGTTCGTTGTGCACATTTCACAACATTAAATTGTTATATTTTGGCTCATCTATTGACCGTTCATTTGCGCCCCCTGTTGTGGGTCCGTGTCACTACACTTTCCCAACAGGAGCTGCCTGATGACCTCTGGTCCTGTAAACTGCTCTTTGCAGAAGCAGATGTCTGAGTTGCAAACAAACCAAGTTAATACACAAACATGCATGTGCCATGATGCAAAGACATGAGCGCGTTGCACCCACACACAAGCGCCATCATCAGTGTGTCTCACACACAAACAACACTGGAGTGTGGACGTCAGGTTCGTGCACGTCTGATGCCTTCCGGGACCTGAGGACTGTGTTCCAATGATAATGTTGATGACTTGGATGAAAAGTTTCTTTACCTTCACTTCCTCTGTGACAGTGAACTGTTCATGTTGGACATTGTCCACCTTAACCATCAGGATGCTAGACAAGGACAGAGGCTGAAGATCCACACTCAAGTCTGCATCGGAAACCTAACAAACAAACAAAAGAATTCAGGTATAAAGACCAGGAATCAGTCTGCTTCAGTAAGTCGAGTCCTGGACAATAGACATGTTTTCCACGTTGAGCTATTCAAGTCACAACAGATGTTTAAAGAGTGGTGTCTTCCAGCTCCTGATTGGCTGAGCACACCTGCATCCCAGCTTGACTGGAAAATCACTAAGGGCCCTTGGGCAAAGCCTTTAATCCCCTATTGCTCCCGGGTGTGTAGTGAGCGCCTCTATGGCAGAACCCTGACATTGGGGTGAATGAGAGGCATAATTGTAAAGCGTTTTGAGCATCTGATGCAGATGGAAAAGCGCTATATAAATGCAGTCCATTTACCATTTACACCTGATAGAGTTAACTGCTTGGGAGTGGAACAGGGAGAGTTAAAAAAAACATGCAGTGCGGCGGCCCTCCAGGAACAGGGTGGGGCACAGCTGTTTTAGCATTTCCACCGGCTGAGCGCAGCAGCTATCCCATTGTTTTCACGTTTCCACCGGCTGAGCGCAGCAGCGATCCCATTGTTTTAGCGTGTCCAGCGGCTGAGTGCAGCAGCAATCCCACTATCACGTTGTTTTAGCGTTTCCAACGGCTGAGTGCAGCAGCGATCCCGTTGTTTTATCCTTTCCACCGGCTGAGTGCAGCAGCTATCCCGTTGTTTTATCCTTTCCACCGGCTGAGCGCAGCAGCTATCCCATTGTTTTCGCGTTTCCAGCGGCTGAGTGCAGCAGCAATCCCACTATCACGTTGTTTTAGTGTTTCCAACGGCTGAGTGCGGCAGCGATCCCGTTGTTTTAGCATTTCCACCAGCTGACCGCAGCAGCGATCACAGTACTCGCATTGTTTTAGCGTTTCCACCGGCTGAACGCAGCAGCGATCACAGTACTCGCATTGTTTTAGCGTTTCCACCAGCTGAACGCAGCAGCGATCACAGTACTCGCATTGTTTTAGTGTTTCCACCGGCTGAACGCAGCAGCGATCACAGTACTCACGTTGTTTTAGCGTTTCCACCAGCTGAACGCAGCAGCGATCACAGTACTCACGTTGTTTTAGTGTTTCCACCGGCTGAACGCAGCAGCGATCACAGTACTCACGTTGTTTTAGTGTTTCCACCGGCTGAACGCAGCAGCGATCACAGTACTCACGTTGTTTTAGCGTTTCCACCGGCTGAACGCAGCAGCGATCACAGTACTCGCATTGTTTTAGTGTTTCCACCAGCTGAACGCAGCAGCGATCACAGTACTCACGTTGTTTTAGCGTTTCCACCAGCTGAACGCAGCAGCGATCACAGTACTCGCATTGTTTTAGTGTTTCCACCGGCTGAACGCAGCAGCGATCACAGTACTCACGTTGTTTTAGCGTTTCCACCGGCTTAGCGCAGCAGCGATCCCATTGTTTTCGCGTTTCCACCGGCTGAGCGCAGCAGCGATCCCACTATCACGTTGTTTTAGCGTTTCCAACGGCTGAGTGCGGCAGCGATCCCGTTGTTTTATCGTTTCCACCGGCTGAGTGCAGCAGCGATCCCGTTGTTTTAGCATTTCCACCAGCTGACTGCAGCAGCGATCACAGTACTCACGTTGTTTTAGCGTTTCCACCGGCTGAGCGCAGCAGCGATCCCACTATCACGTTGTTTTAGCGTTTCCAACGGCTGAGTGCGGCAGCGATCCCGTTGTTTTAGCGTTTCCACCAGCTGACTGCAGCAGCGATCACAGTACTCACGTTGTTTTAGCGTTTCCACCAGCTGACTGCAGCAGCAATCACAGTACTCACGTTGTTTTAGCATTTCCACCAGCTGACTGCAGCAGCAATCACAGTACTCACGTTGTTTGAGCGTTTCCACCGGCTGAACGCAGTAGCGATCACAGTACTCACGTTTGTTTTAGTGTTTCCACCGGCTGAACGCAGCAGCGATCACAGTACTCACGTTTGTTTTAGTGTTTCCACCGGCTGAACGCAGCAGCGATCACAGTACTCACGTTTGTTTTAGTGTTTCCACCGGCTGAACGCAGCAGCGATCACAGTACTCACGTTGTTTTAGCGTTTCCACCGGCTTAGCGCAGCAGCGATCCCATTGTTTTCGCGTTTCCACCGGCTGAGCGCAGCAGCGATCCCACTATCACGTTGTTTTAGCGTTTCCAACGGCTGAGTGCGGCAGCGATCCCGTTGTTTTATCGTTTCCACCGGCTGAGTGCAGCAGCGATCCCGTTGTTTTAACATTTCCACCAGCTGACTGCAGCAGCGATCACAGTACTCACGTTGTTTTAGCGTTTCCACCAGCTGACTGCAGCAGCAATCACAGTACTCACGTTGTTTTAGCGTTTCCACCGGCTGAGCGCAGCAGCGATCCCACTATCACGTTGTTTTAGCGTTTCCACCGGCTGAGTGCAGCAGCGATCCCGTTGTTTTAGCATTTCCACCAGCTGACTGCAGCAGCTATCACAGTACTCACGTTGTTTTAGCGTTTCCACCAGCTGACTGCAGCAGCAATCACAGTACTCACGTTGTTTTAGCATTTCCACCAGCTGACTGCAGCAGCAATCACAGTACTCACGTTGTTTGAGCGTTTCCACCAGCTGACTGCAGCAGCGATCACAGTACTCACGTTGTTTTAGCATTTCCACCAGCTGACTGCAGCAGCGATCACAGTACTCACGTTGTTTTAGCGTTTCCACCAGCTGACTGCAGCAGCGATCACAGTACTCACATTGTTTTAGCATTTCCACCAGCTGACTGCAGCAGCAATCACAGTACTCACGTTGTTTTCGCGTTTCCACCGGCTGAACGCAGCAGCGATCACAGTACTCACGTTGTTTTCGCGTTTCCACCGGCTGAACGCAGCAGCGATCACAGTACTCACGTTGTTTTCGCGTTTCCACCGGCTGAGCGCAGCAGCGATCCCGTTGCTTTTGCGTTTCCACCGGCTGAGCGCAGCAGCAATCCCGTTGCTTTCGCGTTTCCACCGGCTGAGCGCAGCAGCGACCCCGTTGCTTTCGCGTTTCCACCGGCTGAGCGCAGCAGCGATCCCGTTGCTTTCGCGTTTCCACCGGCTAAGCGCAGCAGCGACCCCGTTGCTTTTGCGTTTCCACCGGCTGAGCGCAGCAGCGATCCCGTTGCTTTTGCGTTTCCACCGGCTAAGCGCAGCAGCAACCCCGTTGCTTTTGCGTTTCCACCGGCTGAGCGCAGCAACGACCCCGTTGCTTTCGCGTTTCCACCGGCTGAGCGCAGCAACGACCCCGTTGCTTTTTCGTTTCCACCGGCTGAGCGCAGCAGCGATCGCGTTGTTTTAGCATTTCCACCGGCTGAGCGCAGCAGTGATCACGGTAATCACGTTGTTTTAGCGTTTCCACCGGCTGACCGCAGCAGCGATCCCATTGTTTTAGTATTTCCACCGGCTGACCGCAGCAATCACAGTAATCATGTCGTTTTAGCGTTTCCACCCACTGACCGCAGCAGCAATCCCGTTGTTTGAGCGTTTCCACCGGCTGACTGCAACAGTGATCACAGTAATCACATTTTAGCGTTTCCACTGGCTGAGTGCAGCAGCGATCGGCTGTTTCAGTTCATTTCCAGAAGACTGACCTTTTCCTCCACCTGCCCAGTCAGGGACTCCACTGGCTCTTTACGAGTGCGTTTGGTTTTGTGTTTCGGTGAGCCTTTGGGTTGGGACTCTGACTCAGACCACACCGTTGATGTTGCTGCGTCCTCAGGCTCCACCTCCAGCTGTCTTGTGATCCGAATCCTGATAAATCACAGTGGTGCAAAAGATATGCATTCATACTTTGTATCCTTATGTATAGCTAATTAAACACTCAGCACTTTGTGGTGAAAGAGATTAACTGCAGCTGAACCAAATCATGGACAATTCATAATAAAGAAATTAGTGTATGAGATGATACACTTTTCATGTCATCATTTAACCTTTGAACTTTGGAATCCACCATGGCTTGGCTTGCTTCCACTTTGTCTCCTATTGTAGAGATCAATTAATTTAACAAAGTACAAGTTTCTGTTCTCTCCATTGTGTCAATAATGGTAACATTGCCTGCTGTTACATGTCCATAGAAACTGTCTGTCCTCCAGATTGTAATATCAGAGAAGGTGTGCTGTAAGATATCTGACCAGTGGATGTCAGCTGCCTGTGGTCACCAATCCTGTTCGTGATGTTCATGGACGGGATTTCAAGGTGCACTCAGGAACGGGGAGGGTCTCCAGTTCAGAGTTACAGCTCTGCTTTTTGTGGATGATGTGGTTCTGTTGGCTTCACCACGAGGTGACAAAATGTCACTGAGCAGGTTTCAGGCCGAGTGTGAAGTAACTGTGGACTGTCCCCTCTGGGTCAGGGGAGAGGTGTTGCCCCAAGTGGAGGAAAACATCTCACTTGGCAATTCTCGGCATGTGATGTACTTATTAGCAACACAGAAACATCTGATGGCTGACAGAGAAAAACAGATGCAGTTATGACCCATAACTAAGTGTCGGAGATTTTCTTTGAAAGTGATGCTCAGATTTACAGAGGAGATGACACACTTCACCTCGAAACTCAACGTTTTCAGAGTCTGTTGGATTTTGGAATCTAAAGTGTGGTGACACTATTTGTGTCACAGGATGCTGGTTTACCTGGTGTGCCTGGACACGCAGATATGCATGTCTGATACTGGAAAAACTCAGAAGATGCTATTTTCAAGAAATAATTGACTCTCTAACGTTCCACAATTGTGACAGAATTTAAGTTGAAGGCAGAGTTAGGATCGGACATTATGCACACATGCGATCAGAACCTAAGAGCACGTGGAGCTGGACATTATTCTCTGGCCAGCCAACCAGACTGGAGGACTAATGAAACTTGATCTCTGGCTGTCAATCCGAGTGAGGACAAGTGGACCCGTTCCTTGGCTGGTGATCGCGTGTGCGTGCCATGTGAGTGAGGCCTTCTTTTTGTTGTGGACGTATTTGGAAATCTTTACACTGGGGTGTGTCAGGATGCGAGATTTTGGTCAGGTCTGTTTCGTTTCTTTTTCTGTTCATTTGTTTTCTTGTATGTTTATTCTCTTGTGTTTTTTCCTGCTTGGGTCTGTCTATCCCTGTCTCTCTTGTCTGTCTCCTGGTTCATGGTGGTGGGCGTTTCACACTCTAGCCACTCCTTTATTCTGGTGCTTTCCATGCACATGGTTCCTAATTTCCAGCTCAACACCTGGGTGTATTTAAGGTTCAGTTTGTTTTGTTCCCTCGCCAAATTGATGCACCTTGTGCCTTCTCTCCAGCTCTGTTCCTAGTGTTTCCACCCCCATGCCTCACAACAGGTATGGTGTTCTTGGAATGCAACTCAGCATTCATCTTCCTCCAAACATGACTAGTTGAGTTTTTACCAAAATGTTCCATTTTGGTTTCATCTGACCACATATTCTTCCAATCCTCTTCTGGATCATCCATATGCTCTCTGGCAAACTTCAGACGGACCTGGAAATGTACTGGCTCAAGCAGGGGGACACGTCTGGCAGTGCAGGATTTGAGTCCCTCTCTGCATAGCATATAGCCTTTGTTACTTTGGTCCCAGCTCTCTGCAGGTCATTCATCAGGTCCCTCCGTGTAGTTCTGGGATTTTTGTTCACTGTTCTTTCTTTCTTTCTTTTTTATATAGCGCCAAATCACAACAAACAGTTGCCCCAAGGCGCTTTATATTGTAAGGCAAGGCCATACAATAATTATGTAAAACCCCAACGGTCAAAACGACCCCCTGTGAGCAAGCACTTGGCTACAGTGGGAAGGAAAAACTCCCTTTTAACAGGAAGAAACCTCCAGCAGAACCAGGGTCAGGGAGGGGCAGTCTTCTGCTGGGACTGGTTGGGGCTGAGGGAGAGAACCAGGAAAAAGACATGCTGTGGAGGGGAGCAGAGATCGATCACTAATGATTAAATGCAGAGTGGTGCATACAGAGCAAAAAGAGAAAGAAACAGTGCATCATGGGAACCCCCCAGCAGTCTAAGTCTATAGCAGCATAACTAAGGGATAGTTCAGGGTCACCTGATCCAGCCCTAACTATAAGCTTTAGCAAAAAGGAAAGTTTTAAGCCTAATCTTAAAAGTAGAGAGGGTGTCTGTCTCCCTGATCTGAATTGGGAGCTGGTTCCACAGGAGAGGAGCCTGAAAGCTGAAGGCTCTGCCTCCCATTCTACTCTTACAAACCCTAGGAACTACAAGTAAGCCTGCAGTCTGAGAGCGAAGCGCTCTATTGGGGTGATATGGTACTACGAGGTCCCTAAGATAAGATGGGACCTGATTATTCAAAACCTTATAAGTAAGAAGAAGAATTTTAAATTCTATTCTAGAATTAACAGGAAGCCAATGAAAAGAGGCCAATATGGGTGAGATATGCTCTCTCCTTCTAGTCCCTGTTAGTACTCTAGCTGCAGCATTTTGAATTAACTGAAAGCTTTTTAGGGAACTTTTAGGACAACCTGATAATAATGAATTACAATAGACCAGCCTAGAGGAAATAAATGCATGAATTAGTTTTTCAGCATCACTCTGAGACAAGACCTTTCTAATTTTAGAGATATTGCGTAAATGCAAAAAAGCAGTCCTACATATTTGTTTAATATGTGCTTTGAATGACATATCCTGATCAAAAATGACTCCAAGATTTCTCACAGTATTACTAGAGGTCAGGGTAATGCCATCCAGAGTAAGGATCTGGTTAGACACCATGCTTCTAAGATTTGTGGGGCCAAGTACAATAACTTCAGTTTTATCGGAGTTTAAAAGCAGGAAATTAGAGGTCATCCATGTCTTTATGTCTGTAAGACAATCCTGCAGTTTAGCTAATTGGTGTGTGTCCTCTGGCTTCATGGATAGATAAAGCTGGGCATCATCTGCGTAACAATGAAAATTTAAGCAATACCGTCTAATAATACTGCCTAAGGGAAGCATGTATAAAGTGAATAAAATTGGTCCTAGCACAGAACCTTGTGGAACTCCATAATTAACTTTAGTCTGTGAAGAAGATTCCCCATTTACATGAACAAATTGTAATCTATTAGACAAATATGATTCAAACCACTGCAGCGCAGTGCCTTTAATACCTATGGCATGCTCTAATCGCTAATAAAATTTTATGGTCAACAGTATCAAAAGCAGCACTGAGGTCTAACAGAACAAGCACAGAGATGAGTCCACTGTCCGAGGCCATAAGAAGATAATTTGTAACCTTCACTAATGCTGTTTCTGTACTATGATGAATTCTAAAACCTGACTGAAACTCTTCAAATAGACCATTCCTCTGCAGATGATCAGTTAGCTGTTTTACCACTACCCTTTCAAGAATTTTTGAGAGAAAAGGAAGGTTGGAGATTGGCCTATAATTAGCTAAGATAGCTGGGTCAAGTGATGGCTTTTTAAGTAATGGTTTAATTACTGCCACCTTAAAAGCCTGTGGTACATAGCCAACTAACAAAGATAGATTGATCATATTTAAGATCGAAGCATTAAATAATGGTAGGGCTTCCTTGAGCAGCCCGGTAGGAATGGGGTTTAATAGACATGTTGATGGTTTGGATGAAGTAACTAATGAAAATAACTCAGACAGAACAATCAGAGAGAAAGAGTCTAACCAAATACCGGCATCACTGAAAGCAGCCAAAGATAACGATACGTCTTTGGGATGGTTATGAGTAATTTTTTCTCTAATAGTTAAAATTTTGTTAGCAAAGAAAGTCATGAAGTCATTACTAGTTAAAGTTAATGGAATACTCAGCTCAACAGAGCTCTGACTCTTTGTCAGCCTGGCTACAGTGCTGAAAAGAAACCTGGGGTTGTTCTTATTTTCTTCAATTAGTGATGAGTAGAAAGATGTCCTAGCTTTACGGAGGGCTTTTTTATAGAGCAACAGACTCTTTTTCCAGGCTAAGTGAAGATCTTCTAAATTAGTGAGACGCCATTTCCTCTCCAACTTACGGGTTATCTGCTTTAAGCTACGAGTTTGTGAGTTATACCACGGAGTCAGGCACTTCTGATTTAAAGCTCTCTTTTTCAGAGGAGCTACAGCATCCAAAGTTGTCTTCAATGAGGATGTAAAACTACTGACGAGATACTCTATCTCACTTACAGAGTTTAGGTAGCTACTCTGCACTGTGTTGGTATATGGCATTAGAGAACATAAAGAAGGAATCATATCCTTAAACCTAGTTACAGCGCTTTCTGAAAGACTTCTAGTGTAATGAAACTTATTCCCCACTGCTGGGTAGTCCATCAGAGTAAATGTAAATGTTATTAAGAAATGATCAGACAGAAGGGATTTTTCAGGGAATACTGTTAAGTCTTCTATTTCCATACCATAAGTCAGAACAAGATCTAAGATATGATTAAAGTGGTGGGTGGACTCATTTACATTTTGAGCAAAGCCAATAGAGTCTAATAATAGATTAAATGCAGTGTTGAGGCTGTCATTCTCAGCATCTGTGTGGATGTTAAAATCGCCCACTATAATTATCTTATCTGAGCTAAGCACTAAGTCAGACAAAAGGTCTGAAAATTCACAGAGAAACTCACAGTAACGACCAGGTGGACGATAGATAATAACAAATAAAACTGTTTTTTGGGACTTCCAATTTGGATGGACAAGACTAAGAGTCAAGCTTTCAAATGAATTAAAGCTCTGTCTGGGTTTTTTGATTAATTAATAAGCTGGAATGGAAGATTGCTGCTAATCCTCCGCCTCGGCCCGTGCTACGAGAATTCTGACAGTTAGTGTGACTCGGGGGTGTTGACTCATTTAAACTAACATATTCATCCTGCTGTAACCAGGTTTCTGTAAGGCAGAATAAATCAATATGTTGATCAATTATTATATCATTTACCAACAGGGACTTAGAAGAGAGAGACCTAATGTTTAATAGACCACATTTAACTGTTTTAGTCTGTGGTGCAGTTGAAGGTGCTATATTATTTTTCATGATCATTTTGACACCATGGGATGACATCTTGCTTGGAGCCCCAGATCGAGGGAGATTATCAATGGTCTTATATGTCTTCCATTTTCTTACAATTGCTCCCACAGTTGATTTATTCACACCAACCTGCTTGACTATTGTAGATTCACTCTTCCCAGCCTGGTGCAGGTCTAGAATTTTCTTACTGGTGTCCTTCGACAGCTCTTTGCCATGGTTGAGTTTGGAGTCTGACTGTTTGAGGCTGTGGATAGTTGTCTTTTACACAGATAACGAGTTCCAACAGATGCCATTAATACAGTAATAAACAAACTCGCACACAAACCTGGACTACTGACATCCACAGAACTCCACATGGAGCCTGCAGCCTCAGGGAAGGCAGGCAGAGAGAAGATCTTTCCCCTACCACTGATGTCTTCAAAACAGCACAATGTGAATATTGTTGTGGTTAAGAGCAAAAGCATCAATGACTTGGTTGGTGTCCAGGACCCGTGTCTCTGAGGGACACTGGTTTGTCTGTCCCCACTGCTGATCCTCAGGTAGTTCTTTAGGAGACACAGACTTCACTTCTTTCCAATTCAACTCGTGGATATTTGGGCAGCAAAAATGATCCATGTCTGCAACTTGAAACCGACTACACTCACTACAGTACGTCATCATGACATCATCGAATGCGAGGTCGCTGAACTTCACGTTCATGCATGCGAGACATCAGGTCAAATATGATAATCAGTTCTGTTGATGAATGTTTATTTTCTTTTGTGAGTGAAATATTTATCTAATAACACAAATCTGAAAACAGCAGATCTGCGTCTTCGTGTGGAGAACTACTCTGAAAGGATGATCACAAGTAACGTTCTTCAAAAGGAAATTAATGGATTTCCAGACGTCATCTTCCAAAACAAGTGGAGACGTTTCCAGCTCTGATGATGAGTCCACACAACAGCTCCCATTTAAAGACTATTTACTCTGCGTGTCACTTTGTGAAATTCTAGCTTTGGTTGCTACATCGATTAGCTTCATGTTGTCTCAGTTTTTTGTAGATGCGTTACAGCACCACATACAGGCCTGGCATAAGTACTACAGCATTTTTAAACAGTTTCAATGGATCCGTGAAAATACAGATATTTCTTGAGTGGAACACTTTTAAAAATGAGAAAGAAAAAGATTGTAAAGGGAAAGTTCAGTTTCAGTGTAACAATAAGATGAAATTAAATAAAAATAATAAATGAGCCATCATTTTCTTGGGGGTACTATGGCTAATCCAAGGGAAACTATAGCAACTCCCAACCCCCCCCCCCCCCCCCCCCCCACTGGGAACTGAACCTTGTGAACTTGATACCTCTCACCATAACCGATACATTGACACCTGAGTTGGCTTTGTTAACATTGTACAGAAATGTAAATGCTGTTGTGTGGAGCTGAGCGTGTGTCCTGTGACATGAGCCCGCTATCAAGTATTTAAAGCATGTTCAAAACCTCTGCCCCTAAATCACAGAACAAACAAAATCCCTTCTGTTCTCACTAAGTGTGTATTTGTGTTTGTTCTGATCCATTTCAACAGCCAGTCTGAATGTCTCTCACACAGGGCAGAGTGCAGACACACATCCACATGAACACATCAAATGTTGAAGAAACTATCTTTCACTCACACTAGGATTTTTAGTGATCAATAAAATGTGGGGTCTTTACATGTTTTAATCTCTCGCACAATGCAGCTCTGCATCAGCCACACAGGGCAGATCACACCTACGATCGCTGTGTCATTTGCAAAGTTGATGGCTGTCAGTGACTTTGCAGTCGTAGGTGTAGATGTGTAGAAGAGGTATGTACCATCAGCAAGGGTTCACTGCAATGCTGTGTCTTGAGTGGTCAGTGCACCCGCTCCAACCACTTAAAACCAGTTGGTGAGGATGTTGTTGCCCCAGCTGCAGAGTGTAGTGTTTTATCAGAGGGTCCTCCTCTTCATGCCCAGGGTGAGGGGCTCTGTGGTACTTAACACTGAGCTGTAAACAATGAACAGCTTTCTCACATCATTCCTCTTACAGCCATATAAGTGGGTCAGGGTGGTGGGAAGGAGAGTAGAAAAGGTATTATTGTGACTCCTCTTGGCGCTCTCTGAGTCTCGTCTGCTTGAGGTTGTAGCTGACAGTGAAGCACAACCGAAGTGTTGTACTGAAGGTATCATACAGCAAGTCAAACCACTGAACTGCCAAAAGAAACAGCAGCATCTAGAAAACATCTAGACTTCTTTCAATGTCTGCAAAAATATGTTTTTTTCCCCACTCAGTGGTCTCCAGTGTCATCTACTGCGATGTAGTGTGCTGAGGCAGCAGGCTGAAGGCATCTTACACCAACAAACTCAAACAAGCTCATCAGGAGAGAGCACTCTTTCCTGGGGGTGGAGCTGGTGTCTGAGAGGAGGATGATGAGGAAACTGCTCACCATCCGTGACAACACCTCCCACCCCCTTCATGCCACAGACAGAGACCACAGAGGTGCACCACAGAACACAATCCTACTGTATAACTCCTCCCCCTTCTGCAGGATAAATACATAATGAACAGAGTTTTTCAGTTACTCAGAGCTATGATCAATACTGTCAAACATCTTGTGCAAGTGTCTTCAGTCATTTCACATAAACATGTTGGATTCACTGTTGTCATTGCGTAAAAAACAAAATGTTTACCATTTCGGCACTCTGGCAAAGTAATTTCATTCGGGACCAATAGAATTCTTTCTTATTCTTAGACATCTGACAGTACACACTTACCACTCTGTTCACTCACCCCCCCCCCCCCACACACACACACACACCAGTGTGACTTCTTTAACATTACTGCCATAAAAGTGACCTCAAGCCCTTTCACACCAGGGCTGCTCCCAGTTGCTTCCTGTGGTGTCATGACGACGCAGGAATATCTGTGTCAGGTGCGCGCAGCAGGGGGCAGAGAGGAGGTGAGAATGCAGCCTGCAGGTTCTCTGCACAGAGAAGTCAGAGTGCACAGTTTGGCTGCAGACAGACTGTGCACTCTGACTTCTCTTCTACTTTATATCTGTTCTTGTGCAGAGCTGCAGGGCTGCGCTCTGAGTTCTATAGTTTATCTTTCCTCCTTTGACCGCAAGATGCGCGCGCGCAAATGAACCGTCCATAAGCAAATGTGGAGATGTCTGGAGTTGTACTTGATGTTGACATGTCCTGTCTCAGGACTTACAGTAGTGTTCAGAATAATACTAGTGCTATGTGACTAAAAAGATTAATCCAGGTTTTGAGTATATTTCTTATTGTTACATGGGAAACAAGGTACCAGTAGATTCAGTAGATTCTCACAAATCCATTAGTAAAAAAAAAGTAGAAAAGGGGGGTGTTCACAATAATAGTAGCATCTGCTGTTGACGCTACAAACTCAAAACTATTATGTTCAAACTGATTTTTTAGCAATCCTGTGATCACTAAACTAGTATTTAGTTGTATAATTGATTTCTTCACATCTGTGAGGCATTAATTTTGATGGTTTGGAACCAAGATGTTGCTTGTTCACTAGTGTGCTTGGGGTCATTGTCTTGTTGAAACACCCATTTCAAGGGCATGTCCTCTTCAGCATAAGGCAACATGACCTCTTCAAGTATTTTGACATATCCAAACTGATCTATGATACCTGGTATGCGATATATAGGCCCAACACCATAGTAGGAGAAACATGCCCATATCATGATGCTTGCACCACCATGCTTCACTGTCTTCACTGTGAACTGTGGCTTGAATTCAGAGTTTTGGGGTCGTCTCACAAACTGTCTGCAGCCCTTGGACCCAAAAAGAACAATTTT
Organism: Thalassophryne amazonica; assembly: GCF_902500255.1. Classification (NCBI taxonomy): domain Eukaryota; kingdom Metazoa; phylum Chordata; class Actinopteri; order Batrachoidiformes; family Batrachoididae; genus Thalassophryne; species Thalassophryne amazonica. The sequence continues at coordinate 67,547,685 of NC_047112.1, read as the reverse complement.
ACTCTAAATCAGTATTTTTAGTCTTTCTCACCTGCGGTGTCCCATGACGATCATTCTCAGCTTGTCCCCCAGGTCCTGCATCTCATGAATCTGAACAAACGTTCCAGTAGAGTAGACTGCCTGCAGGGACTCCACCACATCAGACTCATTACTGCAGGGGGAAGACAGAGAACAGAGTATGAAGATCCCTGAAACCACAAGCAAACACACACCAAAGATACAACTTCACACAGAGGATCCTCTAAATCCTTACAGGGCAAATGGTGCCAAGTTTGTACCATGAAGCACATGACAGTCTGAAATCCCAACCACAGTAGGTGAAGCCCAGTGACTGCCAGCTGGACAGGTCTGTTTGCAGTACAGGACACCCCCCCCCCCCACCCCCCCAACTCTCTTCACTGCAGACTTCTTTTACAATTCTCAACCACACCACCTCAAGACGTTCTCCGCCAACTCTGCGGTCATCATCAGCCTCATCTCAAATGAGGATGAGGGGTAGTAAAGAGAACCGAAACAGGGCTTTGTGGATTAGTACCGGCAGAACCACCTCAAGATAAAAGCAGGAGAAGCCAAGGAACTGGTGGTGGGTCTCCACAGACACACCCACTCCTCCCAAACAGCTGTGAATGTCCAGGGAATAGACACCGAGATGATGACGTCCTACCTGGGTATTCACCTGAATAATAAACTGGAATGGATGAACCACACGTGAGGCAGGAAGGGCTAGAGCAGGCTGAGGAAACTGTGGCCATTTGGTGTGCAGGGGGCACGCCAAAAGACCTTTTATAACTGTGGCGGCATCAGCCACATTCCCTGGAGTGAACTACTGGGTCAATGGCATATCAACAGCAGACACGAAGGGATTGGACAAACTGATCACAAAGGTCAACTTGGTCCTGAAACACCACCTTGACCCAGTGCAGGTGATGGGTGAGAGGAGGATAGGAGCCGAGCTATCGTCTTTGCCCCAGAACCTGTCTGACCCACTGCTGGACCCCATCACAGCACTTGGCAGCTCCTTCAACATACATCAGAATGTTTTGAGATTTCATTCTCTAGATTTCCCACGTACTGGTACACCAGGAAAAAGAGAACCGAGTACAACAACATCAACAATTCAACTTACCCTTTCCTCCTGTTTCTGTGACTGAACTATCCCAAAACAAAATAATATCATGGAGCCATGGCAACAGATCATCTCATCCAGACTCACTTATCATCTTTCTTCAGGAAAACGCCGGCATAAGGCTGAGCCAGTTGAACTTTCCTCCTCAGCAAGTCCATCAGCTCTCTGTTCTTGACCTGAGACACACACACACACACACACACACACAGTGGTTGTTCCACACAGAAGCAAAAACAATTGGTTAGAACCCACCCCATCATCTCCTGAAGAACACAGAACCTGCTGTTTGGTCTCTGTTAAGAACACAGACCCTTCTGTTTGGTCTCTCTTAGAAGACAGAACCTGCTGTTTGGTCTCTCTTAGAACACAGAACCTGCCCTGTGGTTTCTGTTCGAACACAGAACATGTCCTTTTGTTTCTGTTAGAACACAGAATCTGCCCTCTGGTTTCTTTTAGAAGAAGAACACAGAATCTGCTGTTGGGGTCTGTCAGAACACAGAACATGTCCTTTTGTCTCTATTAGAATACAGAATCTGCCGTCTGATCTCTGCGCGAACACAGAACCTGCTGTTGGGGTCTGTTAGAACACAGAATCTGCCCTCTGGTCTCTGTTAGAACATAGAACCTGCTGTTGGGATCTGTTAGAACACAGTACATGTCCTTTTGCCTCTGTTAGAACACAGACCTGCTGTTGGGGTCTATTAGAACACAGAATCTGCCGTTTGATCTCTGTGTGAACACAGAACCTGCTGTTGGGGTCTGTTAGAACACAGAATCTGCCCTCTGGTCTCTGTGAGAACACAGAACCTGCTGCTGGGGTCTATTAGAACACAGAATCTGCCCTCTGGTCTCTGTTAGAACACAGAACCTGATGTTGGGGTCTGTTACAACACAGAACCTGTCCTTTTGTCTTTGTTAGAACACAGAACCTGCCCTCTTGTCTCTGTTAGAACACAGAACCTGCTGTTGGGGTCTGTTACAACATAGAACCTGTCTTTTTGCCTCTGTCAGGACATAGAACCTGCCCTCTGGTCTCTGTTAGAACACAGACCTGATGCTGGGGACTGTTACAACACAGAACCTGTCCTATTGTCTTTGTTAGAACACAGAACCTGCCCTCTTGTCTCTGTTAGAACACAGAACCTGCTGTTGGGGTCTGTTACAACATAGAACCTGTCTTTTTGCCTCTGTCAGGACATAGAACCTGCCCTCTGGTCTCTGTTAGAACACAGACCTGATGTTGGGGACTGTTACAACACAGAACCTGTCCTATTGTCTTTGTTAGAACACAGAACCTGCCCTCTTGTCTCCGTTAGAACACAGAACCTGGTGTTGGGGTCTGTTACAACATAGAACCTGTCCTTTTGGCTCTGTCAGGACATAGAACCTGCCTTGTGGTTTCTGTTAGAACACAGAACATGTCCTTTTGTCTCTGTTAGAACACAGAATCTGCCCTCTGGTTTCTTTTAGAAGAAGAACACAGAATCTGCTGCTGGGGTCTGTTAGAACACAGAACCTGTCATTCTGCCTCTGTCAGGACACAGAATCTGCCCTCTGGTCTCTGTTAGAACACAGAACCTGCTGTTGGGGTCTGTTAGAACACAGAACCTGTCCTTTTGCCTCTGTTAGAACACAGACCTGCCCTCTGGTCTCTGTTAGAACACAGACCTGCTGTTGGGGTCTATTAGAACACAGAATCTGCCATATGGTCTCTGTGAGAACAGAGAACCTGCTGTTGGGGTCTGTTAGAACACAGAGCATGCCCTCTGGTCTCTGTGAGAACACAGAACCTGCTGTTGGGTTTCTGTTACAACATAGAACCTGTCCTTTTGTCTCTGTCAGGACAGAGAACCTGCCCTCTGGTCTCTGTTAGAACATAGACTTGCTGTTGGGGTCTGTTAGAACACAGAACATGTTCTTTTGTCTCTGTTAGAACACAGAATCTGCCCTCTGATCTCTGTTAGAACACAGACCTGCTGTTGGGGTCTGTTAGAACACAGAATCTGCCCTCTGGTCTCTGTTAGAACACAGAACCTGCCCTCTTGTCTCTGTTAAATCAAATCAATTTTATTTATATAGCGCCAAATCACAACAAACAGTCGCCCCAAGGCGCTTCACATTGCAAGGCAAGGTCATACAATAATTACGGAAAACCCCAACGGTCAAAACAACCCCCTGTGAGCAAGCCCTTGGCAAATGGGGGAAGGAAAAACTCCCTTTTAACAGGAAGAAACCTCCAGCAGAACCAGGCTCAGGGAGGGGCAGTCTTCTGCTGGGACTGGTTGGGGCTGAGGGAGAGAACCAGGAAAAAGACATGCTGTGGAGGGGAGCAGAGATTAATCACTAATGATTAAATGCAGAGTGGTGCATACAGAGCAAAAAGAGAAAGAAACACTCAGTGCATCATGGGAACCCCCCCAGCAGTCTACGTCTATAGCAGCATAACTAAGGGATGGTTCAGGGTCACCTGATCCAGCCCTAACTATAAGCTTTAGCAAAAAGGAAAGTTTTAAGCCTAATCTTAAAAAGTAGAGAGGGTGTCTGTCTCCCTGATCTGAACTGGGAGCTGGTTCCACAGGAGAGGAGCCTGAAAGCTGAAGGCTCTGCCTCCCATTCTACTCTTACAAACCCTAGGAACTACAAGTAAACCTGCAGTCTGAGAGCGAAGCGCTCTATTGGGGTGATATGGTACTATGAGGTCCCTAAGAGAAGATGGGACCTGATTATTCAAAACCTTATAAGTAAGAAGAAGAATTTTAAATTCTATTCTAGAATTAACAGGAAGCCAATGAAGAGAGGCCAATATGGGTGAGATATGCTCTCTCCTTCTAGTCCCTGTCAGTACTCTAGCTGCAGCATTTTGAATTAACTGAAGGCTTTTCAGGGAACTTTTAGGACAACCTGATAATAATGAATTACAATAGTCCAGCCTAGAGGAAATAAATGCATGAATTAGTTTTTCAGCATCACTCTGAGACAAGACCTTTCTAATTTTAGAGATATTGCGCAAATGCAAAAAAGCAGTCCGACATATTTGTTTAATATGTGCATTGAATGACATATCCTGATCAAAAATGACTCCAAGATTTCTCACAGTATTACTAGAGGTCAGGGTAATGCCATCCAGAGTAAGGATCTGGTTAGACACCATGTTTCTAAGATTTGTGGGGCCAAGTACAATAACTTCAGTTTTATCTGAGTTTAAAAGCAGGAAATTAGAGGTCATCCATGTCTTTATGTCTGTAAGACAATCCTGCAGTTTAGCTAATTGGTGTGTGTCCTCTGGCTTCATGGATAGATAAAGCTGGGTATCATCTGCGTAACAATGAAAATTTAAGCAATGCCGTCTAATAATACTGCCTAAGGGAAACATGTATAAAGTGAATAAAATTGGTCCTAGCACAGAACCTTGTGGAACTCCATAATTAACCTTAGTCTGTGAAGAAGATTTTCCATTTACATGAACAAATTGTAATCTATTAGATAAATACACTCAACAAAAATATAAACGCAGCACTTTTGGTTTTGCTCCCATTTTGTATGAGATGAACTCAAAGATCTAAAACTTTTTCCACATACACAATATCACCATTTCCCTCAAATATTGTTCACAAACCAGTCTAAATCTGTGATAGTGAGCACTTCTCCTTTGCTGAGATAATCCATCCCACCTCACAGGTGTGCCATATCAAGATGCTGATTAGACACCATGATTAGTGCACAGGTGTGCTTTAGACTGCCCACAATAAAAGGCCACTCTGAAAGGTGCAGTTTTATCACACAGCACAATGCCACAGATGTTGCAAGATTTGAGGGAGCGTGCAATTGGCATGCTGACAGCAGAAATGTCAACCAGAGCTGTTGCTCGTGTATTGAATGTTCATTTCTCTACCATAAGCCGTCTCCAAAGGCGTTTCAGAGAATTTGGCAGTACATCCAACCAGCCTCACAACCGCAGACCACGTGTAACCACACCAGCCCAGGACCTCCACATCCAGCATGTTCACCTCCAAGATCGTCTGAGACCAGCCACTCGGACAGCTGCTGGAACAATCGGTTTGCATAACCAAAGAATTTCTGCACAGACTGTCAGAAACCGTATCAGGGAAGCTCATCTGCATGCTCGTTGTCCTCATCGGGGTCTCGACCTGACTCCAGTTCGTCGTCGTAACCGACTTGAGTGGGCAAATGCTTACATTTGCTGGCGTTTGGCACGTTGGAGAGGTGTTCTCTTCACAGATGATGCGAAGGAGATGTGTTGCACTGCATGAGGCATATGGTGGTCACACCAGATACTGACTGGTATCCCCCCCCCAATAAAACAAAACTGCACCTTTCACAGTGGCCTTTTATTGTGGGCAGTCTAAGGCACACCTGTGCACTAATCATGGTGTCTAATCAGCATCCTGATATGGCACACCTGTGAGGTGGGATGGATTATCTCAGCAAAGGAGAAGTGCTCACTATCACAGATTTCGACTGGTTTGTGAACAATATTTGAGGGAAATGGTGATATTGTGTATGTGGAAAAAGTTTTAGATCTTTGAGTTCATCTCATACAAAATGGGAGCAAAACCAAAAGTGTTGCATTTATATTTTTGTTGAGTATATTATTCAAACCACCGCAGTGCAGTGCCTTTAATACCTATGGCATGCTCTAATCTCTGTAATAAAATTTTATGGTCAACAGTATCAAAAGCAGCACTGAGGTCTAACAGAACAAGCACAGAGATGAGTCCACTGTCTGAGGCCATAAGAAGATCATTTGTAACCTTCACTAATGCTGTTTCTGTACTATGATGAATTCTAAAACCTGACTGAAACTCTTCAAATAGACCATTCCTCTGCAGATGATCAGTTAGCTGTTTTACAACTACCCTTTCAAGAATTTTTGAAAGAAAAGGAAGGTTGGAGATTGGCCTATAATTAGCTAAGATAGCTGGGTCAAGTGATGGCTTTTTAAGTAATGGTTTAATTACAGCCACCTTAAAAGCCTGTGGTACATAGCCAACTAATAAAGATAGATTGATCATATTTAAGATTGAAGCATTAATTAATGGTAGGGCTTCCTTGAGCAGCCTGGTAGGAATGGGGTCTAATAGACATGTTGATGGTTTGGAGGAAGTAACTAATGAAAATAACTCAGAAAGAACAATCGGAGATTAAGAGTCTAACCAAATACCGGCATCACTGAAAGCAGCCAAAGATAACGATACGTCTTTGGGATGGTTATGAGTAATTTTTTCTCTAACAGTTAAAATTTTATTAGCAAATAAAGTCATGAAGTCATTACTAGTTAAAGTTAAAGGAATACTCGACTCAATAGAGCTCTGACTCTTTGTCAGCCTGGCTACAGTGCTGAAAAGAAACCTGGGGTTGTTCTTATTTTCTTCAATTAGTGATGAGTAGTAAGATGTCCTAGCTTTACAGAGGGCTTTTTTATAGAGCAACAGACTCTTTTTCCAGGCTAAGTGAAGATCTTCTAAATTAGTGAGACGCCATTTCCTCTCCACCTTACGGGTTATCTTAGCGAGTTTGTGAGTTATACCACGGAGTCAGGCACTTCTGATTTAAAGCTCTCTTTTTCAGAGGAGCTACAGCATCCAAAGTTGTCTTCAATGAGGATGTAAAACTATTGACAAGATACTCTATCTCACTTACAGAGTTTAGGTAGCTTAGGTAGTTACAGCGCTTTCTGAAAGACTTCTAGTGTAATGAAACTTATTCCCTACTGGTGGGTAGTCCATCAGAGTAAATGTAAATGTTATTAAGAAATGATCAGACAGAAGGGAGTTTTCAGGGAATACTGTTAAATCTTCTGGTTCTGTCTTCTGTTAGAACACAGAACCTGCTGTTGGGGTCTGTCCGAACACAGAACATGCCCTTTGGTCTCTGTTAGAACACAGAACATGCTGTTGAGGGTCTGTTAGGGCCCTGTCCCACTGGGGAGAGGATCAATTGCGCATGAATTGAGTACACAAATTACGGGCGTTCGTTGTCGTCCGCAACAAAAATGGCCAAAAATGACAAATGTCCCAGTATGAATTACAGATATATTAATAATATATAGCGAATATATGATCAACAATCACAGTTATAGAACGCATGTAGTGAGGAAACTGATCCGACATAGAGATTATCACGGCAGTATTACGGGTGTATTATGAATGCATCACGCACATGTTGCGCGTGCAAAGCATCTGCATTGCGGTCATAAAATAAGCGCCACTCGGGCCAACAGTATCACTATTCACACCAACGGTACAGCCTCTGGAGCATTTGCTGGACTTGGACAAGTTGATCACAGAGTTAATGTTCATTTTGTCATGCGAGGGTTAACTGTTCATGAGTTTGGGGAGCGGGAGGGAGGAAGCCATTCGGGTGTGAGACGGTGTTTTTTTTTTTTAGAGTGTCACAGAAAACAGACTTCAGCGTGAGTTGTGGCTAAACAGCAACTCTTACTTTTGTTGGTGTTAAATAAAAGTCCTGGATTGTAGCAGCTATTACGTCTTTGTGGATTTACATAGCTGGACTGGCAATGACTGGCAGGTATGTCACTTTCTGCCACATATAGTACTTTGAGTTTAGGTGACGTGTTTGCTATGCATTCACAGATTGCAAATCAGCTGCAAAGCAGATGTAATAAAAATGCTTTATTCGTGGCCAATTTGTATGCATTCGCTACAACATATTTTAGTTTGTGATGTGGACGTGATGGGCACGCATCTATCTGTTTTACACAATGTCCCAGTCCGCTGCCAAGCCGCAAATCCCCGTCAGTTGCAGATATCAGCGGTTAACAGCAGATATACAGCGCATAGAGGAAGTATGTATTGTGTATGAATTGAGTATATATGGAGTATGTAAGCTTTTCAATTTCAATTTATTTTCATTTATATAGCGCCAAATCACAACAGAGTTGCCTCAAAGCGCTTCACACAGGTACGGTCTAACCTTACCAACCCCCAGAGCAACAGTGGTAAGGAAAAACTCCCTCTGAGGAAGAAACCTCAAGCAGACCAGACTCAAAGGGGTGACCCTCTGCTTGGGCCATGCTACAGACATAAATTACAGAACAATTCACAGAACAATTTACGGAACGAACATACAAGAAATGCTACTGGCGCACAGGACAGGAGGATCGCCAACACGAATACAACTCCCATCTCTGGATGGAGCTGCACCTTAAACAGAGAGAAAAAACAGAACCAGGCATCAGAAAGACAATTAATTTGCCAGCATTAAACAAGAAAAACAGAGAAATACTAAGGTGATCGCCGGCCACTAGCCCTAAACTTCACTAAAAGACCCAGAATTTAGGTAAAGTTGAGGCCGCAGCCCGCTCCAATTACTAATAAATGAATTAAAAGAGTAAAAAGCGTAAAACAAAACTGTACCAGTATGCTAGCCATATGAAAAGGAAAATAAGTGCGTCTTAAGTCTGGACTTGAAAGTCTCCACAGAATCTGACTGTTTTATTAACGCAGGGAGATCATTCCACAGAACAGGGGCACGATAAGAGAACGCTCTGTGACCCGCAGACTTCTTATTCACCCTAGGGACACAAAGTAGTCCTGCACCCTGAGAACGTAAAGCCCGGGCAGGTACGTAAGGTTTAATTAGGTCAGCTAGGTAGGGAGGTGTCAGTCCATGAATAATTTTATAGGTTAGCAGCAGAACCTTAAAATCTGATCTCACTGGGACAGGAAGCCAGTGAAGGGATGCCAAAATGGGTGTAATGTGGTCAAACTTTCTGCTTCGTGTCAAAAGTCTGGCTGCAGCATTTTGAACCAATTGGAGACCCCTAATGCTAGACTGCGGTAAACCAAAAAATAGAACATTGCAGTAGTCCAATCAAGAAGCGATAAATGCATGGATCAGGGTCTCAGCATCAGCCATAGACAGGATGGGATGAATCTTCGCTATATTTCGCAGGTGGAAGAAAGCAGTCCTAGTAATATTTCTAATGTGGAGGCCAAAGGACAACGAAGGATCAAAAATTACCCCAAGGTTCCTCACTTTGTCAGTGTGATGTATGACACATGAGCCTAGGCTGAGTGTTAACTGGTCAAATTGATGCCGATGTCTCACTGGACCAAGAACCATCATTTCAGTCTTATCAGAATTTAAAAGTAGGAAGTTTCTAGACATCCAACTTCTCACTGCTGCAAGGCAATCTTCTAAGGATTTTATGTGAACAAGATTACCAGCATTATCGGCATGTATAACTTAGTATCATCTGCATAGCAGTGAAAGGTAATCCCAAAACGCCGCAATATGTGCCCAAGGGGTGCTATATAAAGGGAGAAAAGCAGGGGGCCTGACAGACCCCTGTGGAACCCCAAATTTCATGTCACTAAGGTTAGAGGTAGTGTTACTGTACAAAATACAGTGAGAACGACTGGTCAAGTATGACGTCAGCCATGCAAGGGCACTCCCAGTAATCCCTAAATGATTTTCCAGCCTATCAAGTAGAATATGATGATCCACTGTATCAAATGCAGCACTGAGATCTAACAGCAACAGAACCGTAGTGGTGTCTGAATCCATTGTAAGCAGAAGATCATTCACCACTTTAGTGAGAGCCGTCTCTGTGGAATGATATTTTCTAAAAGCAGACTGCAGTGGCTCAAAGAGATTATTCTCACTAAGATAGTCTATGAGCTGCCGTGACACCACTTTTTCCAGAATTTTAGACAAAAATGATAGATTTAATATCGGCCGATAGTTTGTCAATATACTAGGGTCAAGATTAGGTTTCCTAAGTAATGGTTTAATCACTGCAGATTTGAAACATTTAGGAACAGATCCAGAAGTTAAAGAAAGATTAATAATTTCCAGCACAGTCGGCCCAAGAGTGCACCACAGGTCCATAAACAGTTTTGTTGGTATAGGATCAAATAAACAGGTTGTGCTTTTTGTTGACATTACGAGTTTTGTCAGCATGCCTAGTGAGATACTATCAAATTCTGTAAATCTAGGTAATGCCTCAGTAGTGGCACCCACCTCAATAGCAGGGTGTAGTGGCTGGGTTAAGGCATGCTGGGATATGTTTAACCTGATGTCTTCTACTTTCTTCCCAAAGTAATCCAGGAAATCTTGTGCTGTAAAAGGAGAGCGAACTACAGGTGGTTGTCCATGCATAAGTGTTGCCACCATGTCGAACAAGAACTTTGAGTTATGCTTGTTTTTATTGATCAAATCAAGAGTAATAGGTCCGCTTTGTAGCCAATAATGCATGCTTATAGTCTAAGATAGCATCACGCCACGCAAGGTGAAATACTTCTAATTCTGAACGACGCCATTTCCGTTCTAGACCTCTTGCTTTATGCTTGAGGTCACGCAGATAACCATTGAACCAAGGTGACTGTGATTTGGGGGAGCACGGTTTTAACACAGGTGGTGCAATCATGTCGAGTGTAGTTTTGAGCACTGAGTTTAAACCAGGGGTGGCCAAGTTCGGTCCTCGAGAGCCACATTCCTGACACTCTTAGTTGTCTCCCTGCTCCAACACACCTGAATCCAATGAAAGGCTCATTAAAAGTCTGCTAACAAGTCTTTCATTGGATTCAGGTGTGTTGGAGCAGGGAGACAACTAAGAGTGTCAGGAATGTGGCTCTCGAGGACCGAACTTGGCCACCCCTGGTTTAAACTATCCACAAGTCTGTCTACTGACTGGGTATTTGTCAAATGTGAAGCTAAGACATCAGGCAGTCTAGCTTCGAGTTCAGTATTAGTTGAGGAGTTGATGCATTGCCGTAATGATATATAAGGTTGTTGTTCTACTAAACACGGCAGCAAAACTGTAAACTTAATAAGCGAGTGATCAGACACGACTGATGTAAGAGGCATGATGTCAATATTCGTGACAGCAATACCACGTGCGAGAACCAGAGCCAGGGTATTTCCACTAATGTGTGTTAAATCCCGAATGCTTTGCCGAAATCCTAATGCATCCACAATTTCCATAAATGATTTGCAGAGGGGATCAGAAGGCTTATTTATATGAATGGTAAAGTCACCAATGATCAGAATGTTATCTACACTAGTTGACAAGTTAGAGATGAATGCACCAAATTCATCTAAGAATTCAGAATATGGGCCAGGAGGCCTTTATACAGTGACAAAGTAATATGACTGATTTTTATTCTTCTGACCTTGGCAATGTGTAATATCCTGAGCAAAGTGGAGAATCAGATGCTCAAAGGAGTTATATTTGTAACCCCCCAACAGCTAATAAGCTAAACCTAGATTTATAAATAAGAGCAACACCCCCGCCTTGCTTTGCATCACGAGGCACGTGACTAAATGTATATGCTGGTGGGCAGGCCTCATTTAAGGGGAGAACAGCTGTAGGTTTAAGCCAGGTTTCACATAGCCCAATCATATCTAAGTGATGATCAATAATTAGATCATTGATCAACAATGATTTTGAGGACAGTGATCATATGTTAATGAGACCCAGTCTAAGGACCTCAGTGGGGTTGACAGTTGAACTGTTTGGGTTTAGGGGTGGTTCCAGAGTAGCATATATAAGATGCCTAGAAATAGGTTTAGGTTTAAGACATTCCACGCGCCTTGTAGGTAGCAGACACAAAATCTTTGCTATTGCTGGAACAACCACTGGGCCATCCTCAATTTCAACATCATCCAATATAGTAATGGGTATTAATTTTAGAAAGCATGTCCCTCTATGATTTTTATGGACATGACTACGGAAGCAGGCCAGTTTCAACTTGTTGAAATTCCCTCCCTGGCAAATAAACTGCACTATCACCATAGTGGATTTTCTGCACTAAATTCCCCGCTAAGCTAATGGATTCCAAACCCACATTTGTCATAAGCCTTGCAGTGTCTCTAATCACCTGCTCCGTGGCCTGCTGTAGATTCCTAATGTTACTCTCCCTGTAGAGCTCTATCTATGTTCGCAGACAAGATGGCGGCGCCTTCCCCAGTAGGGTAGAGGCCGTCCGGCATCAGCAAGCCACGGCAGCCCCAGAACGAAGGCCAGTTATCAATAAAGCTAAAGCCTTGCTGTCTACAAAACTGCACCAGCCACCTATTTAACAATGTCAGCCTGCTAAACGCCTCATCAGTACCCCGGAAGGGGAGGGGACCAGAGACTATTAATCGATGCCAACACATCTTTCTGGCAAGGTCACTAGTCCTCTCTATGTCCATTTTTCTGACCTCTGAGTGCTTCATCCTGATATCACTGGTGTCATGTTCCTTCGTCTGTCTTCCCTTCTGCAGCGTCAGCACCCTAAGATGAGATGCAATGTCGGGAGCTCTGGCCCCAGGAATACATTTAACGTCAGCCGGCATCTGTAACCTGACTCTGCGGGTGATAGAATCCCCTATCACTAAAGTCCGGTGTTTCGGCCTGGAGACAGGAGTAGAAGTCACTTGTGGGCTCAGAGAATTCATATCTGGCAAATACAAGGGAGAGAACAGATTCACAGTTCGCACTGGCGAGTGTGACCGGGGTACCACAACTGGGCACCAAGCCCTACGGGGCTTCCTCCACCTAGCCACAGTCCGAAAGCCGTCCTCCACAGCCGGCGTTTCTAAGCTGATGCTAATGGGCTTGCTAGTCGGCCCAACACTAACCTCATCTGGAGTGCCCATAACATTTAACTCCACTGAGCTAAGAAGCTGCTCTAACTTACGGACACGGCTCTCTAATGCCGCATTCACACTGGGCGCAATCAGACGCTACAAATTCACTGGGGTCGCGTGGTGACGGACGCGCCACCATTGCCCGGTGTGTCGCTCTGCTTTTGCTGCAAAAATTCGCACCAGTGCGTCATCAAATAGGAGGAGCTTCCATTCCACTCGCCGGCTCCAGTTGTCAGTCAAGTTAACATGACGGACCTTGATCACACGGAGCGAGTTGTTGTGGAAAGCTGACAAACGTCATGAGACGTTCCCAATTCAGGGAGTATCATTATTTGCTGCAGGAGCTGCGTCTGGATGACGGCCACTTTCAGCTGTCCTTCCGCCTCTGCGGGACCCAGTTTGAGAACCTCCTGTCCTGTTCACGCGCGCACATGTAAACAATTAAAAAAAAAAAAACTCTGCTGCCTGCTATGGGGCTGCAGCTCGCTCTTCCCCCAAAAACTATGTCATAATTGTGTTTAGAAACCAGTCACCATTTGCTTTATTATACATCTGTGTAGTTAATGAATAAAATAATCTCCACGGATGATTCGCTCGCGCGCGCACGTAATTACAAAAAAGAAACTCCGCTGCTTGCTGCAGGGCTGCTCCTCGCTCTTTCCCAAAAAACTCTGTCATAATTGTGTTTAGAAACAAGTCACCATTTGTTTTATTATACATCTGTGTAGTGAATAAGTAAAATAATCTCCATGGACTATTCGCCCTCTCGTCTCTGTTAGAACATAGACTTGCTGTTGGGGTCTGTTAGAACACAGAACATGTCCTTTTGTCTCTGTTAGAACACAGAATCTGCTCTCTGGTTTCTGTAAAAGTAGAACACAATCTGCTGTTGGAGTCTCTTAGAACACAGAACCTGTCCTTTTGTCTCTGATAGAACACAGAACCTACTGTTGGGGTCTGTCAGAACACAGAACCTGTCCTTTTGTCTCTGATAGAACACAAAACCTACTGTTGGGGTCTGTCAGAACACAGAACATGTCCTTTTGTCTGTGTTAGAACACAGAACCTGCCCTCTGGTTTCTGTTCAAAGTAGGACACAGAATCTGCTGATGGGGTCTCTTAGAACACAGAACAAGTCCTATTGTCTCTGTTAGAATGCAGAACATGTCCTTTTGTCTGTGTTAGAACACAGAATCTGCCCTCTGGTTTCTGTTAGAAGGAGAACACAGAATCTGCTGTTGGGGTCTGTTAGAACACAGAACCCGCTGTTGGGGTCTGTCAGAACACAGAACCTGCCCTGTTGTCTCTGTTAGGACACAGAACCTGTTTGGTCTCTATTAGGACACACAAACTTCCCATTTGTCTCTGCTAGAACATAGAACCTTCCCATTTGTCTCGGTTAGAACACGGAACCTGCTGTTGGGGTCTGTTTGAACACAGAACCTGCCCTCTGGTCTCTGTTAGAACATAGAACCTGCTGTTGGGGTCTGTCAGAACACAGAACCTGCCCTCTGGGTTCTGTTAGAACACAGAACCTGCTGTTGGGGTCTGACCTCAATGATCTTGATGAAGCGGGGGAACACCGGGTTCCTGCTGACGGCGATCAGCGGCACGTGTGGGAACACCTCCGGTACCGTCATCGGGGTGAGCGCCGTCACCTGCGGTCCGTCGTAGGCGGCTCCGCCGTCGCTGTCGCCGCCGCCGTCGTCTCCACCGCTGCCGCTGGGTCGGTTCCCGAAGGTTCTGCGGGCAGGACGTAGCCCCGGTCCGCTCAGCCAGTCGCTCGCGCGGCTCCTCACAGTGCCGTAGCACCGGCTGAGCTCGGGGGCCCGGTCCACAGCCGGCAGGAGCCGTCTGGTCCTAAGCACAGAGAACCACTTCAATCGGACCAAAGCGTTCGACTGGGTCTGTCTGAGGAAGCCCACAAGCTTCACACACGACGCCATGTCGCTCTGCTGCACGTGACTGACCTGTTGCCGTCGATGACTGATGACGTAGAGATGAACTGTCAGAGCAGAGTTTGACTCATGGTTTGACTCACCCTGCTCCGAGTCCCGCTCTCATTGGACCGACACTTTTTTTTAGCTTGCCATAAGGTAAGCGCATAGCGCTCGTGAGAGTGTGAGGCTGACTCTCACCCTGCTCAGAGTGCCGCTTGTCATAAGATAAGCTAGTGGCGCTCGTGAGAGTGTGGCTGACTGTTGTCAGAAGCGGGTCCGAATCCGTACAGGTTCAGATTCCAACCGCCTGCACACGCAAAACTGAGCATTGCGCTTCTCTTTCTTTTTCTTTTTTTTTTTTGGAAATACAGTAAATAAATGCAGTTCCACGAGCCAGGCGCAGTCGTGGCACAAGCCCGCAAAAGAGGCGTGTTTGGGTAACCATAGCAACCTGCAAGGTGACAGGGCAGAGGTCAAAATAACCATGGCAACCAGTAGTAGTGGAATGAAGCTTTGGTCGTCAGTCACTGTCTGAAAATTAAAAACAAAATGAGCTATGAGGACAAAGGACAGCTGAGCGCCGAGAACTTCAAGACTTTTCTCCTGAAAGACGCCTCCAAGAGCCACCGGAACCTGTAAGTTATCACTTTATAAATTGCTAAAAAATATCATTATAAAGCATTATAGCCCACATAAGCACAGAGACACCGCAACCTGTAAATTATCACCTCAGAAACCGTCAAAAAATGAAATTATTCGGGATTATAGTCCACATAAACACCGAGACACCGCAACCTGTAAATTATCACTTTATAAACCGCTAAAAAATATCATTATTTGGGATTATAGTCCACATAATCACAGCAACACCGCAACCTGTAAATTATCACCTCAGACACCGTTAAAAAATATTGTTTAGGATTATAGTCCACATAAACGCCGCAAGATGTAAATTATCACCTCAGAAATTGTTAAAAATATCATTATACAGGATTATAGTCCACATAAACACAGAGATACCACAACCTGTAAATTATCACCTCAGAAACAGTTAAAAAAAATAGCATTATTTGGAATTATAGTCCACATAAACACAGATACACCGCAACCTGTAAAATATCACCTCAGAAAGGGAATAAAACTGCACTTTTCTGGACAGAGACCGCTGAAGTTCCTGGAATCTGCTGGAGCCACTCTTCCAGTTTGGGGGTTACAGCTGGTAGTGCACCTGTTACCACTGTGACCACTTTGGACTTTATCTTCCACATCTGCTCCAGTTGCTCCTTCAGTCCTTGGTACTTCTGTTTTCTCATGCTCCTTCTTTCTGATGTTGCTGTCAGTTGGGATTGACACATTGATCACAACTCTGGTTTTCTTTCCCTTGTGAACCACCACTATGTCTGGTTGGTTGGCCAGCAGCTGCTTGTCTGTCTGGAATTTGAAGTCACACAGGACCTTATCCCTGTTGTTGTCAACCATCTTTGGCTGTGTCTCCAGTCAGGACTTGGGGATTTCTAATCTCTGTGCGGCACAGACGTTCCTGTACATGATTCCAGACACTTGGTTTTGTCTCTCAGTGTACGCTGTCCCAGCATGTATCTTGCATTCTGCTACTATGTGCTGGACTGTCTCTGGGGCACATTTGCACAGCTTGCAACTTGGTTCCTGTCGGCTGTGGTGGATTCCTGCCTCTATGGATCTGGTGCTTAGGGCTTGTTCTTGTGCTGCCATTGTCAGTGCGTTCCATGATGCATATTACAAAATGGCTGACACACATCCAAAATGTCATTGTATTTGGCATGACTAGCTGATCTTTTTATAGATGTCTAATTGATAAAACCATCTGATCTTTTTATCAATGTCTAATTAATCAAACCAAAGTATTCACATCTGTTTGGAAAAGAAAACATGATGGAACACTCTGATTTGTTGTGTGACATGCAGACATACACTATAAAATTTTTACTTACTGCCTTGAACGCAACGTGAGCACGACACTCGCCTATAACTGCTTCTCACACCCTGCTCAGCATGGCGCTCTCGTTGGAGCAACATCTCTGCTATTTTGGCATTGTGGGATAGCTTGCCGGATTACTTTCGCCTGACCCAGAGCTGAATTTGCCGACATGAGAAGATGCTGCTGGATGAGTGAGTATTGACTTATGATCATTTAGGTGTAAAAACACACAAAATACACAAGTTCTTGTGTCAGATATACTCCTTATGTTTTTGTTACCCATGAAAATGCACTGTCATCGCAAATACAGCATTGTTCAGGAACTACTTTTTGTGCAGGAATTCATTAGGCATGTCTGCCATGGGCGTATACTAACACAGAATATACAAAAACTGTAGAGTAAACGAGAGCGTCAACTTTTAACTTACCATATGCTAGGCTAGTGGCGCTCGTGAGAGTATGTGCTTCTCACTTCACTTTGCAGCCAATCACATAGCCACTGATTCACAACAGGCTGAGGACAGCCCACATGGGGCCGGCCTAGCTGCAGAAATAGAAGTTAGCGTAGACAGAAAATCTGGGCTCTTTGTTCCAGATGTTGCATGTGATGTCGTCAAAGACCCTAGCGCTGCAGATGACTCTCTGTAATCAGTGTAGGTACCTTTCAACACAACATCTAAACTTGGAAGCCCATTTCCTGTCCAGCTCTTTTTGAGGTCACTCACCACATAAAAGAACTTAACAGCCATGATCAGAGCCTCTGTGCCTTTTCTAGCCACTAGGAGGACTTCTTGATGTCAGCCACTTCCTTGAACAGTCTGTTCAGTAGTCTGTGGTTAGCATTCACAGACTGGGCACTTTCAGTGATTGTAGAGTTCTGCAGAATTCTGCAGCGTTTTCCCATGACTCCTGCTGCCCACTCAGTTCCCAAGATTAAATATGTCCTCACTAATGTGTGGTGAGGTCTGTTTTGTTTTTTTTTTGGGGGGGGGGGGGATTTCTTGTTGTTACTCTGTCTTTCTGTTATTTGGGACAATGAAGCTTTCACTCCTGCCCAAAAGGATATGGGCTTTCAAAGATGGTCAACTAAGGGTGAAATCAGTGAGTGGATGATGAGGAACCATGTCCTAATGGGTCCGTTCTTGTTGTGGCCCAGCCCACCCTGAGGTTGAACAGTCGGATTCCATGAAGTCTTTTAAAGTGTGTCTTGCTGCTCATGTTTGATGTATCTGATGCTGATTATTTCTGGTCCATCTTACTTTTCTAAACTGGGGTTGTTGTATTTGTGGTGCAAGTTTTCATGTTTAATTGCTTATTTTGGAATTTGTTTTATTAGTGTCAACTTTTTGTGTTTTAGAGTTTTGATCATACTGATGCTTTGATGCACTTTTTAAAAATTGATCAATAAATAAAGAATATTTTGGCAGGAGTGGTGTCCAAGCAGTTGGTGTGCAAAAGGGTCCTGGTTTGAGACCACTCTTGTCCATTCTCCATGTAGAGTTGCATCTATAAGGTCATCTGGTGTAAATCTTAGCCAAATTAACATGGAGGTCCACCTCAGATCTGATGTGGTGACCCCGAGTAGACTTACGGTAATTATTAATATTATTGCTGTTTCTTCAAATTCACAAACTAAAAATCAGCGGTATATAAATCTATGTTAGTCTGTGCTTCCTTCTTGAAGTAAAGGGCAGTAAGAAGTCCCACATGTTTGCCATTCCAGCTATGACCACCTGACACGTGTGCTGATGAAGGTGATGGACGAGCGGCCGGAAAATGCAGTGGATGTGATTGAGGATTTGAGCCAAGAAGTGAAGCGGAGCGAGTGTGAGATCAGCCAGACTACGCTGCAAAATCTTCCCCAGCCCACCGCTGCTGATTCGCTGGTTGAGCCTCAGCGGCTGTTGTATTCTCATGGAGATGAGGTGGACCAAGAGGATGAACTGGTACTGGAACCGTGCACCTCCACAAATCTGTGCCAGTGATACCACACGGGGTTTCAATTTCTGAATATGAAGTCAGTCATTTGTAGATCTGAGCCCGTATCCATGAAGCAGCCTAATGCTAAAAATGGTTCCTAGTCATGTTATTCTAAGAAAAATCTTAGAATCCCTTGAATTCTTAGACACTCCTTAGAATTTTCCCTCGGTAAGATGAAAGTTGTCCGCAAAGCACCTTAGACCTTAAGAGAGCTTCTAAGGTGCCAAACTGCTAAGAGGGAGGAGGAGGACTTCTAAGAAACCTAAGACTGTCTTAAGTAGAGGAGATGGCAGAAAAGACAGAGAGGAAGTAGAGATATTCTCCATATGTAGGACGACAGTGAGTCAGTAACACGCTACCGGTGTTTACGACCGAATGGCCCCCCCTAAAATTTGGTCTGCCCTGCTTTCACTGCGTACACGTCATTTCTGAGCGTCACCAGCAATTCACTGATTATCGCCTTGTTTCTGCTTCAGACTGCCGCCAGTCATCATCTATCTCAGCAACAGAGACCTGAAGCTTTTGTACAACAATCATTGTTGTGAAAGTGTAGTGACACGGACCCACAACAGGGGGCGTAAATGAACGGACAATAGAAGGAGTTAAATTTGAACACTTTACTGTTGTGAATGCCACAACCACACACAGCAGATTATAGAATAAATACAAAGTCAATGGATAAAGGTGTCGTGTGGGCAGGCTCGACGATAGGAGACGTCCGTCTAGAGAAGAACCGGAACCGCACAATTTCCTCCGCCACTGAACCCGAAGGATACTGGAGCTGCCAGGTCCCGAGTCCCCCAGGTGGCCACCGTCTCCGCGTGTCGGATCTGGTACTGCTGGCGAAGAGCAAAGACAGTCAAGTGTGGGTGTGTGTACACCCAGTAACAACAACGGTGGGAATTCCACCTCCACCTCTAACACACACTCGTGCAGCGTCTGTTGTGTGGGCCGCTGAAGAGGAGGTACTGCTGGCCCACCACCACCAGAGGGCGCCCTGCTTGGAGTGCGGGCTCCAAGCACGAGAGGGCGCCAGACCCAGAAGAAGTGACAGCTGTCACTCATCCTCTGCACCAGCTGTCACTCGTTATCATCACTACCATAAAAGCCGGACTGCAACTCCACCTCCCCGCCGAGAAATCGACTACCGTGAGGTAATTCTCTGCTGACTGACACATTGTGTTATTTGCAGCCCTATTCCTGTGGACGGAGCCTTATCTGGAGTGGCGGAGATTAACGACGACGACTGCGCCTTACTCTCTGGACAGATAAGTGGTTACACAGGCGTTGCACGAGTGTGTGCTTCGGAGGTGGAGGTTCCCCCTCCTAACGGTGTACAGACCGAGAACCACTGAGTGTAAAGACTTACACTCATTCATCTTGTTTCTGCTTTTTGCCAGCAGTACCAGGGTCGACAGTCGAAGACAGAGGTCACCTGGGGATTCGGGACTTGGCGGCTCCGGTGTTCTTCAGGCCGTTGGTGGTGGAAGCCGTGTGGGACGCGGCCTCTCTCTCACCGGGGTCTCCTATCTTCGAGCCTGCCCACACGTCACCTGGTGTTAATTGACTTTGCAGATTTTGTGTATTTAGTTGTGTATTGTCACAACATTAAATTGTTACCTTTTGGCTTACTCATTGTCCGTTCCTTTGCGCCCCCTGTTGTGGGTCCGTGCTACGACACCCTCCCAACAGCGTCTGTCTATTCACTTATGTCAGATTTAGACTTTTACTCTTGCTTGCCTCTACTGGTGGTTGGCTCTCACTGCGGTATTGTATCACTTCCTGTTCCGGAGCACAGCTGTGTTTTTCTGTATCTGTTAGCTGTTTAATCTGCGCAGTTAGATTGATCTAGTTATCTAGATTACGATTTGTTTCCCAGTGTAATCTTTACGTGCCTTAACTAAAGCACTCCTTCTGCTGAATCACCTCTAAATTATTTACACATTATTCACTTTGCGTGTTTTTAGGAATCCGCTAGCTTAGCGTAGCTACTAGCTCTTAGCCGATTTAGCATGGCGGCTTCTCCTGTCTCTCCCGCACTTTTCTGCTCTGGGTGTGAAATGTTTAGTTATTCCTCGGCCTCCTTTAGCAGTAATGGTACTTGTAATAAGTGTAGCTTATTCGTAGCTTTGGAGGCCAGGCTGGGCGAATTGGAGACTCAGCTCCGCACCGTGGAAAATTCTACAGCTAGCCAGGCCCCTGTAGTCGGTGCGGACCAAGGTAGCTTAGCCGCCGTTAGTTACCCCCTGGCAGATCCCGAGCAGCCGGGAAAGCAGGCCGACTGGGTGACTGTGAGGAGGAAGCGTAGCCCTAAACAGAAGCCCCGTGTACACCGCCAACCCGTTCACATCTCTAACCGTTTTTCCCCACTCGACGACACACCCGCCGAGGATCAAACTCTGGTTATTGGCGACTCTGTTTTGAGAAATGTGAAGTTAGCGACACCAGCAACCATAGTCAATTGTCTTCCGGGGGCCAGAGCAGGCGACATTGAAGGAAATTTGAAACTGCTGGCTAAGGCTAAGCGTAAATTTGGTAAGATTGTAATTCACGTCGGCAGTAATGACACCCGGTTACGCCAATCGGAGGTCACTAAAATTAACATTAAATCGGTGTGTAACTTTGCAAAAACAATGTCTGACTCTGTAGTTTTCTCTGGGCCCCTCCCCAATCGGACCGGGAGTGACATGTTTAGCCGCATGTTCTCCTTGAATTGCTGGCTGTCTGAGTGGTGTCCAAAAAATGAGGTGGGCTTCATAGATAATTGGCAAAGCTTCTGGGGAAAACCTGGTCTTGTTAGGAGAGACGGCATCCATCCCACTTTGGATGGAGCAGCTCTCATTTCTAGAAATCTGGCCAATTTTCTTAAATCCTCCAAACTGTGACTATACATGGTTGGGACCAGGAAGCAGAGTTGTAGTCTTACACACCTCTCTGCAGCTTCTCTCCCCCTGCCATCCCCTCATTACCCCATCCCCGTAGAGACGGTGCCTGCTCCCAGACTACCAATAACCAGCAAAAATCTATTTAAGCATAAAAATTCAAAAAGAAAAAATAATATAGCACCTTCAACTGCACCACAGACTAAAACAGTTAAATGTGGTCTATTAAACATTAGGTCTCTCTCTTCTAAGTCCCTGTTGGTAAATGATATAATAATTGATCAACATATTGATTTATTCTGCCTAACAGAAACCTGGTTACAGCAGGATGAATATGTTAGTTTAAATGAGTCAACACCCCCGAGTCACACTAACTGTCAGAATGCTCGTGGCACGGGCTGGGGCGGAGGATTAGCAGCAATCTTCCATTCCAGCTTATTAATTAATCAAAAACCCAGACAGAGCTTTAATTCATTTGAAAGCTTTGTCTCTTAGTCTTGTCCATCCAAATTGGAAGTCCCAAAAAACAGTTTTATTTGTTATTATCTATCGTCCACCTGGTCGTTACTGTGAGTTTCTCTGTGAATTTTCAGACCTTTTGTCTGACTTAGTGCTTAGCTCAGATAAGATAATTATAGTGGGCGATTTTAACATCCACACAGATGCTGAGAATGACAGCCTCAACACTGCATTTAATCTATTATTAGACTCTATTGGCTTTGCTCAAAAAGTAAATGAGTCCACCCACCACTTTAATCATATCTTAGATCTTGTTCTGACTTATGGTATGGAAATAGAAGACTTAACAGTATTCCCTGAAAACTCCCTTCTGTCTGATCATTTCTTAATAACATTTACATTTACTCTGATGGACTACCCAGCAGTGGGGAATAAGTTTCATTACACTAGAAGTCTTTCAGAAAGCGCTGTAACTAGGTTTAAGGATATGATTCCTTCTTTATGTTCTCTAATGCCATATACCAACACAGTGCAGAGTAGCTACCTAAACTCTGTAAGGGAGATAGAGTATCTCGTCAATAGTTTTACATCCTCATTGAAGACAACTTTGGATGCTGTAGCTCCTCTGAAAAAGAGAGCTTTAAATCAGAAGTGTCTGACTCCGTGGTATAACTCACAAACTCGTAGCTTAAAGCAGATAACCCGTAAGTTGGAGAGGAAATGGCGTCTCACTAATTCAGAAGATCTTCACTTAGCCTGGAAAAAGAGTCTGTTGCTCTATAAAAAAGCCCTCCGTAAAGCTAGGACATCTTTCTACTCATCACTAATTGAAGAAAATAAGAACAACCCCAGGTTTCTTTTCAGCACTGTAGCCAGGCTGACAAAGAGTCAGAGCTCTATTGAGCTGAGTATTCCATTAACTTTAACTAGTAATGACTTCGTGACTTTCTTTGCTAACAAAATTTTAACTATTAGAGAAAAAATTACTCATAACCATCCCAAAGACGTATCGTTATCTTTGGCTGCTTTCAGTGATGCTGGTATTTGGTTAGACTCTTTCTCTCCGATTGTTCTGTCTGAGTTATTTTCATTAGTTACTTCATCCAAACCATCAACATGTTTATTAGACCCCATTCCTACCAGGCTGCTCAAGGAAGCCCTACCATTATTTAATGCTTCGATCTTAAATATGATCAATCTATCTTTGTTAGTTGGCTATGTACCACAGGCTTTTAAGGTGGCAGTAATTAAACCATTACTTAAAAAGCCATCACTTGACCCAGCTATCTTAGCTAATTATAGGCCAATCTCCAACCTTCCTTTTCTCTCAAAAATTCTTGAAAGGGTAGTTGTAAAACAGCTAACTGATCATCTGCAGAGGAATGGTCTATTTGAAGAGTTTCAGTCAGGTTTTAGAATTCATCATAGTACAGAAACAGCATTAGTGAAGGTTACAAATGATCTTATGGCCTCGGACAGTGGACTCATCTCTGTGCTTGTTCTGTTAGACCTCAGTGCTGCTTTTGATACTGTTGACCATAACATTTTATTACAGAGATTAGAGCATGCCATAGGTATTAAAGGCACTGCGCTGCGGTGGTTTGAATCATATTTGTCTAATAGATTACAATTTGTTCATGTAAATGGGGAATCTTCTTCACAGACTAAAGTTAATTATGGAGTTCCACAAGGTTCTGTGCTAGGACCAATTTTATTCACTTTATACATGCTTCCCTTAGGCAGTATTATTAGACGGTATTGCTTAAATTTTCATTGTTACGCAGATGATACCCAGCTTTATCTATCCAAGAAGCCAGAGGACACACACCAATTAGCTAAACTGCAGGATTGTCTTACAGACATAAAGACATGGATGACCTCTAATTTCCTGCTTTTAAACTCAGATAAAACTGAAGTTATTGTACTTGGCCCCACAAATCTTAGAAACATGGTGTCTAACCAGATCCTTACTCTGGATGGCATTACCCTGACCTCTAGTAATACTGTGAGAAATCTTGGAGTCATTTTAAACAAATATGTAGGACTGCTTTTTTGCATTTACGCAATATCTCTAAAATCAGAAAGGTCTTGTCTCAGAGTGATGCTGAAAAACTAATTCATGCATTTATTTCCTCTAGGCTGGACTATTGTAATTCATTATTATCAGGTTGTCCTAAAAGTTCCCTAAAAAGCCTTCAGTTAATTCAAAATGCTGCAGCTAGAGTACTGACGGGGACTAGAAGGAGAGAGCATATCTCACCCATATTGGCCTCTCTTCATTGGCTTCCTGTTAATTCTAGAATAGAATTTAAAATTCTTCTTCTTACTTATCAGGTTTTGAATAATCAGGTCCCATCTTATCTTAGGGACCTCGTAGTACCATATCACCCCAATAGAGCGCTTCGCTCTCAGACTGCAGGCTTACTTGTAGTTCCTAGGGTTTGTAAGAGTAGAATGGGAGGCAGAGCCTTCAGCTTTCAGGCTCCTCTCCTGTGGAACCAGCTCCCAATTCAGATCAGGGAGACAGACACCCTCTCTACTTTTAAGATTAGGCTTAAAACTTTCCTTTTTGCTAAAGCTTATAGTTAGGGCTGGATCAGGTGACCCTGAACCATCCCTTAGTTATGCTGCTATAGACGTAGACTGCTGGGGGGTTCCCATGATGCACTGTTTCTTTCTCTTTTTGCTCTGTATGCACCACTCTGCATTTAATCATTAGTGATCGATCTCTGCTCCCCTCCACAGCATGTCTTTTTCCTGGTTCTCTCCCTCAGCCCCAACCAGTCCCAGCAGAAGACTACCCCTCCCTGAGCCTGGTTCTGCTGGAGGTTTCTTCCTGTTAAAAGGGAGTTTTTCCTTCCCACTGTAGCCAAGTGCTTGCTCACAGGGGGTCGTTTTGACCGTTGGGGTTTTACATAATTATTGTATGGCCTTGCCTTACAATATAAAGTGCCTTGGGGCAACTGTTTGTTGTGATTTGGCGCTATATAAAAAAATTGATTGAATTGAATTGAATTGAATTATCTGGCGGAAAGCAGAGCGAAGCAGTCACGGCCCACGCCGGTCCTCCGGGGAGACAGCTGCAACAATGTATCTACTGGAATCAATATCGGAATATTCAGGCTGAGAGTATTACCTCCGTAGAAGAACGATGTCTCGGCGACGTGGTGGAGGTGTCATCCTGCTTTTATCCGGGGTGAAGTGCAGATGATCGGTGACAGCTGTCATAGTTGATGAGTGACAGCTGTCACCTTGGCTGTTCCTGTGAGGCGGCAGCGCCCTCTCGTGCCTGAAGCCCACACTTCAGGCAGGGCGCCCTCTGGTGGTGGGCCAGCAGTACCTCCTCTTCTGGCAGCCCACACAACAGGACCCCCCCCTCAAAGGGCGCCTCCTGGCGCCCGACCAGGCTTGTCCAGGTGGCAACGGTAGAAATCGGCCAGGAGGGCCGGGTCCAGGATGAAGCTCCTCTTCACCCAGGAGCGTTCTTCGGGTCCATACCCCTCCCAGTCCACCAAATATTGGAAACCCCGGCCCATTCGACGGACGTCCAGGAGCCGGCGCACTGTCCAAGCTGGCTCCCCGTCGATGATACGGGCAGGAGACGGCGCCGGACCGGGTGTACAGAGGGGTGAGGTGTGATGCGGTTTCAATCTTGAAACGTGGAATACTGGATGGATCCGCCGGGAGTTGGAGCCTCACTGCGGCGGGACTGAGGACCTTGAGGATCTTGAAGGGCCCTATGTGCCGGTCCTTCAGTTTGGGGGAATCCACCTGAAGGGGAATGTCCCTTGTGGATAGCCACACCTCCTGCCCGGGCCAATATGCGGGGGCCGGGGACCGTCGACGGTCTGCATGGGTCTTTGCTCTCGTCCGGGCCCTCAACAAGGCCTAACAGGCGGTGCGCCACACCCGACGGCATCTCCGCAGGTGGGCCTGGACTGAGGGTACACCGACCTCTCCCTCCACCACAGGAAACAAAGGGGGCTGGTACCCCAGACACACCTCGAACGGGGAGAGGCCGGTGGCAGAGGACACTTGGCTGTTATGCGCATACTCGATCCAGGCCAGGTGTTCACTCCAAGCCATCGGGTGTGCGGATGTGGTACATCGCAGGGCCTGCTCCAGTTCTTGGTTAGCCCGTTCAGCCTGTCCGTTGGTCTGAGGGTGATACCCAGACGAGAGGCTCACGGTGGCCCCCAGCTCCCGGCAGATACTTCTCCAAACCTGCGAGGAAAACTGGGGACCACGATCTGAGACGATGTCTGTTGGTATCCCATGCAGACGTACGACATGGTGGACCAGGAGATCCGCTGTCTCCTGGGCCGACGGGAGCTTCGGGAGGGCCACGAAGTGGGCCGCCTTGGAGAACCGGTCCACTATCGTGAGGATGGTGGTGTGCCCCCAGGACGGTGGGAGGCCCGTGACGAAATCCAGACTAATGTGGGACCAGGGGCGATGAGGCACAGGAAGCGGCTGAAGGAGTCCCTGTGCCTTTTGGTGGTCCGCCTTGCCCCTGGCGCAGGTGGTGCAGGCCTGGATGTAAGCCCGGACGTCAGCCTCCAGGGACGCCCACCAGAAGCGCTGCCGGACCACTGCCACGGTCCTACGCACCCCTGGGTGGCAGGAGAGCTTGGACCCGTGACAGAAGTCCAGGACGGCAGCCCTGGCTTCTGGTGGGACGTATAGTCTGTTCTTTGGCCCTGATCCGGTATCCGTGCCAGGGCCTCCCGGACGGTCTTCTCCACGTCCGGTGGATCCGACAGCTCGGTTTTGACTTCATGTTCATGCACCCGGGACAAGGCATCCGACCTCTGGTTCTTGGTCCTGGGGCGGTAGGTGATTCGGAAGTAAAAACGGCCGAAGAACAGTGACCAGCGGGCTTGCCTGGGGTTCAGCCGCCTGGCGGTCCTGATATACTCCAGGATCCGGTGGTCAGTAAAAACCGTGAATGGCACTGACGCTCCCTCCAACAGGTGTCTCCACTCCTCAAGAGCCTCTTTCACCGCTAGGAGTTCTCGATTGCCCACATCATAGTTCCGTTCTGCTGGGGTCAACCTGCGGGAGAAATAGGCACACGGGTGAAGAACCTTATCGGTCTCTCCGCTCTGGGATAGCACGGCTCCTATCCCTGAGTCAGAGGCATCCACTTCAACCACAAACTGGCGACTGGGATCAGGCTGCACCAAGACGGGTGCAGTCGAGAAGCGCTGTTTCAACTCCCTAAACGCGGCATCGCACCGATCCAACCAGGTGAAGGGAACTTTTGGTGAGGTCAGGGCTGTCAGGGGTCTAACTACCTGACTATACCCCTTAATGAACCTCCTGTAAAAATTTGTGAAGCCGAGGAACTGTTGCAGCTTCCTACGGCTCGTAGGTTGGGGCCAGTCTCTCACCGCCGCGACCTTGGCCGGATCCGGGGCGACGGAGTTGGAGGAGATGATAAACCCCAGGAAGGACAAAGAAGTGCGGTGAAACTCGCACTTCTCGCCCTTCACAAACAGTCGGTTCTCTAACAACCGCTGCAGGACCTGACGTACATGCTGGACATGGGTCTCAGGATCCGGAGAAAAGATGAGTATATCGTCCAGATATACGAAGACGAACCGGTGCAGGAAGTCCCGCAAGACGTCGTTAACCAAGGCCTGGAACGTTGCGGGGGCGTTGGTGAGGCCGAATGGCATGACCAGGTACTCAAAGTGACCTAACGGGGTGTTAAATGCCGTCTTCCATTCGTCTCCCTTCCGGATCCGAACCAGGTGATACGCATTCCTAAGATCCAGGGGAAGGGTGAGTGCCAGATCCTTGCTGAAGACGTGAGCAAGATCGTGGTACTCAACCGGCACCGCTGTCAGATTGGGAGGGACTTGCCATAGGTATTAAAGGCACTGCGCTGCGGTGGTTTGAATCATATTTGTCTAATAGATTACAATTTGTTCATGTAAATGGGGAATCTTCTTCACAGACTAAAGTTAATTATGGAGTTCCACAAGGTTCTGTGCTAGGACCAATTTTATTCACTTTTTATATGCTTCCCTTAGGCAGTATTATTAGACGGTATTGCTTAAATTTTCATTGTTACGCAGATGATACCCAGCTTTATCTATCCATGAAGCCAGAGGACACACACCAATTAGCTAAACTGCAGGATTGTCTTACAGACATAAAGACATGGATGACCTCTAATTTCCTGCTTTTAAACTCAGATAAAACTGAAGTTATTGTACTTGGCCCCACAAATCTTAGAAACATGGTGTCTAACCAGATCCTTACTCTGGATGGCATTACCCTGACCTCTAGTAATACTGTGAGAAATCTTGGAGTCATTTTTGATCAGGATATGTCATTCAAAGCGCATATTAAACAAATATGTAGGACTGCTTTTTTGCATTTACGCAATATCTCTAAAATCAGAAAGGTCTTGTCTCAGAGTGATGCTGAAAAACTAATTCATGCATTTATTTCCTCTAGGCTGGACTATTGTAATTCATTATTATCAGGTTGTCCTAAAAGTTCCCTAAAAAGCCTTCAGTTAATTCAAAATGCTGCAGCTAGAGTACTGACGGGGACTAGAAGGAGAGAGCATATCTCACCCATATTGGCCTCTCTTCATTGGCTTCCTGTTAATTCTAGAATAGAATTTAAAATTCTTCTTCTTACTTATAAGGTTTTGAATAATCAGGTCCCATCTTATCTTAGGGACCTCGTAGTACCATATCACCCCAATAGAGCGCTTCGCTCTCAGACTGCAGGCTTACTTGTAGTTCCTAGGGTTTGTAAGAGTAGAATGGGAGGCAGAGCCTTCAGCTTTCAGGCTCCTCTCCTGTGGAACCAGCTCCCAATTCAGATCAGGGAGACAGACACCCTCTCTACTTTTAAGATTAGGCTTAAAACTTTCCTTTTTGCTAAAGCTTATAGTTAGGGCTGGATCAGGTGACCCTGAACCATCCCTTAGTTATGCTGCTATAGACGTAGACTGCTGGGGGGTTCCCATGATGCACTGTTTCTTTCTCTTTTTGCTCTGTATGCACCACTCTGCATTTAATCATTAGTGATCGATCTCTGCTCCCCTCCACAGCATGTCTTTTTCCTGGTTCTCTCCCTCAGCCCCAACCAGTCCCAGCAGAAGACTGCCCCTCCCTGAGCCTGGTTCTGCTGGAGGTTTCTTCCTGTTAAAAGGGAGTTTTTCCTTCCCACTGTAGCCAAGTGCTTGCTCACAGGGGGTCGATTTGACCGTTGGGGTTTTACATAATTATTGTATGGCCTTGCCTTACAATATAAAGCGCCTTGGGGCAACTGTTTGTTGTGATTTGGCGCTATATAAAAAAATTGATTGATTGATTGATAAACCGGGAGGAACCGAGGATCCTAAACACACCCGATGGCAGGTTTCACTCCACTGAACCACTACCCCAGACGGCCAATCAATCCGGGGATTGTGTTTAATCATCCACGGGAAACCCAAAATCACGCGGGAGGTAGGAGTCACAAAAAACTCGATCTCCTCCCGATGATTTCCAGACACCACCAGAATAACAGGTTGTGTCTTGTGCGTGAATAAAGGGAGAAGGGTGCCATCTAGTGCCCGCACCTGCAATGGCGAAGGAAGCACCAGCAGAGGGAGCCCTACCTCCCTTGCCCATCTGCTGTCTAGCAGGTTCCCTTCTGACCCCGTGTCCACCAGTGCTGGGGCTTGAAGGGTTAAATCCCCGCTCAGGATTGTAACTGGGAGTCGTGTGGCAATATCTGTGTGTCCCACGTGAATGTTATGACCCCCCCCTTAGCCCAGTCTCTAAGGGCGGGTGTTGTCGTTGTGGCCGTTTGGGGCAGTTTTTCTGTATGTGCTCTTTTGAGCTGCAGATAAAACACTCCCCACGGACCAGCCTCCTCATTCTGTCATCTGTTCTCATTTTGGCCCTGTGCGTTTCCCTAGCAACGTCAGCAGGGGGAGCTGTTGCCCCACGGAGCGCTGCGGCTGTGGAGCGTGGGGAGGGCGGAACCTTTTTGAACCCGGAAGGGAGAGGGACTGCGCGTACCCGGCCACGTCCCTCGTCTCGCTCCCGACCGTATAATGAGGTCGATAAGCCCATCTAATTCCCATGGTTCGTCCTTAGCCACCAGGTGCTCCTTCAGGACCGATGACAGTCCGTTTACGAAGGCGGCGCGGAGCGCAGCGTCATTCCAGCCGGACCTCGCAGCCGCAATGCGGAAGTCGACTGCATAAGCGGCTGCGCTCCGGCGTCCCTGTCTCATTGACAGCAGCACAGTTGAAGCGGTCTCTCCCCTGTTAGGGTGATCAAACACGGTTTTGAACTCCCTCACAAACCCAGTGTACGTATGAAGGAGCCGTGAATTTTGCTCCCAAAGCGCCATAGCCCAAGCGCATGCCTCTCCTCGAAGCAGATTAATCACATAAGCTACTTTACTAGCATCAGACGCGTACATGACGGGACGTTGTGCAAAGACGAGCGAACACTGCATAAGAAAGTCCATGCACGTCTCCACACAACCTCCGTACGGCTCTGGGGCGCTTATGTATGCTTCAGGGGATGGTGGGAGGGGTCGTTGAACGACCAGTGGAACATTCATATCTTGCACAGGGTCGGCAGGAGGAGGAGCTGCAGCAGCGCCCTGAGCGCTCGCTGCCACCTGTGCGGAGAGAGCCTCCACCCTGTGGTTCAGGAGGATGTTTTGCTCGGTCATCTGATCCAACCGAGCCGTAAAGGCGGTGAGGATGTGCTGCAACTCACCAATCACGCCTCCTGCAGACGCCTGTGCACCCTGCTCTCCCATTGGCCGTTCAATTGCTGGGTGATGCCCCTCGGAGTCCATGACGCTGGCCGAGATATCCTGTTGTGAAAGTGTAGTGACACGGACCCACAACAGGGGGCGTAAATGAACGGACAATAGAAGGAGTTAAATTTGAACACTTTACTGTTGTGAATGCCACAACCACACACAGCAGATTATAGAATAAATGCAAAGTCAATGGATAAAGGTGTCGTGTGGGCAGGCTCGCCGATAGGAGACGTCCGTCTAGAGAAGAACCGGAACCACACGATTTCCTCCGCCACCGAACCCGAAGGATACTGGAGCCGCCAGGTCCCGAGTCCCCCAGGTGGCCACCGTCTCCGCGTGTCGGATCTGGTACTGCTTGCGAAGAGCAAAGACAGTCAAGTGTGGGTGTGTGTACACCCAGTAACAACAACGGTGGGAATTCCACCTCTAACACACACTCGTGCAGCGTCTGTCTATTCACTTATCTGGCGGAAAGCAGAGCGAAGCAGTCGCGGGCCACGCCGGTCCTCCGGGCAGACAGCTGCAACAATGTATCTACTGGAATCAATATCGGAATATTCAGGCTGAGAGTATTACCTCCGTAGAAGAACGATATCTCGGCGACGTGGTGGAGGTGTCATCCTGCTTTTATCCGGGGTGAAGTGCAGATGATCGTTGACAGCTGTCATAGTTGATGAGTGACAGCTATCACCTCGGCTGTTCCTGTGAGGCGGCAGGGCCCTCTTGTGCCTGAAGCCCGCACTTCAGGCAGGGCGCCCTCTGGTGGTGGGCCAGCAGTACCTCCTCTTCTGGCGGCCCACACAACAATCATGTATTTATAAATTCTTTAGGTTTCTGTTATCATATACACACTGTTAATATTATCATTATTTTTGTTATTATTAGTATTATCTGTATTATTAATATTGTTATTTTCTTTTAGTATTGCATCTATTTTGTCATTTGATTTTAAATGGACCACAGTGGAAATAAGTGTGTTCACTTTCTTGTGTCATCCATGTATTTTTAATATATTTACAATTATATTGTGTACTCACAATGAACACACTAAATAAACTTACACACACTTTTAATATTGGCATGTGAATGATGTGCGTTCAAACATTTGTAATAATTCATTTAATTTCCTGGGTTTCGTCATCATAATAAAGTTATCCTCACGATTACGCATCTTAATGCAGTTCAGGTTATATGATCGGTTGATCTCATTGTCCATTCAAGGAGGACGGAGCGCATTTGTTTTTATTTCTCCTCCCCCTTCCATTACAACCAATCACAAGTCTTAGAGGACTGCATCATACCTAGCAATGAGGTCAACCCCACCTCCTCACAAAGATAGGAGTTTCTGTCCCCTCCTTGCTCAGAGTTGCTCTCAGACACCTGCTGGCTCACTATTATGCTAAGATTCCTTGCCAGGAAATTTTAGGCTAAAGCCCCTTTCACACTTGCGTATTCGTAGAGCTGCGTATTGTGGCATATCCTCTACACCGAGTTGAGCAACTCTACGCCCATTTTTAGCAGCTCTATGTCGAGTTTTTTCTCCCTATGCAGCAGTATGTTGAGGGCTATGTGCGTAGGACAGAAGAAATTAAACATGTTTAATTTTCTTTGGCATAGAGCACTGGATACATAAAATATGCAGTTTTAAACAGGTCTGCGCAGCACGGCATTACTGCATGCAAGTCTGTGCAACACACCATTCCAGTACACATCCAAAAACTGAGTGCATGCACCCAGAGTCAGAATCAGCTGGAGGACAGGATCATGCAGCCCACAGTGCCTCTGTGTGCTCAGAACAGCTGATGTAACTGATGGACGTGTGTGTGCTCAGAACAGGTAATCAAACCTCAATTCAGAAATCCAGAAACAACAGAAACAGCAGGTTGGACTCTCTCTCTGTTGCTCTCTCTCTTTCTCTCTGTTTCTGATCGAACCTGAATCAGCGCTGTGACTTTAAAATAAAAGCCTTGTCGCTGCATGCCAGTGCGCTCATCAGATGTCATGATCGATCAGGTCTGATCAAACCTGAATAAGCGCTGTGACTTTAAAATAAAAGTGCCCTTGCTGCATGTCGGTGCAATCATCAGACGACCTGATCGATCAGGTCTGATCAAATCAGCGGACCTGATCGGAGCAACCACAGCTTTAAAAGTTTAACGAGTCACAGCGCTTCATTCACAGCAGCCTTTACCACAGCCAGATTCAGCAGCATCTGTACACAATGAAAATGATCCACCAAGACAAATAATAATAATAATAAAGAAATAATAATGTTAAATGACTCTGTTTCTGACGTGCACCACGCCGTGCAGTAGAGAACAGAGCAGTAGAGAATAGCACCTTTGGCTACATACATGGCAGTGGTTCAACTGTAAAAACCTCATGATACAGTCCACTGTTTTCCAAGCACAATGATGTGTTCTGCACAGCTGGCAGGAGTGAACTGGTTTTAAATAGCGGCAAGATACACACGACTGTGTGCACACATTACGTAAAAAGCGAACACACGCAGCTGCAAGCAGATCTACGAACACGGAAAAAGGCTGAGTAAGTGCACATTTCAGGCGTACTTAAATGAAACGCAACGCCGCAACACGCAGCTCTACAAATACGCCAGTGTGAAAGGGGCTTAAGTTAGGAGCTCTTTAAGAGGACTTTGAGTTGCTTTGTGTATATGGGCCCTGGAGATTTGTGCTCAGCCATACTTCCAACTGATTGTGTTGTAATCCATGCAATGTTCTTAAAGTGAGTGTTAAAGACCCATCAAATGCACGTCAAATTTC
Organism: Thalassophryne amazonica; assembly: GCF_902500255.1. Lineage (NCBI taxonomy): Eukaryota > Metazoa > Chordata > Actinopteri > Batrachoidiformes > Batrachoididae > Thalassophryne > Thalassophryne amazonica. The sequence goes on along the minus strand of NC_047112.1, from coordinate 67,514,143 downwards.
GAGGACTACTCCATCACACCTGCACTTTACACACAGCAGCACTTGGTGTTGTGTGTCGCCCCCTACAGGCCAGGTCACGCAGACTCACCATAGCTGAATTTTTGCCCTTCAGACTCCTCCCACCTCCTGACTGCTGGCATCCACACAGTCATTGCCATAGAAACGGTCATTCCTCGATGAATGTTGATGTGCACCTAACCCCCTGCTGTGAGGAATTCAATAACACATTATTTCAAATGCACGTCCACGTATATGTATGTGATTCTGCGAACACCTGAAATTTGCGGTGAAAACCGTTTGGTGTAGTGACCATCGATATGAAAAGGATTAATCTCGGACCAGTTTCACTGGTGTGTTCTTGAAATTATTGCTTTGGAGGCAGAACTTCTCAGCCAACCCTTGCTTATAGGTTGAAACATTTTTTACACCTTATGACACATGAAGAATGTATATAGTAAGTCCCTTCGGCTGCTCCCTTGTTTGCACTCGGGGTCGCCACAGGAAATCCAAGGTGGATCTGCATGTTGAATTGGCATAGGTTTTATGCCGGATGCCCTTCCTGACGCAACTCCACATTACATGGAGAAATGTGGCAGGGGTGGGATTTGAACCCGGGACCTTCTGCACTGAAACCAAGCGCATTAACCACTTGGCCACCACCCCTACATGAAGAATGTATATAGTGAGCGGAATTCTCTCTCCCTGTCATTGTGACAGGGACACCAGGTAGAGATATGGGGGGAACATTTGGTCAGTTGTCCCCAAGCTCTGGGTCAAGTGGGAGGCAAAAACAACGTCAAACATTTAAATAAGCTGACTGAATAATAATTTGTCAAAAATGGAGTTTTGTGAAAGTGTTATGTAGAGGAGGAGGAGGAGTTTTTAGGAATCCGCTAGCTTAGTGCAGCTACTAGCTCTTAGCTGATTTAGCATGACGGCTTCTCCTGTCTCTCCCGCACTTTTCTGCTCTGGGTGTGAAATGTTTAGTTATTCCTTGGCCTCCTTTAGCAGTAATGGTACTTGTAATAAGTGTAGATTATTCGTAGCTTTGGAGGCCAGGCTGGGCGAATTGGAGACTCGGCTCCGCACCTTGGAAAATCCTACAGCTAGCCAGGCCCCTGTAGTTGTTGCGGACCAAGGTAGCTTAGCCGCCGTTAGTTCCCTTCCAGCAGATCCTGAGCAGCCGGGAAAGCAGGCCGACTGGGTGACTGTGAGGAGGAAGCGTAGCCCTAAACAGAAGCCCCGTGTACACCGCCAGCCCGTTCACATTTCTAACCGTTTTTCCCCACTCGGCGACACACCCGCCAAGGATCAAACTCTGGTTATTGGCGACTCTGTTTTGAGAAATGTGAAGTTAGCGACACCAGCAACCATAGTCAATTGTCTTCCGGGGGCCAGAGCAGGCGACATTGAAGGAAATTTGAAACTGCTGGCTAAGGCTAAGCGTAAATTTGGTAAGACTGTAATTCACGTCGGCAGTAATGACACCCGGTTATGCCAATCGGAGGTCACTAAAATTAACATTGAATTGGTGTGTAACTTTGCAAAAACAATGTCGGACTCTGTAGTTTTCTCTGGGCCCCTCCCCAATTGGACCGGGAGTGACATGTTTAGCCACATGTTCTCCTTGAATTGCTGGCTGTCTGAGTGGTGTCCAAAAAATGAGGTGGGCTTCATAGATAATTGGCAAAGCTTCTGGGGAAAACCTGGTCTTGTTAGGAGAGACGGCATCCATCCCACTTTGGATGGAGCAGCTCTCATTTCTAGAAATCTGGCCAATTTTCTTAAATCCTCCAAACCGTGACTATCCAGGGTTGGGACCAGGAAGCAGAGTTGTAGTCTTACACACCTCTCTGCAGCTTCTCTCCCCCTGCCATCCCCTCATTACCCCATCCCCGTAGAGACGGTGCCTGCTCCCAGACCACCAATAACCAGTAAAAATCTATTTAAGCATAAAAATTCAAAAAGAAAAAATAATATAGCACCTTCAACTGCACCACAGACTAAAACAGTTAAAGGTGGTCTAATAAACATTAGGTCTCTCTCTTCTAAGTCCCTGTTAGTAAATGATATAATAATTGATCAACATATTGATTTATTCTGCCTTACAGAAACCTGGTTACAGCAGGATGAATGTTAGTTTAAATGAGTCAACACCCCCGAGTCACACTAACTGCCAGAACGCTCATAGCACGGGCCGAGGCGGAGGATTAGCAGCAATCTTCCATTCCAGCTTATTAATTAATCCAAAACCCAGACAGAGCTTTAATTCATTTGAAAGCATGACTCTTAGTCTTGTCCATCCAAATTGGAAGTCCCAAAAACCAGTTTTATTTGTTATTATCTATCATCCACCTGGCCGTTACTGTGAGTTTCTCTGTGAATTTTCAGACCTTTTGTCTGACTTAGTGCTTAGCTCAGATAAGATAATTATAGTGGGTGATTTTAACATCCACACAGATGCTGAGAATGACAGCCTCAACACTGCATTTAATCTATTAGTAGACTCAATTGGCTTTGCTCAAAATGTAAATGAGTCCACCCACCACTTTAATCATATCTTAGATCTTGTTCTGACTTATGGTATGGAAATTGAAGACTTAACAGTATTCCCTGAAAACTCCCTTCTGTCTGATCATTTCTTAATAACATTTACATTTACTCTGATGGACTACCCAGCAGTGGGGAATAAGTTTCATTACACTAGAAGTCTTTCAGAAAGCGCTGTAACTGGGTTTAAGGCTATGATTCCTTCTTTATGTTCTCTAATGCCATATACCAACACAGTGCAGAGTAGCTACCTAAACTCTGTGAGTGAGATAGATTATCTCGTCAATAGTTTTACATCCTCATTGAAGACAACTTTGGATGCTGTAGCTCCTCTGAAAAAGAGAGCCTTAAATCAGAAGTGCCTGACTCCGTGGTATAACTCACAAACTCGCAGCTTAAAGCAGACAACCCGTAAGTTGGAGAGGAAATGGCGTCTCACTAATTCAGAAGATCTTCACTTATCCTGGAAAAAGAGTCTGTTGCTCTATAAAAAAAGCCATCCGTAAAGCTAGGACATCTTACTACTCATCACTAATTGAAGAAAATAAGAACAACCCCAGGTTTCTTTTCAGCACTGTAGCCAGGCTGAGAAAGAGTCAGAGCTCTATTGAGCCGAGTATTACTTTAACTTTAACTAGTAATGACTTCATGACTTTCTTTGCTAATAAAATTTTAACTATTAGAGAAAAAATTACTCATAACCATCCCAAAGACATATCGTTATCTTTGGCTGCTTTCAGTGATGCCGGTATTTGGTTAGACTCTTTCTCTCCGATTGTTCTGAGTTATTTTCATTACTTACTTCCTCCAAACCATCAACATGTCTATTAGACCCCATTCCTACCAGGCTGCTCAAGGAAGCCCTACCATTAATTAATGCTTCGATCTTAAATATGATCAATCTATCTTTATTAGTTGGCTATGTACCACAGGCTTTTAAGGTGGCAGTAATGAAACCATTACTTAAAAAGCCATCACTTGACCCAGCTATCTTAGCTAATTATAGGCCAATCTCCAACCTTCCTTTTCTCTGTGAGAAATCTTGGAGTCATTTTTGATCAGGATATGTCATTCAATGCGCATATTAAACAAATATGTAGGACTGCTTTTTTGCATTTGCGCAATATCTCTAAAATTAGAAAGGTCTTGTCTCAGAGTGATGCTGAAAAACTAATTCATGCATTTATTTCCTCTAGGCTGGACTATTGTAATTCATTATTATCAGGTTGTCCTAAAAGTTCCCTGAAAAGCCTTCAGTTAATTCAAAATGCTGCAGCTAGAGTACTGACAGGGACTAGAAGGAGAGAGCATATCTCACCCATATTGGCCTCTCTTCATTGGCTTCCTGTTAATTCTAGAATAGAATTTAAAATTCTTCTTCTTACTTATAAGGTTTTGAATAATCAGGTCCCATCTTATCTTAGGGACCTCATAGTACCATATCACCCCAATAGAGCGCTTCGCTCTCAGACTGCAGGCTTACTTGTAGTTCCTAGGGTTTGTAAGAGTAGAATGGGAGGCAGATCCTTCAGCTTTCAGGCTCCTCTCCCGTGGAACCAGCTCCCAATTCAGATCAGGGAGACAGACACCCTCTCTACTTTTAAGATTAGGCTTAAAACTTTCCTTTTTGCTAAAGCTTATAGTTAGGGCTGGATCAGGTGACCCTGAACCATCCCTTAGTTATGCTGCTATAGACTTAGACTGCTGGGGGGTTCCCATGATGCACTGAGTGTTTCTTTCTCTTTTTGCTCTGTATGCACCACTCTGCATTTAATCATTAGTGATTGATCTGTGCTCCCCTCCACAGCATGTCTTTTTCCTGGTTCTCTCCCTCAGCCCCAACCAGTCCCAGCAGAAGACTGCCCCTCCCTGAGCCTGGTTCTGCTGGAGGTTTCTTCCTGTTAAAAGGGAGTTTTTCCTTCCCACTGTCGCCAGGTGCTTGCTCACAGGGGGTCGTTTTGACCGTTGGGGTTTTTCCGTAATTATTGTATGGCCTTGCCTTACAATATAAAGCGCCTTGGGGCAACTGTTTGTTGTGATTTGGCGCTATATAAATAAAATTGATTTGATTTGATTTAGAGTTCAAAAGTCACAGAAAAGTTTTTTATCTTTTTAACTTTCCTTAACATGGTGATTGAAAGCAATCCTGAGCTACATTGTACCTCTACTTCCCTGAATACCAGTCCTATCTCTTTAGAGCAAGACAGCGTGCCTCTTCTCAGACAGCCAGTCAAGCCAACAGTCTCCAGCTCATTGTTTCAGTGATATTCTGTTTGCCCATCTGATTGGGTCCAGGGGTTCACCCATCCACCTGGTCATGTGCAGTGTTCTGGTTTCTGTCATCTGAGAGTTTCTACAACACAGACTGGTGTGTCTTTGAAGCTGCATCCACAGACATTCATGGACTTTGTGACACTGACATCTTACATCAGTTGTGAGGAGCTGTGTGTGCAGACCAAAACCTTCCGCACATTCAGCAACAGCAAACTTTAGTTTACTGGGAAACTGAGGCAGCTCCGCTACACCAAGGATGAGGCCTACAGAAGTGGAAACACACTCCTATACAAGAAGGCCAGGAACACACTGACAAAGGAGACCACAATAGCTAGGAGGAGTTACTCTGATCGGCTGAAAAAACAATTCTCAGCCAACTATCATGCAATAGTATGGAGAGGCCTTAGCATGCCACCAACTACAGGAGACCAACCCCTCAACCTGTGGAGAACCCCCGACTGGCCAAGGCACTGAACCTGTTATACACCAGGTTTGAAAGAGACCCTCTCACACACACCTCACCCACCCCAATGACAATGGACTTCCCCCTCCCCTCTGCAACACCACTCGCACGAACGATTTGTGAAGAGGAAGTATGCCAGCACTTTTGCAAACAAAAAGATCAAAAAGGCTCCAGGACCTGATGGTGTCTTCCCCTCATGTCTGAGAGCCTGTGCTTATCAGCTGGCACCCACCTTCACCCGGATTTTCAACAGATCTCTGGAGCTGTGCGAGGTTCCCTCTTGCTTCAAACGTTCCATGATTATCCCAGTTGCAAAGAAACCCTCCATAAAAGGATTAAATGACTACAGGCCCATCGCCCTGGCATTTATAGTCTTGAAGTCTTTTGAATGGCAGGTGTTGAGCCACGTGAAGGACATCACAGGTGCCCTGCAGTTTGCCTACCAGGCAAACAGGTCCGTTTAGGATGCAGTCATCATGGGTCTGCATTACATCTTGCAACACCTGGACTCTGCAGACATGTACGTGAGGATCCTGTTCGTGGACTTCAGCTCGGCGTTCAACACCATCATCCCAGACATTCCCCACAAAATCTCCTCAACCCCTCTGTGCCAGCTCCTACCCATTAGTGGATCTCCCACTTCCTGACTGACAGGACACAGTAGGTGAGGCTGGGGAGTATCACATCCAGCACATGGACAATCATCACTGGAGCCCCTCAGGGGTGTGTGCTCTCTCCGCTGCTGTTCTCCCTCTACACAAACGATTGCACCTAAGGGGACCCCTCTGTTGACCCCGTTGCTAGGTATGACACAGTCCTGTGAGAGCTGTGATTGGTTGTCACGGAAAGGGGAGGAGAAATTAAAAAAACAAACAAACAAATGCACTCTGCCCTCCTAGTCATGAGTGGAGAATGAGATCCGATCATATAACCTGAACTGCATTAAGACGTGTAATCACGAGGATAACTTTATTATGATGATGAAACCCAGCAAAATTAAATGAATTGTTGCACAGATTGAAAATGTTTGAATGAATGTCACTCACATGCCAAATATCTATATATTAAAAGTGTGCGTGAGTTTATTTAGTACGTTCAGTGTGTGTACATAATATAATTGTAAATACATTAAAAATACATGGATGACACAAGAAAGTAAAAACACTTATTTCCATAGTGGTCCATTTAAAATCAAATGACAAAATAGATGCAATAGTAGAAGAAAATAATACAACCCCAATTCCAATGAAGTTGGGACATGTTAAATGTAAATAAAAACAGAATACAATGATTTGTAAATCCTCTTCAACCTGAATACACCACAAAGACAAGATATTTAATGTTCAAACTGATAGATTTTATTGTTTTTGTGCAAATATTTGCTCATTTTGAAATGGATGCCTGCAACACGTTTCAAAAAAGCTGGGACAGTGGTATGTTTACCACTGTTACATCACCTTTCCTTCTAACAACACTCAATAAGCATTTGGGAACTGAAGACACTAATTGTTGAAGCTTTGTAGGTGGAGTTCTTTCCCATTCTTGCTTGATGTACGACTTCAGTTGTTCAACAGTCTGGGGTCTCCATTGTCATATTTTGCGCTTCATAATGCGCTACACATTTTCACTGGGTGACAGGTCTGGACTGCAGGCAGGCCAGTCTAGTACCCGCACTGTTTTACTACGAAGCCACGCTGTTGAAGCACGTGCAGAATGTGGCTTGGCATTGTCTTGCTGAAATAAGCAGGGACATCCCTGAAAAAGACGTTGCTTGGATGGCAGTATGTGTTGCTCCAAAACCTGGATGTACCTTTCAGCACTGATGGTGCCATCACAGATGTGTAAGTTGCCGGTGCCATGGGCACTAAAACACCTCCATACTTTTTCCTCTTTTGTCCAGAGGACACAACGTCCATGATTTCCAAAAACAATTTGAAATGTGGACTCATCAGACCACAGCACACTTTTCCACTTTGTGTCTGTCCATTTCAAATGAGCTTGGGCCCAGAGAAGGCGGCGGCATTTCTGGATGTTGTTGATGTATGGCTTTCACTTTGCATGGTAGAGTTTTAACTTGCACTTGTAGATGTAGCGACAAACTGTGTTGACTGACATTGGTTTTCTGAAGTGTTCCTGAGCCCACGGGGTAAGATCCTTTACACAATGATGTCAGTTTTTAATGCAGTGCTGTCTGAGGGATTGAAGGTCACGGGCATTCAGTGTTGGTTTTCGGCCTTGCTGCTTACTTGTAGAAAGTTCTCCAGATTCTCTGAATCTTCTGATTATATTATGGACTGTAGATGATGGAATCCCTAAATTCCTTGCAGCTGAATGTTTAAGACTGGGAAAGTTGATGAATGCTCAAAGAACACCTAATTGGAAACAGGTGAGTTTCATGATTGGGTATAAAAGGAGCATTCCCAAAAGGCTCAGCAGTTCACAAGCAAAGATGGGGTGAGGATCACCACTTTGTGAACAACTGCATGAAAAAAATAGTCCAACAGTTTAAGAACAATGTTTATCAATGTTCAATTGCAAGGAATTTAGGGATTCCATCATCTACAATTCACAATATAATCAGAAGATTCAGAGAAACTGGAGAACTTTCTACACGTAAGCAGCAAGGCCGAAAACCAACACTGAATGCCCGTGACCTTTGATCCCTCAGGCAGCACTGCATTAAAAACTGACATTATTGTGTCAAGGATCTTACCGCGTGGGCTCTGGAACACTTCAGAAAACCATTGTCAGTAAATCCAGTGGAACACTTCAGAAAACCATTGTCAGTTAATCCAGTTTGTCTCTGCATCTACAAGTGCAAGTTAAAACTCTACGATACTTAACATTTATTGGTTTTTGGTCATTTCTTTCCATTGGCATGTTATGTTGTTCACTATTGTTTTTTCTCTCTCTCTTATCTTTTGTCACTTTCTCACTGCAGTAGTCTCTGTATTTTGTCCTTGCTGTTTTTCTTTCTTCCTCAGGATTATCTTTTGGTTTTTGCTGTTCAGTCTTTTTGCACTTCGTCACGCCCACCTGAACTTTCCTGTTTGTTCTGTTTGCCACGCCCCCTTCTTGATTCTTCCGACACACCTGTTCTCACTTTCCTCATTTCCACCCTTGTTATTTAAGTCCTCTGTTTTCACTTGAGCCTCACCAATTCATTGATTTTCACAGTCCTCATACCAGCCTTTTTCATAGCTCTGCCTTGTCTTGCCGTGTACTGACCCTGTTCTGTTTTGTGACCTCGTCTTGCTACTGCCCACGTACTTTGTTTACCTATGTAAAAGATCTGAGCCTGTCTTTTTGACAACGCCTTTGCCTGCCAACTACCTGTACCTCTGCATCGACTGTCTAACTGTGTACTGAATCCCAGCTCATTTTGACCTTATAAAGCCTTTCTACTTCAACTCCACTGTGAGTTTTTGCATTTGGGTCCCACAACCTTCTGTGCCACGTCACCTCGAGTTCATGTCAAAAGATGGCATTGACCATGCCAAAAGGTCATGACCTTGATCTTTTTACAGCAATGCCAATGTCGTAGTTGAGTTTGTCATACCCAAAAACATAGGAAACCATGTATCATTTGTTGTTATACCATTTTTAAGATTTTCAGCTATCTCACTATTCTGCTTTGGTTCGTCCACAAAAATTTTCTCAACCTTAGTTTACATTACATGTGATAACTTGTAACAACTACTCTTCTCAGATGACCATCATATATCACTGAAAAGCTGAGATTTCAGGCTTTCAGAAAAGGTATGGTAGCTTTGCCACTTTCTCAGTAACGACCAACCCCTTTGGCTCACGGTCTAATCATCTTCTACACATCCATCATCCAGTCTGTCCTGTGCATCTCCATCTCTTACTTCCCTCTGGCTCCAAACATGAGAGACAGACTTCAACCAACTTTCAGGTCAGCAGAAAAAAATAAAATCATCGAGCCAGCCTGACCTCCATCCAGGACTTATATCAGTCCAGGAAGCGAACTGGTAACATCTCTGCAAACTCTGCAAACCCTCCCACCCTGGACACACCCTGTTTAAACTCCTCCCCTCTGGTCGACGTCAAAACAACCAGTCACAGGAACAGTTTCTTTCCACAGGCCATCACACTGATGAACAACTTAACCAGCCAAAAACTCACTTATTCGTGTACAGCTTCAATCTGTTCGTCTGTTTCACACATTTTTCCCCTCTTATTGCACTTTTTTACTTGCACATTTCATTACTGTGAATTATTCATTGTATATTTCTACATGCTGTACAGAGAGACTGCAGCTGAAACCAAAGTCAAATTCCTTGTATTCTGTGGATACTTGGTGAATAAATGCTATTCTCATTCAGATGTGAGGTCACTGTCAGTCAGGAACTACAGCCAAAGTTCACCTGTCGATCTGTTCAGTCAGGCACTTTTCTAGTTTCTGTTCTAAGGTGTTCTGAAAACTCACTCATGTGATGTCACTCCTGCAGGTGGATGCACTGCTCCCGCATGTCAATGAGACTGGTTTCTACCTGGAGCAGGCTGGTGTGGGTTTTGGAAGAGAAGAGTTACAGCGGATCTCTCTTGCACTAAAACAGCTTGTTGAGTCCCAGTTGCTGCAGCGCTGCCGACTATGGGGGAAGATTCTGGGCATGGAAAGCAGCTACATTGTTGCTGAAGCTGAGTCTAAAGAGGCTGAAGAAGATGTGGAGCAGAACACAGAGGAATTGGCTGAAGAAGAAAGTGAGGGGGATGCTCAGAGGAATGAGGTGAGGAAATGAGGTGAATCAAGTGGCTGAATTCCCTCCTCAGTATGCAGTCAAGTTCTCCAGAGTGCTGCTAATGACCTCAGGTGTGTTGAAGCAGTGATGCGTCTAAAAGTTACAGGACACTGGCCCTCGAGGACTGGAGTTGAAGACCCCTGCTCTATAGTGTTTTACTTGGATAGCAAAAGGTAGAGCAGGTCTAGGAACTGTACGGTACATAACATGGTAAATGTTATGTACCGTACAGTTTTGTCCCATACATTTCCTTCTTTTGAACAATTCAATTTTGCTTTTCCAATTTGCGTTTGTTTTACCTGTGCACCTGAAACAGGTGATTTCAGGTGCACAGGTAAAAGAGACACATGGTTGGATGTTACCCACCTGTGGGTGACAGGTGAATCCTTACATCCAGGGTCTTCTAAAACCTTTTGATTCATAAATACTGCTGCATTTGTTCATGAGTAAGCCTGCATTTAAAAAAAAAAGTGAAACAAAGGATGAGGGTGTAAACCTCCTCTGTGAAGAATGGAATTACTTTTTTGTTAGCTTTTATGTTAACTCTTGTGGTGGATTTGTTTGTAGATTGATCCACTTCCTCAGTCAACCTATAAGCCTCCATTGATTGTGCCAAAAGAAGCCCCTGGAACAGGTGCAAACACATTTGTATACTATGTGTGCAAAGAGCCAGGTCTTCCTTGGGTGAAGCTGCCTTCAGTCACTCCGGCACAAATCAGAGCTTCTCGACAAATTTACAAGTTCTTCACTGGGAACCTGGATGCTCCAGTTGTGAGCTACCCGCCGTTCCCTGGGAATGAGGCCAACTATCTTCGATCACAGATTGCCCGCATCTCTGCTGGCACACAGGTAAGCCCTCATGGGTTCTTCCACTTTATGCAAGAGGAAGGGGTTGAAGAAGATGAGGCACCCAGTGACAGCTATGAAGTCAATCCTGATTTTGAGGGCATTCCAGCTGTTGAAATGACTGAGTCACTGGCGACCTGGGTTCATCATGTTCAGCACATCCTTCAGCAGGTACTAATATACCACGTTCAGCATGTTGGCATCATCTTTCCATGATCTTTGAAAGTTAAATATGAATTCCTTTAGGGACGGTGTACATGGACTAACCCTGCTTTAATACCAGGGGAAAAGCCTAATGAGGAAGAAGAGGCTGAGGACATGAACGAGGTGGTCGAGGATCCCGACGTAGAAGTGGGACCACCTCTGTTGACTTCTCTTTTGCAAGACACAGGTGAGCCAAGCAGATCCAAGTCTGAATCTGCACATATTCCCTTCAAACACATAAGGACTAGCAAAGCACTTACCTCTTTAATGGAGTTAGTAAGGTTAGGTCTTACCATTGTAAACAAGGCTTTGAACCAGTTCATGTAATGAAAACCAGGAACTTTTGGTATTTTGCTAGGAACAAAAACTAAACCAGAAACTTTATATTTATTTACTTATTAATATTTTATGTTCCAGAACAGAACAGTTTATTTAAAATAATGGTAACCAGTTAATACTGTTATTTTTCCATTATTGAAAAGATTTATGTTTACAATGACCCAGTGAGGACATCAGACTCCATTAGCGCTATACGCCCAAACAGTTGGTGGTGGTAATGCACCGTGTCAGTTTGCAGGCTGCCGATAAAGTTGACGGAAGAAAAAGATGATGGTGAGATTCACTTCTGCCTGTTGTTGGCAGGACAAAGCGCTGTTGTCCTGTGTTTCATACTGAGAAACACACCTGGCACAGACAAACACTGAGGGACTTATTTAAAAACACTGTTTTTTCAATAATTTTCACAATAAGGAATTAAAGTATTTCCCAGACATCATCTTCTAAAACAAGGATGTTTTCTCGTCAGGTTGTGATAATGAATCCGGCTGAAACAGGTCAGATTAAGACTTTATTATATTTACTCATTGCATGAATGGTTTAGGAAGTGGCTATTCATACGTAGCCATATTACTAACATTCATACGTAGTGCAGCTTTGTTATGTTTAGGGGTTATTTTATGGTTATGGGTCATTGTTATAATTAGGGTCATTTTTATAGTTAGGGGTTACTGTTATTGATGGGGGTATTGTTATTGATAACGGTTACAGTTAGGGGTTATTGTTATGGATAGGGGGTATTGTGGTTATTGTTAGGAGTTCAATTCACTTTATATAGTGCCAAATCACAAAGTTGCCTCAAGGTGCTTCACATAAGCATGGTCTAACCTTTCAAACCCCCAGAGCAAGAACACAGGCGACAGTGGTAAGGAAAAACTCCCTCTGATGATTTGAGGAAGAAACTTCAAGCAGACCAGACTCAAAGGGGTGACCCTCTGCTTGGGCCATGCTACCGACACAATTGACAATACAAATATACAGAGAATTTTGGGAGTCCATGCTGGTGTCCAGGATGAGAGGCTGGCTGGGGATTGGGAAATGGGGTTGGTTGACAGATCATGTCTATTTCATGACCATTACAGAAGAAGACACTCACTTCAACTTCTGGATGGAACCGCACCTCCAACACAGAGGAGAAAAAAAACAAAAAACAAAACAGAATCAGGCGGCAGAAAGACAACAAATACAGTATAATTTGTCAGCATTAAGCAACAACAAAAACAAAAGAAATACTAAGGTGATCGCTGGCCACTAGGCCTAGGAGTTATTTTTATGGTTGGGGATTATTATTGTGGTTAGAAGTTATTTTTCACTCCCATAAAATCCCTGGAGGACTGTCTTCTATCAGTGAGAAGTTGGATGTCTAGTTACTTCGTACTTTTAAACTTTGATAAGACTGAAATGATGGTTCTTGGTCCAGCGAGACATCGACATCAGTTTGACCAGCTGGCGCTCAGCCTGGGTTCCTGTGTCATACATCATACGGACAAAATGAGGAACCTTGGGGTAATTTTTGATCCCACGTTGTCTTTTGACCTCCACATCAGGGATGTTACTAGGACTGCTTTTTTCCATCTGAGAAATCAATCAATCAATCAATCAATTTTTTTATATAGCGCCAAATCACAACAAACAGTTGCCCCAAGGCGCTTTATATTGTAAGGCAAGGCCATACAATAATTATGTAAAACCCCAACGGTCAAAACGACCCCCTGTGAGCAAGCACTTGGCTACAGTGGGAAGGAAAAACTCCCTTTTAACAGGAAGAAACCTCCAGCAGAACCAGGCTCAGGGAGGGGCAGTCTTCTGCTGGGACTGGTTGGGGCTGAGGGAGAGAACCAGGAAAAAGACATGCTGTGGAGGGGAGCAGAGATCGATCACTAATGATTAAATGCAGAGTGGTGCATACAGAGCAAAAAGAGAAAGAAACAGTGCATCATGGGAACCCCCCAGCAGTCTACGTCTATAGCAGCATAACTAAGGGATGGTTCAGGGTCACCTGATCCAGCCCTAACTATAAGCTTTAGCAAAAAGGAAAGTTTTAAGCCTAATCTTAAAAGTAGAGAGGGTGTCTGTCTCCCTGATCTGAATTGGGAGCTGGTTCCACAGGAGAGGAGCCTGAAAGCTGAAGGCTCTGCCTCCCATTCTACTCTTACAAACCCTAGGAACTACAAGTAAGCCTGCAGTCTGAGAGCGAAGCGCTCTATTGGGGTGATATGGTACTACGAGGTCCCTAAGATAAGATGGGACCTGATTATTCAAAACCTGATAAGTAAGAAGAAGAATTTTAAATTCTATTCTAGAATTAACAGGAAGCCAATGAAGAGAGGCCAATATGGGTGAGTTATGCTCTCTCCTTCTAGTCCCCGTCAGTACTCTAGCTGCAGCATTTTGAATTAACTGAAGGCTTTTTAGGGAACTTTTAGGACAACCTGATAATAATGAATTACAATAGTCCAGCCTAGAGGAAATAAATGCATGAATTAGTTTTTCAGCATCACTCTGAGACAAGACCTTTCTGATTTTAGAGATATTGCGTAAATGCAAAAAAGCAGTCCTACATATTTGTTTAATATGCGCTTTGAATGACATATCCTGATCAAAAATGACTCCAAGATTTCTCACAGTATTACTAGAGGTCAGGGTAATGCCATCCAGAGTAAGGATCTGGTTAGACACCATGTTTCTAAGATTTGTGGGGCCAAGTACAATAACTTCAGTTTTATCTGAGTTTAAAGCAGGAAATTAGAGGTCATCCATGTCTTTATGTCTGTAAGACAATCCTGCAGTTTAGCTAATTGGTGTGTGTCCTCTGGCTTCATGGATAGATAAAGCTGGGTATCATCTGCGTAACAATGAAAATTTAAGCAATACCGTCTAATAATACTGCCTAAGGGAAGCATGTATAAAGTGAATAAAATTGGTCCTAGCACAGAACCTTGTGGAACTCCATAATTAACTTTAGTCTGTGAAGAAGATTCCCCATTTACATGAACAAATTGTAATCTATTAGACAAATATGATTCAAACCACCGCAGCGCAGTCCCTTTAATACCTATGGCATGCTCTAATCTCTGTAATAAAATTTTATGGTCAACAGTATCAAAAGCAGCACTGAGGTCTAACAGAACAAGCACAGAGATGAGTCCACTGTCCGAGGCCATAAGAAGATCATTTGTAACCTTCACTAATGCTGTTTCTGTACTATGATGAATTCTAAAACCTGACTGAAACTCTTCAAATAGACCATTCCTCTGCAGATGATCAGTTAGCTGTTTTACAACTACCCTTTCAAGAATTTTTGAGAGAAAAGGAAGGTTGGAGATTGGCCTATAATTAGCTAAGATAGCTGGGTCAAGTGATGGCTTTTTAAGTAATGGTTTAATTACTGCCACCTTAAAAGCCTGTAGTACATAGCCAACTAACAAAGATAGATTGATCATATTTAAGATCGAAGCATTAAATAATGGTAGGGCTTCCTTGAGCAGCCTGGTAGGAATGGGGTCTAATAAACATGTTGATGGTTTGGATGAAGTAACTAATGAAAATAACTCAGACAGAACAATCGGAGAGAAAGAGTCTAACCAAATACCGGCATCACTGAAAGCAGCCAAAGATAACGATACGTCTTTGGGATGGTTATGAGTAATTTTTTCTCTAATAGTTAAAATTTTGTTAGCAAAGAAAGTCATGAAGTCATTACTAGTTAAAGTTAATGGAATACTCAGCTCAATAGAGCTCTGACTCTTTGTCAGCCTGGCTACAGTGCTGAAAAGAAACCTGAGGTTGTTCTTATTTTCTTCAATTAGTGATGAGTAGAAAGATGTCCTAGCTTTACGGAGGGTTTTTTTATAGAGCAACAGACTCTTTTTCCAGGCTAAGTGAAGATCTTCTAAATTAGTGAGACGCCATTTCCTCTCCAACTTACGGGTTATCTGCTTTAAGCTACGAGTTTGTGAGTTATACCACGGAGTCAGGCACTTCTGATTTAAAGCTCTCTTTTTTAGAGGAGCTACAGCATCCAAAGTTGTCTTCAATGAGGATGTAAAACTATTGACGAGATACTCTATCTCACTTACAGAGTTTAGGTAGCTACTCTGCACTGTGTTGGTATATGGCATTAGAGAACATAAAGAAGGAATCATATCCTTAAACCTAGTTACAGGGCTTTCTGAAAGACTTGTAGTGTAATGAAACTTATTCCCCACTGCTGGGTAGTCCATCAGAGTAAATGTAAATGTTATTAAGAAATGATCAGGCAGAAGGGAGTTTTCAGGGAATACTGTTAAGTCTTCTATTTCCATACCATAAGTCAGAACAAGATCTAAGATATGATTAAAGTGGTGGGTGGACTCATTTACTTTTTGAGCAAAGCCAATAGAGTCTAATAATAGATTAAATGCAGTGTTAAGGCTGTCATTCTCAGCATCTGTGTGGATGTTAAAATCGCCCACTATAATTATCTTATCTGAGCTAAGCACTAAGTCAGACAAAAGGTCTGAAAATTCACAGAGAAACTCACAGTAATGAGCAGGTGGACGATAGATAATAAATAAAACTGGTTTTTGGGACTTCCAATTTGGATGGACAAGACTAAGAGTCAAGCTTTCAAATGAATTAAAGCTCTGTCTGGGTTTTTGATTAATTAATAAGCTGGAATGGAAGATTGCTGCTAATCCTCCGCCCCGGCCCGTGCTACGAGCATTCTGACAGTTAGTGTGACTCGGGGGTGTTGACTCATTTAAAGTAACATATTCATCCTGCTGTAACCAGGTTTCTGTAAGGCAGAATAAATCAATATGTTGATCAATTATTATATCATTTACCAACAGGGACTTAGAGGAGAGAGACCTAATGTTTAATAGACCACATTTAACTGTTTTAGTCTGTGGTGCAGTTGAAGGTGCTATATTATTTTTTTCTTTTTGAATTTTTATGCTTAAATAGATTTTTGCTGGTTATTGGTAGTCTGGGAGCAGGCACCGTCTCTACGGGGATGGGGTAATGAGGGGATGGCAGGGGGAGAGAAGCTGCAGAGAGGTGTGTAAGACTACAACTCTGCTTCCTGGTCCCAACCCTGGATAGTCACGGTTTGGAGGATTTAAGAAAATTGGCCAGATTTCTAGAAATGAGAGCTGCTCCATCCAAAGTGGGATGGATGCCGTCTCTCCTAACAAGACCAGGTTTTCCCCAGAAGCTTTGCCAATTATCTATGAAGCCCACCTCATTTTTTGGACACCACTCAGACAGCCAGCAATTCAAGGAGAACATGCGGCTAAACATGTCACTCCCAGTCTGATTGGGGAGGGGCCCAGAGAAAACTACAGAAATATAGCGAGGATCCGCCCCATCCTGTCTATGGCTGAAGCTGAGACCCTGATTCATGCTTTTGTTTCTTTTAGACTAGATTATTGTAATGTTCTATTTTCAGGGTTACCACAGTCCAGCATTAGGGGTCTTCAGCTGGTTCAGAACACTGCCGCCAGACCTCTCACACGTAGCAGAAGGTCTGAACATATCACACCCATTTTGGCATCTTTGCACTGGCTCCCTGTCTCTGTGAGAGCAGATTTTAAGGTTTTGTTATTGACTTATAAGGTTGTTCATGGACTGGCGCCATCTTATCTGGCTGATCTGGTGGAACTCTACGTGCCGGCCCGGGCTTTGCGGTCGCAGGGTGCGGGACTTCTCTGTGTTCCCAGGGTGAAGAAGAAGTCAGCAGGTCAAAGAGCCTTTTCGTATCGTGCACCCACCCTGTGGAACAGTCTTCCTGTGACCGTGAGGCAGTCTGAGTCTGTGGAAATTTTTAAGTCAAGACTCAAAACCTATTTTTATTCCCTTTCTTATGGATAGTTTTTATTTTTATTTGTTTTATTCTTTTACTTCTGTTTTTATTTATGTATTTGAATTTTTTATTAATTTTTAATTATTTATTCAATTTTATGTTGACTTGTTTTATGTAAGGCGCCTTGAGACGGCTTTTGCTGTGATTTGGCGCATTATAAGCTAATTAAATTAAATTAAATTTTTATTTTTCTACTGTTTATTTAATGCAGCCGGTCTGCTCTGTGTCAGCCTGATCCCGTCAGATCTCAGAAGCTAAGCAGAGCAGGATCTGGTTAGTACTTGGATGGGAGACCTCTTTGGAACACCAGCGGCTATGTGTGTTTCTCCAGGTAAAACTGGAGTTGCGTCAGGAAGGGCATCCGGCGTAAAACTTGTGCCAATTACCAATGCGGATCTGGTTGTATCCGCTGTGGCGACCCCGAACAAAAAAAAAAAAACTGGGAGCAGCCGAATGAACAACAACAATACTTTTTATTTAACAGACTTTTCAAAAACAACAGTAACACATGAGCTAACACATCAAATCTATCATTTTGCTCTAAAATTCAGGAAAAAGCGGCTTCACAGCAGCCTGTGAACCAATTTACTGAGAATAGTCTTTTTGAGCCACTGCAGTCTGCTTTTAGAAAATATCATTCCACAGCGACAGCTCACTGAAGTGGTGAATGATCTTCTGCTTGCAATGGATTCAGACACCACTACGGTTCTGGTACTGTTAGATCTCAGTGCTGCATTTGATACCATGGATCATCATATTTCATTAGATAGGCTGGAGAATTATTTTAGGATTACTGGGATTGCCCTTGCGTGGTTGATGTCATACCTGACCAGTCATTCTCACTGTATTTTGTACAATAACACTACCTCTAACCGACATGAAATTTGGGGTTCGACAGGGATCCGTCTTACGCCCCCTGCTTTTCTCCCTTTATATAGCTCCTCTTGGGCACATATTGCAGCGTTTTGGGATTACCTTTCACTGCTACGCTCATGATACATGCCGATAATTGCTGGTAATCTCATCCACATAAAATCCTTAGAAGATTGCCTTGCATCAGTGAGAAGCTGGATGTCTAGCAACTTCTTACTTTTAAACTCCAGTAAGACTGAAATAATGGTTCTTAGTCCAATGAGACATCGGCATCAATTTGACCAGCTAACGCTTAGCCTAGGCTCATGTGTCCTACGCTGTCCTTTGACCTCCACATTAGAGATATTACGAGGACTGCTTACTTCCATCTGGGAAATATAGCAAAGATTCATCCCATCCTGTCTATGGCTGATGCTGAGACCCTGATTCATGCTTTTGTCTCTTCTAGATTGGACTACTGTCCAGCATTAGGGGTCTCCAATTGGTTCAAAATGCAGCTGGCAGACTTTTGACAGGAAGCAGAAAGTTTGACCACATTACACCCATGTTGGAATCCCTTCACCAGCTTCCAGTCCCAGTGAGATCAGATTTTAAGGTTCTGCTGCTAGTCTATAAAATTGTTCATGGACTGGCACCTCCCTACCTAGCTGACCTAATTAAACCGTATGTTCCGGCTCGGGCTTTGCGTTCTTAGGGTGCAGGACTATTTTGTGTCCCTAGGGTGAATAAAAAGTCTGCGGGTCACAGAGCTTTCTCTTATCGTGCCCCTGTTCTGTGGAATGATCTCCCTGCATTGATAGATTCTGACTTTCAAGTCGAGACTTAAGACACACTTATTTTATCTTTTGTATGGCTAGCGTAGTATGTTACTATGCTTGACTTTTTTACTGTGCTTTTTAAAAATCTTTTAAGTCATTTTATTTTGTTTTCTGAATTGTTTTATGTAAAGTTTATATTAAATTAAATGGAACTCCTGAACAAGCTAAAATCTTGTGGATTAAAGATGAGAATGATCTTGATGTGTTTAATTGATGTAAGTGTGATGAAATGCTTAATAATGATATGTATTGGTTGATTGTGATGACGAAATAATCTTAATATAATTTAATGATCACGGTTAATAATCAGGTTACCTCTGTAAAGGAGCTTTGTTTGGAAACATTTGATCATAGTCATTTTGCCTCTCGCCATTGTGAATTTGAATCAGATCCAGATTTTTTCTTTAATGATAATATCGATCAACAATGTAATTATTTTACAGAAGAACAATTTAAGGACTATAAAATTAATGATGGAGATTTTTCAATGATACATTTTAATAGTCGAAGTCTTTCTCGGAATTTTTCAAGAATAAATGATTGTTTAGACACAATTAGCAAAAGTTTTTCAGTGATCGCTATATCTGAAACCTGGTTAACTAAGGATAATTATGATTTTGTGCAGTTGAATGGCTATCAATTGTTTTCTGTAAATCGATCGAAGAGAAGAGGCGGTGGTGTGGCATTATATGTTAGGTCTGATTATGACTGTGAATTGGTTTATGTCATTTACAATTGATAATATCATGGAATGTGTTACAGTTAAGATCACATCTATAAATTCAAATAATAGGATTGTTAGTTGTATATACAGAGCTCCTGGAGCAAATATTGATAATTTTGAAGAAGTAATTATGAATATGTATAATAAAATAAATAAGAATTCTCATTTATTTATCTGCGGTGACTTTAATATTGATTTTTTAAATCCTCATAATCATTCACAAACTATTTCATTTATTAATTCGTTTTATTGCATGGGATTATTTCCGACCATCATTCATCCAAGTAGAATAACTTCGAATACTGCAACCCTTATTGATAATAATTTAACTAATGTTATAACTTGTAATCTTAATGCGGGAATATTGTTAAATGATATTAGTGATCATCTGCCTGTATTTACTGTCCTTGCATCTCAAGATCGAGGCTCCAAAAGGATTGCAATAGAAGGAGTAGGAATGTAACACCAAGGACTGTTGATAATTTTAGGGAGGATTTATTATGTCAGAATTGGAATAATGTTTATGTTGAGGATGTTGATGAATCTTATGATGGGTTTATTTCTATTATTTCTAAGTTATATGATAAACATTGTCCTCTTGTAAATAAGTTAGATAATAATAGATTTAGTAATAAACCATGGATGTCTAAGGGTCTTCAGAAGGCATGTAAAAAGAAGAATCGATTGTATAAGCAATTCATTAAATTGAGAACAAATGAAGCTGAAAGTAAATATAAAATGTATAAGAACAAATTAATTCATATTATGAGATCTAGTAAGAAAGAATATTACGGTGAGTTACTTGTTAAAAGCAACAACAATATAAAAAATACATGGAATATATTAAATGATATAATTAAAAAGAATAAAAAAGGTAGAGATTATCCTTCTTATTTTCTTTTTAATAATACTGTGATAGATGATAATGTGATGATTGCTGATCATTTTAATGAATATTTTGTTAATGTAGGTAGAAATCTTGATACTAAGATTGATCCAATGAGTGATAAATTCATTGCAAATAAGATAATATTTAATAAAAATGTGTCAATGTTTGTTGGTGCAACGAATGAAAAAGAAATTATTGATTTGGTGCAGAACTCAAAAAGTAAGAAATCTACGGATTTTAATAATTTGGATATGGCTCTTTTGAAAAAAATTGTTGATTGTATTGTAAAACCTTTTACTTACATTTGTAATAAATCCTTAAGTTTAGGTAAATTCCCTTCACGAATGAAAATAGCCAAAGTAATTCCTTTATTTAAGTCTGGTGACAAACATATTTTTTCTAATTATAGACCTATTTCACTTTTACCTCAATTTTCAAAAATATTGGAGAAAACATTTGTTAAAAGGTTAAATAATTATTTACTTAAGTATGAGATATTGTGTGAAGAGCAATATGGGTTTAGAAAATCTAGGACTACTTCACATGCACTGATGGATTTTGTGGAAAATATTGCGACTGCAGTTGATAATAAGCAATATACTGTAGGTGTTTTTTTTATTTGCAGAAAGCGTTTGATACTGTTAATTATGAAATTCTGAAAAATTGGTGAAATATGGAATCAGAGGTTTAGCATATGATTGGATTGATAATTTACATGGTCGGTATCAGTATGTTCAATATAATAGCATTGATTCTGAATTCAGGGAAATCACGTGTGGGGTGCCTCAAGGTTCGGTGTTAGGTCCTTTGTTGTTTATTTTATATATAAATGATATTTGTTTGGTTTCACGGGTATTGAGGTGCATTCTTTTTGCTGATGATACGACTGTGTTTTGTAGCGGGGATAATCTTGAACAGCTTTTGGACATTATGGAAGATGAACTGGGGAAATTTATGGCTTGGTTTAATGCTAATAAATTGTCACTTCATCTTGGAAAAACTAAATGCATGATTTTTGGAAATAAATTTATGTCCAAATGTAAAAATGTTACTATCAATAATATCGAAATACAGACAGTATCTGAGTATAAATTCTTAGGTGTTATAATTGACAATAGACTTTGTTGGAAACCCCATATAAATTATATAAAGTTAAAAATGTCCAAATCTATTGCTATTATGTATAGGGTTCAGGACATATTGTCCCAGGTTGGGTTACTTACATTATATCATGCTTTAATTGTACCATATATGATATATTGTATTGAACTTTGGGGTAATACCTATAAATCTAACACTAATCCTGTATTTCTTCTACAAAAACGTGCCATCAGAATTATTGGTAATATACATCATTTTGAGTCAACACATTCCATGTTTAGGAATTTAAATTTATTGAAATTTAGGGATTTAGTGGATTATATTCTGATACAAACTTTGTACAAAGCTAATAACCAGGCTTTGCCCTTTTATGTCCAGAACTTGTTTAAGAGTAGGGAATTGGGATATAGATTATGTGGTTGTATGGTATTTAAGAAGCCTCCTGTACGTACTAATGTTAAGGGGTTTTGTGCTTCAGTTAGAGGGGTGAAGATTTGGAATGAATGTCCTGTGGAAATTAAATTATGTGGTTCATTGGCCTGTTTTAAGAAGTGTTATAAAAAATTAATAATTTCTGGTTATAATAATGGTGAATAATATATTTGTTTCTTTTTTGCCTTTGTATTTTGGTTTGTTAATAGTGCTACATTTGTATTGTGTGTGATTGTGTTTGCATTTAAATATTGTATGATGTACGGGGTGGGCGTTTATAAGCTTCTGCTTCTGCCCACACCCTTTCAGTTGCATTGTTGGGTTATTTGTTTATTATTTGTTTGAGTTTGTTTTATATGTTTAAATTTTTTGTGTTTTTTGATGTGTCTTATAAATTACAGACTCTGTTGCTGTTGTAGTTGCTGCAGTTGCTGCTGATGCTGCTGCTGCTGCTGCTGCTATTTCTGTCGCTGAATAAATAAATAAATTCAAAAAAAAACAAACAAACAAAAAAAAGCCCCTTGAGACGACTCTGTTGTGACTTGGCACTATATAAGATGAATAAATTGAAAAAAAAAGGAAATTAAATTGAAACTGGGGGAGAATTTCACAGTCATATTCTTTATCAAGTCTGTTGTGGCTGGAACGTGGTCTTGAATGCAGTGCATTTCTTCCATTTTTTCCCCGAAGTCCTCTTCTCTGATTCTCAAGCGAAAAGTTAATCTTCCATAGTATATATCTCCTCCTCCAGCCATTGTTTTGTTGTTGGAATGTTGCTTTTCAGCCAGTTCCTCGTCAAGGCCTTTTTAGTAGCAATTCACAGAATTTTGAAAAGGTATGTATCTTTCTTTTTAATTATTTCACCAGGTATCAGTCCCAGATACACAGTCTGTGGATCCCTAGGTATTTTAGAATTTAAAATTTCCTCCTTCAATTGAATTACATTGTTCCAAAATGTATTTCTGCACATGACCAAAAGATATGGGAGTGATTGGCGTTCTCATGCCCACATCCTCTAACATTTCTGCTACTGCTGTAACTGTTTGGTCTTTATATGTAGGGTAATAATAAAAAAAGTATGACATTTTTCCATCCGAATTCTCACCATCTTCTCAAAATAGTTGTGGATTGTTGTGTGTTGCACTTGGAAAGCCAGTCACTTTCAGACAGTGATACATTAAATTCAAGTTCCCAATTTGATTTTACATATAAAGAATTCATATCATTGCTCTTGAAGACAGTTATACAATCTTAATGGGAGTTCTTTTATATGCATCTGTCAAAAATAAAATTGTGTCATTAGTCTCCACTGACAAGTGCTTCTGTACTTCCTTTTTCGTAAAAGTGTCGTAGCTGTAGGTACCGGAACAAATCTCTGTTTTCAAGTTTAAACTCCGAAGGTTATCCCTTCAACAAGTGTGCAAGTTGCTGTTATTCCCCTCTCTGTCCATTTGGTGAACATATCGTCAAGCATATTTGGGCCAGAATTCGAAGTCAGACAGGGCCATATCAGTAATTTACTATCTCCTTCCATTTTGTTTTTCTTAATCTCACACCAGGTTTTCAAAGTTTCTCCTAAAATAGTGTTAACTCCCTTATGGTCTGTATATTCTTTCCCTGATAATTTAGCAGGAGGTGGTACCTTACGTAAACTGAACTCAATATGTTTCCACCTTGCATAATATGCAGGTGAACACGAACATACCATATGTCGCAACTGGTCTGCACACTAATATTGTTTAAAATCAGGCAGGGCGAGACCTCCCTGAGGTGACTCATTATCTCTTGACAGCTGTCACCCCCGGCTGTGTCCGTGGCGGCAGCGCCCTCTCGTGCCTGAAGCCCGCACTTCAGGCAGGGCGCCCACTGGTGGTGGGCCAGCAGTACCTCCTCTTCTGGCGGCCCACACAACAGATCAGCTCTGTGAACACATTTAAAAGCAAGTTACACTTGCTATCAAGCAGGTTGCAGCAGTGTGACCTGCAGAACTTTCCACACATGGACACAGAACTTAAGTATCAGGGCAGAGACTGTGCAGCGCCTGAGAGTGCATATTATGCTGAGCAACTGCAGAGCATCTTGTCAAAATTTTACAGGTGCTTTACTGACTTTGCATCCATTGAACCTGTTCTCATTTTTCTCTGTTTTCCATTTGGGGAAAATATAGATGTGGATTGTATAATGTCCAAAGTGGCATCACTCTGCAACCTGGATATCTGTGCTGTTGAGAATGAGATCCTCACACTGAAAAATGACTGAGGTGAAATCCAGAGCAACACCTGACATAAACATCCAATTTTGGAATCTAATGCAGAAAGAGAAACACCCCAACCTCAGACAAACTGCACAGAATTTGACTGTACTTTTTTGATCAACATATTTGTGTGAGTCTGCCTTTTCACACATGAAAATCAAGTCAAAACACACAGATCCAACATGTCTGATGACCACCTTGCAGCCTACTTACGGCTGCACTCAGCTCCTACTGTCCAAAGTATGATGAGAGACGAGCTGCCTCCTCTCAGTGCCAGAAGTCCCACTAATGCTGCGTTTACACATAACGACGACAAGTCACGAATGCCACGAAGTACACATTCTTGGCTGCTGATCACGAATGAGATTATTCGGGGCAGAGGCGTCAGGTGTCCTCAGGAACTGCTGCAACCTGTTACCACACGTTACAATTAATGGCAGGTGTTGCTGGATAGCTGGGTCAAGTGATGGCTTTTTAAGTAATGGTTTAATTACTGCCACCTTAAAAGCCTGTGGTACATAGCCAACTAATAAAGATAGATTGATCATATTTAAGATCGAAGCATTAATTAATGGTAGGGCTTCCTTGAGCAGCCTGGTAGGAATGGGGTCTAATAGACACGTTGCTGGTTTGGAGGAAGTAACTAATGAAAATAACTCAGAACAATCGGAGAGAAAGAGTCTAACCAAATACCAGCATTACTGAAAGCAGCCAAAGATAACGATATGTCTTTGGGATGATTATGAGTAATTTTTTCTCTAATAGTTAAAATTTTATTAGCAAAGAAAGTCATGAAGTCATTACTAGTTAAAGTTAAAGGAATACTCGGCTCAATAGAGCTCTGACTCTTTGTCAGCCTGGCTACAGTGCTGAAAAGAAACCTGGGGTTGTTCTTATTTTCTTCAATTAGTGAGTAGTAGCAAGATGTCCTACCTTTACGGAGGGCTTTTTTTTATAGAGCAACAGACTCTTTTTCCAGGCTAAATGAAGATCTTCTAAATTAGTGAGACGCCATTTCCTCTCCAGCTTACGGGTTATCTGCTTTAAGCTGCGAGTTTGTGGGTTATACCACGGAGTCAAGCATTTCTGATTTAAGGCTCTCTTTTTCAGAGGAGCTACAGCATCCAAAGTTGTGCTCAATGAGGATGTAAAACTATTGACGAGATACTCTATCTCACTCACAGAGTTTAGGTAGCTACTCTGCACCGTGTTGGTATATGGCATTGGAGAACATAACAAAGAAGGAATCATATCCTTAAACCTAGTTACAGCGCTTTCCGAAAGACTTCTACTGTAATGAAACTTATTCCCCACTGCTGGGTAGTCCATTAAGGTAAATGGAAATGTTATTAAGAAATGATCAGACAGAAGGGGGTTTTCATGGAATACTGTTAAGTCTTCAATTTCCATACCATAAGTCAGAACAAGATCTAAAGTATGGTTAAAGTGGTGGGTGGACTCATTTACATTTTGATCGAAGCCAATTGAGTCTAATAATAGATTAAATGCAGTGTTGAGGCTGTCATTCTCAGCATCTATGTGGATGTTAAAATCGCCCACTATAATTATCTTATCTGAGCTAAGCACTAAGTCAGACAAAAGGTCTGAAAATTCACAGAGAAACTCACAGTAATGACCAGGTGGACGATAGATAATAACAAATAAACCTGGTTTTTGGGACTTCCAATTTGGATGGACAAGACTAAGAGTCAAGCTTTCAAATGAATTAAAGCTCTGTCTGGGTCTTTGATTAATTAATAAGCTGGAGTGGAAGATTGCTGCTAATCCTCCCCCTCGGGCCGTGCTACGAGCATTCTGACAGTTAGTGTGACTTGGAGGTGTTGACTCATTTAAACTAACATATTCATCCTGCTGTAACCAGGTTTCTGTAAGGCAGAATAAATCAATATGTTGATCAATTATTATATCATTTACTAACAGGGACTTAGAAGAGAGAGATCTAATGTTTAATAGACCACATTTAACTGTTTTAGTCTGTGGTGCAGTTGAAGGTGCTATATTATTTTTTCTTTTTTAATTTTTATGCTTAAATAGATTTTTACTGGTTATTGGTGGTCTGGGAGCAGGCACCGTCTCTACGGGGATGGGGTATTGGGGGGATGGCAGGCAGAGAGAAGCTGCAGAGAGGTGGGTAAGAGTACAACTCTGCTTCCTGGTCCCAACCCTGGATAGTCACGGTTTGGAGGGTTTAATAAAATTGGCCAGATTTCTAGAAATGAAAGCTGCTCCATCCAAAGTGGGATGAATGCCGTCTCTCCTAACAAGACCAGGTTTTCCCCAGAAGCTTTGCCAATTATCTATGAAGCCCACCTCATTTTTTGGACACCACTCAGACAGCCAGCAATTCAAGGAGAACATGCGGCTAAACATGTCACTCCCGGTCTGATTGGGGAGGGTCCCAGAGAAAACTACAGAGTCCGACATTGTTTTTGCAAAGTTACACACCGATTCAATATTAATTTTAGTGACCTTCGATTGGCATAACCGGGTGTCATTACTGCTGACGTGAATTACAATCTTACCAAATTTACGCTTAGCCTTTGCCAGCAGTTTCAAATTTCCTTCAGTGTTGCCTGCTCTGGCCCCCGGAAGACAATTGACTATGGTTGCTGGTGTCGCCAACTTCACATTTCTCAAAACAGAGTCGCCAATAACCAGAGTTTGTTCCTCGGCGGGTGTGTCGCCGAGTGGGGAAAAACGGTTAGAGACGTGAACGGGTTGGTGGTGTACAGGGGGCTTCTGTTTAGGACTACACTTCCTCCTAACAGTCACCCAGCCTGCCTGCTTTCCCGGCTGCTCGGGATCTGCTGGGGGACAGCTAACGGCAGCTAAGCTGCCTTGGTCCGCACCAACTACAGGGGCCTGGCTAGCTGTAGGATTTTCCAAGGTGCAAAGCCGAGTCTCCAGTTCGCCCAGCCTGGTCTCCAAAGCTACGAATAAGCTACACTTATTACAAGTACCATTACTGCTAAAGGAGGCCGAAGAATAACTAAACATTTCACACCCAGAGCAGAAAAGTCTGGGAGAGACAGGAGAAGCCGCCATGCTAAACCGGCTAAGAGCTAGTAGCTGCGCTAAGCTAGCGGATTCCTAAAAACACACAAAGTGAATAATGTGTAAATAATTTAGAGGTGATTCAGCAGAGGGAGTGCTTTAGTTAAGGCACATGAAGATTACTCTGTGAAACAAATCATTATCTAGTTATCTAGATCAATCTAACTATGCAGATTAAACAGCTAACAGATACAGCAAAACACCGCTGTGCTCCGGAACAGGAAGTGATACAATACTGCAGTGAGAGCCAACCACCAGTAGAGGCAAGCAAGAGCAAGCCGTCATGCATGCAGTCACAAGAACAGACTCATTCTCCCACTCATCGGTTACAACAGCAGGTGGAACACCTGCAGGAGAGCGCTGAAGAGCACTGAAATTACAGTTTTAGCCGACTTGGTGTCAGCAATCAAACTAAATGCGGTGCAGCAGGGTTTAATTGTGCGCACGCTTCTTCCTCTGCCGGACTGGAGGAGGTGCAGAGATGTCGGGCAGCACGTGAGTCTCCTCTCACTCCTCTGGTTCAGACTCGTTCTCCCGCTCATCGGTTACAACAGCAGGTGGAACACCTGCAGGAGCGTCCTGAGGAGCTTCAGCAGGAACTGTGGAACGACATTTGGAGCCGAGTTTAATTGTGCGCACGTGACAGAAAACTGATTCGTCGTGGCGCGCAGTGAAATGTGACACCGCATTACAAGTCGTGTCAAAACTTGACAGTTTCCATGTCACTTCGTAATAACGCGTGACAGTTTGGGCTCCAAGAACCATCACAGGAACCACTACGAACGTTGTCATGTTCTATTAAGGATCACTAATCATCAGGACGGATCAACACGCTCAGTTGCGACCTCCACGACACGAAATGAGGGTGGTGTGTGACATTCGTGCAAGATTTTTTGACAGGCAAAAACATGCTTCACGAAATTCAAGAATATCACGCACCAACACGCACTATTAAGAAACCTATTCAGATGCGTTAAGTCACAGATGCGATAAGAATGTTAGGAATGTGTCACGAATGACAGAAAAATGACATTCGTAACGCGTCTTGGTTATGTGTAAATTGCACCTTAAAGTAGGGAGCAACTTTTCCAACTTGAATTAGGCGTTGTATTTTTTGGGTTGTTTGTTGTTGTGTTGTTACAGGCCAGTCCGAGGCCTACCTGTGCTTATTCTTTGCACCACTCACATTCACTGCAATAATGTAATATGTACGAGGTCTGTTAGAAAAGTATCCGACCTTTTTATTTTTTTCAAAAGCTATATGGATTTGAATCACGTGTGATTGCATCAGCCAAGCTTGAACCTTTGTGCGCATGCGTGAGTTTTTTCACACCTGTCGGTTGCGTCATTCGCCTGTGAGCAGGCTTTGTGTGAGCACTGGTCCACCCCTCTCGTCGTTTTTTTATTGCGAATAAATGTCTGAATGATTTGGAGCTTTGCTGCATCAATTTTTTTCCAGAAACTGTGAGAGACCTCCAGGTGGACACCGTTCAGAAAATTAATATGGCTTTCAGGGACGATTTTATGGGGATTACACAGATTAAGGAGTGATCCAGGCGGTTTAAAGACCGCCCACAACTGCTGAGAGCGCGCCGCGCTCCAAGCGCTGATCGACAGGCTCAAACCCCGCTGAAACAACCAGATCATTTCCAACGTGAAGGCTTTGTTGATCCGGGACGTCGTCTGACTTTCACAAAAAGGCAGAAGGCGTGGATATCAGCACTTTTTTGGCACATTCCACTGTTACAGGAGTTTTTTTCATGGAAAGAAAAGCGGAGGGACGCGCCACGGAGCCGTTCATTACGCGGCACAAAACCACCTCCGTGTTGGTCTCACAGGACGGCTTTCAGGTGGATTTCAGACGGCTGTCGGTTGCTTTTCAGTCATGTGATTATCCGAGAAATTGAGCATGAGCTGGACATGCCCCAACATGTCCTGTGAGGCTTCATCACGGCGTTGCTTTGCGCCATGCGGCTCCACCGCGACGCGCGGAACTCCTCCGCACGTCTGTCTCAATGTGCCGAAAAAGTACTGATGTCCACGTCTTTTCACAATTCCTGTGCTAGTCAGATGACATACCGGATCAAGACAGCGTCCAGTTTAGAAATGAACGGCATATTCCACTGTTACAGGAGTTTTTGTCATGGAAAGAGGAGCGGACTTCAATACAATACAATAAATAAATAAATAAATACATTTTCTAAAAGTATCTTCCTCAAACTCAAACTGAAAGCAAATCTCTAAAACTTGATAAAACCTGTAAATAATAATCAGTTTTATTGCCAGTTTTCTTTAGACAAGTCAGGGGATGGAAACATGAACAATATGTCTTGGACTTTATTTACATTAATTATGAAGAAATACAAAAATTTCTTTCACCAAAACATCAAATCTAGGCTTTCATCACAAATGTATTTTCTGTCAAATTGTAGCTGAACTTTCAGGTCTTCTTTTTAAGAAAATCCTCCTCTACACCACTTCATCAGGAAGCTGGATTTTACATTTCTATTTCATTTATATCAAGTTGTAGAGATTTGCTTTCAGTTTGAGTTAAGGAAGATAATTTTAGAAAAAATGTATTTGAAATAGAATAAACAAATTAAAATGCGTGAAATACCAAGTGTTCCAATACTTTTGAGGGCAATTGAGAAACACTGAGAAGCAGCATCTTACTTTTAATATATAGTGCAGCAGATAAGAGAATATTTAGAGTGGAATCCTGCAAATGGTGATACAAACATCAAATATGGCACAAATAATCCATAGACATGAACTCTTTAAAAAATAAAAAATAAAACTGATTGGCCACTGATTGGTCAAAATCAGGGGTGTGCAACTTCTTCCAGAAAGGGCCAAGAGGGTATAGGTTTTCTTTGCAGCCACTGACTCCAACAGGTGATTTCACTCATTAACTGATTCCATCTGCTCAAAGTGATATAATCAGTCTTTGTGAATTCAGGAAAAAAAGTTAAAATTTTAAAAACGTTGGAAAATTACAGAAAGAGGAAAGTTTCTGTAATTTCACTATTATTTTGAAAAGTTCAGCTCGGAAGTTCTCTTAAAAATTCAAAAGACTTGATGCACCTTAAAGCGTCAGATTAAAACTTTGTTAAAAGTTTGTCAAAGAATAAAGGATGAATGAATGCCACGTGGTAGCCTTAGCTTCGCTTAGCTTAGCAATGAGGCCTTGTTGACCCAAAAAATAAAAATTAAGCATTTCAAAGAAAGGAAGAGTGTTGCAAGAGGCGAAGAAGCGAGAGAGACGAGTGAAGAGACAAAAAGAGAGAGACCAGCACTCTGTTCTAACTTTTTAAGGGGGACTGACATCACCAAGCTCCACCCATTTAGGGTTTAAACACACATCAGTTTAAACACACATCATTTACAAGGAACACATGTCACGGACATGAACGAGCGACTCTCTTCAACATCTCACCATGTCATTTAGGTCCTTCAGAGGTTTATTTTTTTTTTTTGAGTAAATGCTCCAGGGGAGCATGAGCATGGCAAAAACCTTTCAGCTTCTGGGGGGGCTCCACCCACCCCAGACCCCCCACCTTTTTAATCATGTTCTTTATTTTGCCTTTCAGCTTCTGGAGGGGCTCTGCCCCCCCATACCCCCACCTTTTTAAGCATTTTTTTCTTTTTTTGCCTTTCAGCTGACCCCCTAATTACAGCCCTCTTAACCCCCTCCCACTTTAAGCATTTTTTAAAATGTAGATGTAAATTAATATTCAAAGATTTCAGCTAGTTGACAGTAGGGCTGTACAGTATGGCCAAACTATCGTATCTCAGTATTGTCATATCAATATGATATACGATATGACTATGATTTGACACAAAGTGCAGCAACAGTGAAAATTAAACATTCTTAAACAAAACAGTAATAATACCACACTCATTTTGCACTCATCATAAGGATAGGATACTAGTAAGTCCCTTCGGCTGCTCCCCTGTTTGCACTCTGGGTCACCACAGCAAATCCAAGGTGGATCTGCATGTTGAATTGGCACAGGTTTATGCCCTTCCTGACGCAACTCCACATTACATGGAGAAATGTGGCAGGGGTGGGATTTGAACCCGGAAACGTCTGCACTGAAACCAAGCGTATTAACCACTTGGCCACCACCCCTGCCCATCATAAGGATAGGATACTGTGCCCTCCAAAAGTATTGGAATGTTTGGAATTTCACACATTTTAATTTGTTTATGCCATTTCAAATACAAGAAATACAAAATAATATAAAGAATAAAAAATTGTAAAATTATCTTCCTCAAACTCAAACTGA
This sequence comes from Thalassophryne amazonica, assembly GCF_902500255.1. Classification (NCBI taxonomy): domain Eukaryota; kingdom Metazoa; phylum Chordata; class Actinopteri; order Batrachoidiformes; family Batrachoididae; genus Thalassophryne; species Thalassophryne amazonica. Next base: position 67,482,407 of record NC_047112.1, on the reverse strand, counting down.
AAGCAAATCTCTAAAATTTGATAAAACCTGTAAACAAGTCAGGGGATGGAAACATGAACATTTCCAAGTCACTGAATATGTGTTGGACTTTATTAACATCAATTATGAAGAAATACAAAAGTTTCTTTCACCAAAATATCAAATCTAGGCTTTCATCTCAAATGTACTTTCTGTCAAATTGTAGCTGAACTTTCAGGTCTTCTTTTTAAGAAAATCCTCCTCTACACCACGTCATCAGGAAGCTGGATTTAATATTTTTAATTCATTTATATCAAGTTGTAGAGATTTGCTTTCAGTTTGAGTTTAAGGAAGATAATTTTAGAAAAAAAATATTTGAAATGACATGAACAAATTAAACTGTATGAAATACCAAGTGTTCCAATACTTTTGAGGGCAACTGAGAAACGCTGAGGAGCAGCATCTTACATCTCATATATAGTGCAGCAGATAACGAGAATATTTAGAGTGGAATCCTGCAAATGGTGATACAAACATCAAATTTGACACAAATAATTCATAGACATGAACTCTTTAAAAAAACTGATTGTCCACTTGAATTTTCAATAGGCAGCCAGGTAGGGGTCAATTGAAGAGTTACACAGGGGTCAAAATTAAAAGATGCTCCAAACATATTGAAAACTACCACATTATTTGCCTGATCATAAAGCAGGTATAGTTTGGACAATCTGTGACTGAATGTTATGGAGTTATGAGGTAAAAGCAGCAAGAATGGTGACAAAGGTCAGTTTCAGTTTGTACAGGGGTCAAAAGTTAAAGTTGCTCCAGTTGTGGTACAAAATGATGCAAATTATTGGTTGAATTAATCGGGTTTTAAAAAGTAAGAATGTGCATCGTGTCATGCTTAGATCGTGTTACAGGGTAACATATGTCACATGTCATAGAATCCAATGGACATTGACCTTGTTTGACCTTTACTTTGGAGACCAAGCATTCAACACTGTCAAAACTATTCCATTTATTAATCTTATTAACTCAACCAATAATTTACATCACTTTTTACCAAAATTAGAGCAACTCTTTAACTTTTGACCCCTGTCCAAACTGAAATTGACCTTTGTCACTATTCTTGCCGTTTTTACCCTAAAACTCCATAACATTCAGTCATAGATAGTCCAAACTACACCTTTTTGGACTCTTTATAATCAGACAAGTAATGTGATGTAGTTTTCACTTTGATTGGAGCATTTTTATATTTTGACCCCTGTATAATTTTTTAATTGCCCCCTACCTGGTCACCTATTGAAAATTCAAGTGGCCAGTCAGTTTTTTAAAAGTGCATTTGTGCTGAATTTGATGCTTGTATCACCATTTGAAGAATTGTTTCAGTTATGTGCTGCACTAATAAGCCAACAGAGCATGAACCAGCTGCTGTCTGTTAGCTTAAACGTGTATATAACACCCCCCAAATTCAAGGAGAAATGCTGCTTTTAACAACCTGGACCTCATTTCTGGCATAAAATACAGTCATTTACTCACCAATATAAGTTTCGTGTGATTAGAAGTCCAAGGTTCAAATGATGTGTTCAGTTCAAATCTGAGGCAAACATTTTTCTTCTTCTACTAAGGTGGATTAGAACTTTTTGTGTACACAGCACAAACTACTGGACAGGAGGAACCTAGCAATGTGACTCATTGATTACAAAAAAGGAGCTCTTTCAGCCAGATGTGTAGCGCCATGACATGTCATTCATCTGTGTCCAATCAAATTTCAAGGGAGTCCAGTGAAACCCTGGCCTCTGCTCTAGCTCCACCCATGCCAGAAGTGTTCAACATTTGACATTTCCTGTTTCACTGTTGACTCAAAATTTGGCACTTCCTGTTTGAGTGTGAGCTTGCCAGTGAGTTCCCATGAGATTCCATGGGATCTCATCTGTCAATCCAGGAAGTGTTTGACATTTCCTGTTTCACCATGGATTAAGAATTTGGCACTTCCTGATTGGGCCACAGTGTACCATGGGCGAGCTTCGCGCCACTTTGCTTGTATTATTACTGTTAAATCTTTATATTTGTGCCAGAAAATTGTGTTATTGTATTTCTGCACAATAAATTGTGGCTACGCTGTGGTGTTTGACATGGCTTTGGTAGATCTTTATATACTGTCAACTTTAAAAGTAGATCTCGGTTCAAAAAAGACTGGGCACCCCTGATTTAGGTCATTTGTCTGGTGGCAAAAAAAAAATCACCTAGTCATCAGTTTGGTGGAATGAGAGTGTGCAGCGTTTCTGGGGTTTGAACAGAAGATGAAACTGTCTATCAAACGTCCACTCCTCAGATACTGACCAAGTATGGGACAAAAACAGACTAACGGATGTCTAAATTTTGTTTCCTCAAGCCATCACAGTGTGACAGCTGCTTGAGCCACCGTGATGCCTTAAGTGCAAATCTATGAAATGATTAAACATATGAATTTAGCTGGGGGGGGGGGGTGCTGGTTCCAAAAAAAAAAAAAGGAACAAATGTATTAAACAGTAGTTCCCATTGGGTTTATTGACAGTGCAGAAAGTATTAAACAAATAAATATAAAAACCAGACATGTAATATAGTTTTAATAATGTAATTAATGAATTTATTCTGGCATGACCTTGCGTGCTTGTTGTTTTTATGTCATCTGTGGAGTTCACTTGTTGGATTAATCTGTAAATTTCTGCAGGAACAAATGTATGATTTTAGGCTTTGCATATGTTTTTGATTGTTGAAGTTCATTCAAAAATGATAGCAGCAATAGATTCAGGACCCAGGGCACTGAATGTAGCAATGATGCTGGACTTGACCCAAATGTCTACACCTCAGGTTGGTAGGTAGATCATTTTTGTTAATTTTTCATTGTGCCGTACAGACTTGTTTGACACTCCTCCTTGGAGCTCAAAGATGTCGTCCACTCTGATCCCGCAGCACGCCATCGCCGTGCTGCGTTCAAACCTCTGGCCAGGAGCCTGTGCATACGCTTGTGGAAAGTAAACGAAAAGATTTTAACTCATCATATTCCTATTTTCTCTTAGACCCCTGAATTTAACCTTCAGATTAAAACTGTGCCCTGCTTCAGGAAATTTGAGAACATCTACATTGGTTGGGGCGTGAAGTTTTCGGGTGAAGGATACGACCCGCCTGTGCCACCACCTCCACAGCAGCAGCACGCGAGTGGACCAGAAACCAGCGAATCCCTGGATCCAACTGTGGAAGAGGAGCAGGCTCTGAGAGAGGCCTTGGAGGAGAAGCACGCTGCTGAAGAAGAGATGTATGACACAGAGGAAGAAGATGACGACTAAATAAGGAGAGTTTTACTGCAAATAAATAAATCAGTTTCTTCAGCTCTTTGAACGTTTGTCATTTTAGTTAAGGTTAATATATTTGAAGGCAAAATGTCAAGTGGAGGCAGTGTGCTTACATTAAAGTTCTTGCTTTTGTGAATAAAGCATGAGCAGGTTCATTAATGGAGGATGAGAAACAAACCAAATCTATGTTTTGTCAGAATGTTTTGTGAACTAGATTTGTTACAAATCTAGTTGGCCTGAACCATGGTAATTAGATAACAGTAATGTAAATGCATCATGTTGACCCAGCAAATTTACACTTTGGTCACTGAGCAAAATTGTTTCTGGCTACATTAACACATTTTACTTGGGTGGAAACACTTAATACATCATTTTTTCACATTTTCACTGAGCAAGTTGTTTTTTTTTTTTTTTTTTTTTTTTTTTTTTTTGAGTGTGGACCGGGTCCCGAAGGGGTGGAGAGCAACAGACAAGTGATCAAATTGCTGCAGTTGAATGGTCAGTGGGAAGAGGATGGGATCTACATCGGTCTGGGTCCTCAGCCCCACACCCCTCTGACAAATGACCCTCCTCTGCAGCCCCACGACCCTGTCAACCCATCACTCCACATAATGGCAAGGACTATATTTTAATGATAAATATTACCAAAATACTACACCAGGTCAAACCAGTTGTTGTGAGAGATCATGTTATGAGGCGGATGAGGTGAGTCCTAGTGATGGTGCAGAGGATTCTGGCACTGATCCATGTATTACTGAGGAAATACAGCTGCGGAAGAGAGGACTGGCAGGGGCGTGGTCACAGCATCGGGGAGGAGTGAGGATGGAGGGAATAGTGAGGACACTGGCTACAAAAATAGCAAACATGGACATTTGGGCAAGAAACTGCAGTGGAGACGAAGGTGAGAGAAAACCCAAATCGGATCGAGACCATCCTCCAGCACGACTCCCTGCTGAAACTGCAGCCCAGAGGAAAAAGTCACGCACAGGCGCCACATGCACGTACAAAAAAAAACAAAAAAAAAAACAATACACAAACATAGAAAGTGAAATTTTGCTTTTTTCAAAGTATATTCAGTCACATGAGTTGGAGTTTGAATGAATAAAAGTTGATTTAACTGCACTTACATCATCACAGCAGCTCATTAGAACATATAACAGTTAGTCATGATTTCAGTCATCAGTAAAGAGAATAGAACCCCAAAAATGCAGATCTGCCAAAACACAAAGAACAGTTCAGAAAACTACAGGAGTTTATTTTCCACTGAAGAACAAAAAGCAGTGCAGAAATACTCTGGAACCCACACAAGGTGAAGAAAAAAAAACAAACAGGAACTACAGGAGTGGGAAGGCACAGACAGAAACACAATGTACAACCCAAACCCAGGGTGAGGAGGGAAAAAAAGCCACCACGAACAGAACAGAAAAAACACAAGGGTGCAGCAAATACTAAAACATCCACAGAAGGCTGAAGACAAGATAAAAAGCAAACAACATGAATGAACAAAACAACAAATGCAAGTAAAAAAAAAAAAGAAAACACTGATAGGGAACATCACAGCGACCCGGAGGGACGGAGACACGTCCGCAATCGTAGAGGAAGCATGTGCATGCCACGCTCACGCAAGGTGAGGCAGGGAACCAGAGACACACGTGACAAATGACCCACAACAGCAGGTGCACCTACAGACCAGACAGACGGATGAGGACAGAGGGGACATAAAAGATCAACCCACAAAAAGACACCAGCAGGCAGTGGAGCACAGACACGCAACAGTTTGAGTGTTAAGGTGGTGTAATCTGGCATGATGAAATATTGTTTGTCATTTCACCGTGATTGTGCACTTCTTATTTTTATTGTCACACGACGAGTGATGAGGTTACAGCAGTGGAGGCATTTGCTCTGTACCTCAATGTGCAAACTCACAAATAGTGTTACAGTTGACTGTTTAATTACTGACGAAATGAACCCCAAAGCAGGACAGCCGTGACACAGGTACGGATACAAGAACAATACTTTAACAGATAAGTGAGTTCAACTCAGGAGTAGTTTTCTTCAAACAAACAGGGGGCGCTACTGAGTAATCAATCTTCATTCAAAAGGTGAGTAAACAGAGGAATCTTCTTTATAAGGGTTTAAAACTACTGAGGAGTAGATTTCATACAAAAACAGTGAGTTCAACACAAATCATCTTCCTCACAGAAGGTAATCCAACATAAAAATTCCTTCTTCTAAAAAGGAGGGTTCTCCATCCATCCATCCATTTTCTTCCGCTTTATCCGGAGTCGGGTCGCGGGGGCAGCAGCTCAAGCAAAGCCACCCAGACCTCCCGATCCAAACACACCTCCCCCAGCTCCTCCAGGGGAACCCCAAGGCATTCCCAAGCCAGCCGAGAAATGTAGTCCCTCCAGCGTGTCCTGGGTCTTCCCCGAGGCCTCTTCCCAATGGGACGTGCCCGGAACACCTCTCCAGTGAGGCGTCCAGGGGGCATCCGGAAAAGATGCCCGAGCCACCTCAACTGACTCCTTTCGATGTGGAGGAGCAGCAGCTCGACTCTGAGCTCCTCCTGAGTGACCGAGCTCCTCACCCTATCTCTAAGGGAGCGCCCAGCCACCCTGCGGAGGAAACTCATCTCGGCCGCTTATACTCGCGATCTCGTTCTTTCGGTCATGAGCCAAATCTCATGACCATAGGTGAGGATCAGAACGTAGATCGATCGGTAAATCGAGAGCTTTGCCCTCCTACTCAGCTCTCTCTTCACCACGACGGTCCGATACAGCGACCGCATCACTGCAGATGCTGCACCGATCCGTCTATCGATCTCACGCTCCATCCGTCCCTCACTCGTGAACAAGACCCCGAGATACTTAAACTGCTTACCACTTGAGGCAAGGACACTCCACCGACCTGAAGAGGGCAAAGCACCTTTTTCCGGTCGAGAACCATGGCCTCGGATTTGGAGGTGCTGACTCTCATCCCGGACGCTTCACACTCGGCTGCAAACCGCCCCAGTGCACGATGAAGGTCCTGATTTGACGAAGCCAACAGAACCACATCGTCCGCAAACAGCAGAGACGAGATTCTGTGGTTCCCAAACCAGACCCACTCTACACCCTGGCTGTGCCTAGAAATTCTGTCCATAAAAATAAACAGAACCGGTGACAAAGGGCAGCCCTGGCGGAGGCCAACGTGCACTGGAAACAGGTTTGACTTACTACCGGCAATGCGAACCAAGCTCCTGCTGCGGTCGTACAGGGACCGGATAGCCCTTCGCAAAGGACCCCGGACCCCGTACTCCCGGAGCACACCCCACAGGGTGCCCCGAGGGACACGGTCAAACGCCTTCTCCAGATCCATAAAACACATGTGGACTGGTTGGGCGAACTCCCATGAACCCTCGAGCACCCGATGGAGCGTGTAGAGCTGGTCCAGTGTGCCGCGACCAGGACGAAAACCACACTGCTCCTCCTGAATCCGAGGTTCGACCATCAGTCAAATTCTCCTCTCCAGTACTCTGGAATAGACCTTACCGGGGAGGCTGAGAAGTGCGATCCCCCTATAGTTGGAACACACCCTCCGGTCCCCCTTCTTAAACAGAGGGACCACCACCCCGGTCTGCCAATCCAGAGGCACTGTCCCCGATCGCCACGCGATGTTGCAGAGGCGTGTCAGCTAAGACAGTCCCACAACATCCAGAGACTTAAGGTACTCAGGACAGATTTCATCCACCCCAGGAGCCTTGCCATCGAGGAGCTTTCTAACCACCTCGGTGACTTCGGCCTGGGTAATGGATGAGTCCGCCTCTGAGTCCCCAGTCTCTGCTTCCTCTTCAGAAGACGTGACGATGGGATTGAGGAGATCCTCGAAGTATTCCTTCCACCGCCCGACAACATCCCCAGTCAGGGTCAACAGCTCCCCACCCGCACCATAAACAGTGCTGGTGGAGAGCTGCTTTCGCCTCCTGAGGCGACGGACGGTTTGCCAGAATCTCTTCGAGGCCGACCGATAGTCCTCCTCCATGGCCTTCCCGAACTCCTCCCAGACCCGAGTTTTTGCCTCTGCGACCGCATGGGCTGCAGCACGCTTGACCTGCTGGTACCTGTCAGCTGCGACAGGTACCAGAGACCTTGTGACCACAGCTATGAGCGGCCGCATCAACAATGGAGGTGGAGAACACGGTCCACTCGGACTCCATGTCTCCAACCTCCCCCGGGATCTGGGAGAAGCTCTCCCAGAGGTGGGAGTTGAAGACGTCACTGACAGAGGGTTCCGCCAGTCCTTCCCAGCAGACCCTCACGATATGTTTGGGTCTGCCAGGTCTGACCGGTTTCCTTCCCTCCCAGTGGATCCAACTCACCACCAGGTGGTGATCGGTCGACAGCTCTGCCCCTCTCTTCACTCGAGTGTCCGAGACATGTGGCCGAAGGTCAGATGATACGACTACAAAGTCGTGCACTTATGGACACCCTTGTGCTCGAACATGGTGTTCGTGATGGACAAACTGTGACTAGCACAGAAGTCCAACAACTGAACACCACTCAGGTTCAGATCGGGGAGGCCGTTCTTCCCGATCACCCCCCTGCAGGTCTCACTGTCGCCGCCCACGTGGGCGTTGAAATCCCCCAGGAGAACAATGGAGTCCCCAGTCGGAGCGCTATCTAGTACCCCTCCAAGAAGGTCGGGTACTCTGCACTGCCGCTCGGCCTGTAGGCCGAGACAACGGTGAGAGACCTGTCCCTGACCCGAAGGCGTAGGGACGTGACCCTCTTGTTCACTGGAGTAAACTCCAACACATGGCGACTGAGCTGGGGAGCAATAAGCAATGCGACCCCAGCTCTCCGCCTCTCCCCATGGGCAACGCCAGAAAAATGAAGCGTCCAGCCCCTCTCCAGGAGTTGGGTACCAGAGCCCAAGCTGTGAGTGGAGGTGAGCCCGACTATCTCTAGTCGGTATCTCTCAACCTCCCGCACAAGCTCAGGCTCCTTCCCCCCCAGCAAGGTGACATTCCACGTCCCAACAGCCAGGGACTGTGAGCATGGACCGGGCCGCCGGGCCACCCGCCCTCCACCGCCACCCAATCCTTTCTGCACCCGACCCCCATGGCCCCCTCTGCAGGTGGTGAACCCACAGGAGGGCGGGCCCACAACGCTCTTTCGGGCTGACCCCGGCTGGGTCCCATAGGCTAAGGCCCGACCAGTTAAACTAACAAAACACTAGAGGAGACTTGAGGGTCAGGACAGACTAAAACATGTAGGAATAAAATTAATCACCAGAGGGGGCTAGTGAGTCAGATAAAAGATGACAGGAAAAAGTGAGGAGATCAATAATGAGACAAAGGCTGAAGTGAGAACAAAGACTGTGTGACAAGAACAGACATGACACAGGAGAGATGACGGGGTGCAGCCACAGAAAAGAAGACTGGAATTAACCATGACGTAGGATACGAAGGGGAGAGAGAGAAACAGAGCAGGGCTGAGCGAGAGCGACGCTCACTCATAGACCAGAAAGAACAGGAGCGTAGACGACCCAAAGGGGCCAGAGGGAGAACACAGAGGCAGCAAATCCCCAAAACAACCCTAACAGTATTAGTAAGACACATTATTATGTGTTAGCCTGTTGGAGGTGTTTATGTACCTTGAAGGGGCTGCGAGGTGACGGGATGTGTGACTTCATAAAAACGATGCAGAGAACCGCTCTGGATGTCATCTGCACTTTTGTACAACTTGTTTGCTTGCATCATTTTGAATAATCTCAAATTTTGACCAAGTAATTACTTATGGTAGATTATTAACTTGGATTGTATTACTTACATATTAAACTTTTGTTAATTGATTGTTAAACTCAGTGATAGTGTTGGGATCAGGAAAAAAAAAAATCTGGTGGAAAAAAAAAAAACAGCAGCTCTGTGGATGAAAAATTGCGATTTTCCTCATGTCTGCAGGACAGAACCTCATCCAGTCATCCCTTGCTTGCTTGTCTTTGTTGACATAACACATTGTGTTTCTCCAATTTCACGACTAAGTATCTGATCGTGGCCCAGACTAGCCAAGGGCCATGTTTGTATTATGATTTTGTTTTCATTACGGCAGAGGTCCTAACACAGCTCTCTGAGTGTGGAAAGCCAGAAGGCTCAGTGGGTATATTCCATGCGGTACCAATTGAACTTCTCCAGGTGCATCGGTTTATGCTTCAACCAAAAATAAATCTCTGCATTATGTCTGACTCCTGAGTGCTTCTTCATCGCCTGTCTCATTTTATGCTGACATCATCACAGAAATTCCACATCAGATTGTGCGCGGTCGTTGAAGTCAAACATTCCTCTTGGTCCACAGCAGATGGTCCCCTGCTGAGTCTGGTCTGCTTGAGCGTTCTTCCTGTAGCCCAAAAACCCTGAGGGAGATTTTCCTGACCAGAGTCATTGATGTCCCTGGTTTTAGCGAATGTGTGGCTGCTCACACTGCCATCTACTGGTAATTGTGTGTTATACCAACCAACCAACCACTGACGTCAGGAAACTAATGTACCCATAATGCAATGCGGCATGTGTGTCTAATCACGAAAACCTTCAAAAATTAGTACATTACTTTAAAACATACAGGTGCTGGTCATATAATTAGAACATCATGAAAAGTTTATTTATTTCAGTGATTCCATTCAACACAGACTGATATATTTCTTTTAATTTTTATGATTGTAACTGACAAGTAATGAAAATCCCAAATTCAGTACCTCAGAAAATTAGAATATTACTTAAGACCAATACAAAAAAAAAAAAAAAAAAAGGCAAGTTTGCTGGCCAATTAAGAACAGGGATACCATGGTCCTTAAACCAAGTAATGGTAGCTTTGGCACTGTGTGCAGGTGCCAAGTACTGTTGGAAAATGAAATCTGCATCTCCATAAAGTTGGTCACCAGCAGGAAGTATGAAGTGCTCTACAACCTCCTGGTAGACGGCTGCGTTGACCTTGGACCTCACAAAACACAGTGGACCAACACCAGATGACATGGCACCCAAAACCATCACTGACTGCGGAAACTTTACACTGGACCTCAAGCAACATGGATTCTGTGCCTCTCCTGTCTTCCTCCAGACTCTGGGACCTTGATTTCCAAAGGAAACGCAAAATATACTTTCATCAGAGAACATAACTTTGGACCACTCAGCAGCAGTGCAGTCCTTTTTGTCTTTATCCCTGGCAAGACATCAAGTCAGCAGTCTTCGCCATGATTAAGTAGCCTATAGAACTAGATTGAGAGACCTTTGCAGGTGTTTTGAGTTAATTAGCTGATTAGTGTGACACCAGGTGTCTTCAGTATTCAACCTTTTCACAATATTCAAATTTTCTGACACTGAATTTGGAGTTTTCATTAGTTGTCAGTTATAATCATCAAAATTAAAAGAAAAACATTTGAAATATATCAGTCTGTGTAATGAATGAATACAATATACAAGTTTCACTTTTTGAATGGAATTACTGAAATAAACTTTCATGATATATGACCAGCACCTGTATAGCTGATATTTTCACTTTGTAAAACGACAGACGTGATGTTAATTTCAGCAACTTGTCCGGAATTAGTTTGTTTAAAATTTATAACCATAAGTCAAAACTGTCTTCCTGTGCAAGACTCCAGTGAAATGACCGGTAGGTGTGTATGGTGTGAAGAGAAATTATCCCTTTTTTTCCTCTCTCCTTTCTATCTGGTCACCAGGTCTCTTTTGCTGAGAAGGCCGATCCGAGTGAGAAGCGCTGACTCGTTGTGTCAGTAGCTGCCGTGTACTGAAATCATTACTGAAAGTTATTTGTTTAGCTTTTATCTGTAACTTCCACAAAACTTTTAGGAATTTATCGGTTTAGCTTTATAAGTTAACTTTTCAGTTAGCAGATTAACGGTTATTGAAGCTAGCTTTTTGGTTAGCTGTGCCCAAAATGGAATTTAGACGTCACAGTCACAGACAGGACTTTAACAAGTTCACAAGAACCAGAATAAACCTTTACTAATGGCCGGGCCAGCCCACAGGCAGTCCAGACAATTGCTAAGGGCGCAGTCCATTCAGGAGGGGGTGCCACAAATAAGGAAAAAATAAAAAATAAAGTCAACTTTTACTGTTACATTAAAAGTAGTCAATACAATTTCCGCGTTAGTATAAAATACAACATAAACCCATATTGATTTAACTACAAAGCAGAACCTATTAAATAATGATAATAGCTGCATGGAAGAACAAAGAACAACTTGGCACTTTTGTCTTTTCTGCACTCTGCTACAAGGAGGTGCTATTATCTTTGCACACAACACAGAGGGGGAAGTTTTAACATGACACTCAAACTGACTAAACCGATTTTACTACAAAATGCAACAAATCAGCAACAACACTAACAACACTTTTAACCCCAACTCCCATAATGTATTGTTTTCCAGGTCATTATATCACTGTAACATAACAACAATGTCAAATGGCCAAAACTGTCTGGTGTCCAGGGGAGGGAAAAAGAAGAGGATGGAAAAACAGGTCCAAGACAAAGGTAAAGTAAAAATAATGAAGCGATCGCTAGACTGATCGGTTAAGACTGTAAATTGTTGTGCTGCAATGCATTATGGGAGTTCGGTACCCTAAGTGTAACGTGGTGTGTTTTATGACTTCTGCTATTGTTTCTGTCATGTTGTGTGAAAAGGTAACAGTGCCTCCTTGTGAGAGTGTGGAAATTGCAAAAGCTTTGGTCTTAGTTTTTTTAAATGCAGCTCCCCTCAATAACATGATGAATTATTTTTGGGGGGTACCATTAACAATATTGCCTCGGGCGACAAATTGGTTAGGGCCGGCACTGCACAGGGGTCAAAATTTAAAAATCCTCCTATTTGAAAACCACACATTATTTGTCTAATCATAACAATTCCAAAAAGGTATAGTTTGGACTATCTATGACTGAATGTTCTGGAGTTATAGAGTAAAAACAAGAAAAATGGTGACAAAGGTCAGTTTCAGTTTGTACAGGGGTCAAAGGTAAAAGTTGCTTTAATTTCAGTAAAAAGTGATGCAAATTATTGGTTGAGTTAATAGGGTTTTAAAAAGGAATAGTTTGCACCATGCGTCATGCTTAGTTATGTTACAGGGTAACATATGTCACATGTCATAGAATCCAATGGACATTGATCTTCTTTGACCTTTACTTTGGAGACGAAACATTCAACACAGTCAAAACTATTCCATTTATTAATTCTATTAGCTCAACCAATAATTTGCATCACTTTTTACAACTGTAGTTTTTTTAAGTTCTGACCCCTCTTGACCTCTAGCTGGCTGCTTGTCGAAAATTTAAGTGGCCAGGCAGTTTTTTGTAAGGCGTTGGTGTCTGAAGAGTATTCGTGCTGAGTTTGGTGCTTGTTTCACTGTTTGAAGGATTGTTTCAGTTATCTGCTGCGCTAACAGGAGCGAGTGGCGTTCTGTTATGCTGCTGATTGTGGTTCTTTCTCTCTAAAGCTTTAAACGCCACCTTCCACTGCGCCTGGTTTCAAACTGCACCAGCTGCAGCTTACACAGAAACGTGCCACCAGGGGGTGCGTGTCGTAAGTAGCACTGATAATGTGGCTCACCCACAACATGAAGTGAACCTTAGTTTGTTCATGACAAACAGGGTCTGGTTTGAAATGTGACCCTGTGACAGGCCGGCGTCCCGTCCGGGGCGAAGCACGCCTCTCGCCCTGTGACTGCGGTCTCCAGCCCCCCATGACCCCTGAGTGGAGTTAGTGGGTGTAGAAAATGAAGGAATAAATAGTCTGAAATGAATGAGTGAAGAACCTCAGTGCTGGACACGGTTTCAAAAAGTGCTTTAAGCAAACATTTAGATTGACACTTCAGTTTTCCACAAACACAAGAAGCTCCAATGTCCCCGAGTTCAGAGTCTGTCGGACCTCCAAAGTCCAGTTTGGGCCTCAGATTTTTTTTAACTACATATTTTATGTCTTGACTGTTATTCGGCAACATGGTCTCAATGTCCCACGTGAAGCCAGAGGACCTTCACAGGACGTCTTCTTGATCCCTGTACTCTCTGAGCCGTGATGTCCTTCAAACCTGCAACCTGACGAGTCCATCCGCGTACTGAAACTGGTCATTATTTTCATACTCCAGCATGTCCAGAGCCACTTCACAGCTCTCTTTGACGACACGCTCTCCGTCTCCGAGGTACTGCTGCAGCACTGCCAGACACTCCTGTTTGCCGATGGATCCGAGCGCCTCGGCTGCCTCGTGCCGGACCATGGGGTTTTCCCCAGGATGCTCCAAAGTCGCACACAATGCTGGGACCGCCGCAGGGTGCTGCATCTGACCCAAAACGTAGCCGATCTCATGCCGAAACAGAGCGCTGGAGCACTGCAGGCCTGAGGGGTCACAAACACAATCAGTCATCATCACAATAACCATAATCTGAATAATTAAGAAGCGCCATCGGAACTATAAAAACACGAGCACAAGATCCCCCACTGGCAAATACTGCTTTGGTACAAGTGCTGCTACAGTCTGATAACATTTCAAAATATGTGAGGAGTTGATTTCAGAATGCAGGCACCAACTCATGAAACTAATGGAGCCTAGATTTGTTAATCGAGGGTCATAACTGTCAAAATGTGCCACTCTTCTACAATATCAAACTACAACAAGGACTTTTACCAAGTTTCATGAAATTCTTCCTAAAAATGTGAGAGGAGTTGATTTCAGAACACTTACATCCTTTTCGGGACGGATGGACAGAGAGCAAGTGAGGACATAATCAGCCAGAGAGGGGGAAAAAAAAAACCAACACGAGAAGACACCAAATACCACCATACAGGACGTGTGCGCACTGGGATGGCACAGCAGGAGAAGGGACGTAAGGCTCCGGAGGCTCAGACAAGTGGGTGCACAAACATTCAGAATTCATACAGCAGGTCGCATGAACTTGTGTTCGTCCAAAACTTGAGGCGCGTTAGCGGTTCACTCTCCTGTCAGTGCTTCCTTGTGCTATGTCGCAACAACTTGAAACCTGGTGAGCGGTCAGAAAAGAGCTTCCGTCCCACAGAACAGCATTAAAATCCTTCATTTGTTAAGTGTTGGGTCACATCATAGATTCCTGTTTCACTGTGAGTTTTGCCTGCAGACACTGACTTGGTGGTGTGGAACTTCACACACTCGTTGAATGGCTCCCTCCTGACTGGGTGGAATCATTCAGGTGACCCGAGTATCTGCGTGCTTATTGGTTAGAGAGACACAGGGCTGACGGATGAGGACGGGAAAAGGAGCCGCTAAGCCACTGGACCTCATTCGCCAATATGACCGCAGAAATGTTCAGACCTTCAAACCAGAGCCGGATTCAAGACCCGAACACAGCAGCCCGGTGTCTCCTCCCCGCTGTGCACGGCTGTGAACAGACAGGCACGTTCCCACGAGAAGCAAAACAGAAGAATTTCACCACAGAAGAAAGTGAAATCACTGCGTCACAGGGATGGGTTACAAAAAGAAGCCGAGCGCTCTGTTAATCACATCTGCTAGAAAACTACTGTGTGATGTCATGTCACCTACTGATGAGGTCATGTTACTCCTGTGCTTTGTTTCAAATTCAAGTTAAAACAGATCCAAACCAGGTCAAAACTATTTTTACTTGCAAAATAAAATAAAAAATTGGACAATCTGGCAATGCTTTCTCCATGTAATGTGGAGTTGCGTCAGGAAGGGCATCTGGCATAAAATCTGTGCCAATTCAACATGCAGATCCACCTTGGATTTGCTATGGCGACCCTGAGTGTAAACAAGGGAGCAGCCGAAGGGACTTACTTTGGCAATGCTGTGCAAACACTCCACTGAGGGGAGCTAACGCGGCGTCCTGAGGGGCGCTAACTCAGCATCCTGAGAGGCGTTAATGCGGCTTCCTGAGAGGAGTCCACCATTACTCTGGCATACAGAATTAAGCTAACAAGGAGCTCTTAGGGGAGGTGATGGTCTAGTGGTTAAGTGTTGGGCTTGAGACCAGAGGATCCTCTGTTCAAATCCCAGCCTGACTGACTGACTAAAAAAAAAAAAAAAAAAAAAAAAAAAATCAGTAAGGGCCCTTGGGCAAGGTCCTTAATCCCCTAGTTGCTCCCGGTGTGTAGTGAGCGCATTGCATGGCAGCAGCTTGACATCGGGGTAAACGTGAGACATTATTGTAAAGCCCTTTGAGCCTCTGATGCAGATGGAAAAGCAGTTCATTTACCATTTAGCTCTGTGCTACTCACAACTCAGCTAACTGGTCTCTCTGCTAAAAGGTGTGAATGGTTTTCTTCCTTCCACCTGCACAGCAGTGAAGATGTCTTCCTGAGAACAGCCGCACAGAAAAGATGAAGGCTTCTGAGAGAAAGACCCTCAGCAGGAGAGAGAGAGAGAGAGAGAAAAAAAAACCTAATGACACAGGGCCATTACCTCCAGAAAGACTGATGCTTATCAATTTATTTGTGATCCAGGTTCAGATCATTAAATGGCCTAGGCCTAGCTGGTGCCCCCTAGCAGGCCTTCTTGGGCACTGACCCCTCATCTGTGTCTGTCTGGACTTCCCACATGGACTGTTTTTGAGAACGGACGGTTTTGTCTGTACAGAAATGGACTGTGAGTTCAAGCTACCTAATGAGTTGTGGTTCCTACCTTCTCCCAGTGCCAGCACCGCATCCTCACCGCCCAGGTTACGCAGTGCAAACATGGCCCGGTAGCGGTCAAATAGTGGCAGGCTCTCATTTAAAAGACATGAGCGTAGCTCTGGCACACTCTTCCTTACTGCCGGGGGGGCCGGATCCACCGAGCAGTAAGGATTCTGGTCTGTGCTTCCATCCTCCAAGGGTTTCTCTTCTTGGGTCTCCAGCCACTCCAGCCTTCCAACAGCCAACTGACACGTCTCTGCCACCTACAGGAGGGACGGGGCAGAACACAGTTTAAACATACAGCTGTGGAGTCAGAAGAGTGATGTCACCCTCATGATACCAGAACAAGTCAAACCCACAGAGACCAAAGATTAGAGTGGACGGGGTCATTAGCTAGGACAGGGAGCTTTGGCTGCCACCTTGTGGAAGGAATTGGGCAGCGCAGTCTCGTTTGAGAGCGGGCACTAAAGGGGTAAAATATGATGCACAAGATGTAACTCTTCTAATTCCAGAGACAGAAACACAGCATTTTCTCTGAGTTTTTGGACAAATTACACGCAAACAAAGTGAAAATGCAAAGAAAAAGTGATGATGCAGTGGAAAGTGGACATGTGTTGCTGTTTGTTTATGACCCAGAGCTCAAACGTGTCTAGGCAGTTTTGCAGGCGAGAGAATGCAGCTACTCTGGTTAGCTGTGTAGGCTAACACTTACCGACACGACGTTTCCCCACTCACCTCGTCTTCTCATCTCCACTGGGAACCAAAAAATGGCTTCAATAATTGCAGCCGAAAACAAAACAGTCCACCATTTTCCTGTTAGAATTGATGCTGTTTGTAGGAAGACACTAATCCCCGGGTGGAGTGTGAGAGTGTCAGCACAAACCATTCGGGGGATGGGGTTTCAGCGGAAACCATTTTAAACCGGCACGTCTGCTAGATGACAGCGAGTATGCTTTTGAGTTTACTGAACTGGGCTGAATGGTTTGTGCTCAAACCAGGATTCTCTGCGGTGTTTGTGCCAGCTGTCCCCAGATGTGGTCGAATCCTGCGATATCACGTAGGGGTTCAAACGAGACAGTGCTGCCCTACTGAATGGAAGTTTTATTTTTCGCTTAATAAATGAAGTTTTCATTTGAGTCAATGTTGTGAAGCACGATACAAATAAACATTATTGTTATGATGTGATGTGGTTCGACCTCACAGCACAAAAGCAGCAGAAGTGTTTGGAACATCCAGGCCACCAAATTCTGCTGCAAACAAAAGAACAATTCAGGTACAAAACACTGATTGGAGATCAGCTGTTCTCAGCGACTCGCCTTCACTGACTGTTCACTTCATTTTCTTTTGTTACTATAGTGAATTCTTTATATCACTTTTTCCTGCAAGTGAGTGAGATTAAAAGCAACTTCAAGGTCCTCACCAAGCACATTTCAACAGAACAACCGTTACACCATCACATGTGATGCTGATATTAGGGCAGACAGACTGATGACAGACTGGCGTCCTGTCCAGGGTGAACCTGCCTCATGCCCTATGACAGCTGGGACAGGCTCCAGGCCCTCGTCACCCTTAAATGGACTAAGTGCTTGAAGAGGAGTGAGTGTTTGCTGCCTTGCATTCTGCTGGAGATAAGCTGTGAAGATCAACATGTGTCACTAAAACTATCAGTATGATTAGGACACAATGTGCACATTGTGCAGTGACCTGGCTGAGATCAGACAGATCAGTGAGTGTCTCTTGTCCTGAGTGACACAAAATGCATTTCTTGGTGGCTGACACTCTGGAGCGCTTGTGTGTGTGTGAGAGAGAGAGAGAGAGAGAGAGAGAGAGAGAGAGAGAGAGAGAGAGAGAGAGAGAGAGAGAGAGAGAGAGAGAGAGAGAGAGAGAGAGAGCGAGCTCTGTGCACGTCAGAGCAACTAGCTGACGTGGTAACCTCATGGCTAAGAGAGAAAGAACTGGAAAAAGCCTCCCTCATCATTTACATCATGTGTGCTGGATGGACAGAAGTGGTACAGTGTATCATATGAACATGGCAACACGTGTGAAGCAACATCAGCCTGATGTGTCAGTAACAGGACCAAGAGACACACCAGCGTCTCACATTGACATTTAATCAAACCGGCCTCAAGCTGTTAGTAAATCTATCAGGATGCTTTTTACCATGTTGACAAAGGATATTTTTGTTCATGAGTAACGCTCATGTTACAATTTTTAGTGTAACAGTTAAATGTTAAGCATTCTATTTTATATTAGTTAAACAGTGAATGCCTTGTTTTCATTTAAAATCGCATGCAAAGGTTCCTTGTTTTTTTGTTCTTTAATAAACAGAAGCAGAAATCTAGGCGAGAGAGAGAGGAGGAGCCAGACGGAGAGAGAAAGAGAAGGCAGAAACTCCCTCCTTTTATAGCTCCCCTAACAGGAAGTCTAATCAGCGCCTCCCAGGTGGCCAAGACCCCAAGACACACAACAGGGACATTAAACAATACACAAATACATTAAGACGGCAGGCGCCGTCACAAAATTTAAACCACGTGATCAAAGAAGCGTGTGAGATCGCCACAGCGGCAGCTCTGCCTCTCTCTTGATTGTGGCACGTAAAATAACGTCCATGAACTCCTGGAAATAATGTATTCTGATTTCTTCCAATGTAACAAATCCATCTCTGTGTCCAGACAGTCTGTTCAAAACAGAGTCAGATGTCCACAGCTTCAGTAAACCAGCAACCACACAAACAGCATGTCACCACACTTTAGGCTCCAAAATCTGACACTCCGAAAAAGTTAAGAGTTTCAGGGTGAAGCGTGTCGTCTCCTCTCTGGAAATCCGAGCCATCACTTTCGAACAGCAGCTCAGAAGCTTCGTTTTTGGACGGAGCAGGTTCGTTTCCCTCTGTCTGTCACTGAGATGTTTTTGTTTTGCTAATAAGGACGTCACACACTGAAAAATGCAGGATTGCCGAGTGAAACGTTTTCCAGAAATGCACCTGCTAACGATCAGAGTGAGAGCGATCACTAATTATAAGCACGTGTACAGAGACACTTACAATCATGAGTGCTTTTATGTTGTCTTACTAACTGGGACGTTAAAAAACATGAGACATGTCCTTTAAAAATACATGGATGACACAAGAAAGTGAAAACACTTATGTCCATTGTGGTCCATTTAAAAATTAAATGACAAAATAGAAGTAACAACAAAACGATAATAAAGAACCTAAACAAGTTCTAAATATATTAAGACAGTAAATTAACATTAGAAAATTATGTAATTAACAGAAAATAAAAGGGTTGCATTCTTCTTCTAAAAGCTGTTGAGTTCTAAGGTTTTAAAAACATTCTGGACTCACACACCATTCATACTAATTTATTATACATATTCTTAATTTATCACCACCCTTAAAAAAATGTCAGCTACATATTTTATAAACACGACCCAATCTAGAGCCCATGGATCCCCACGGACAACACGCTAGTATATATATATATATATATATATATATATATACACACACACACACACACACACACACTCAACAAAAATATAAACGCAACACTTTTGGTTTTGCTCCCATTTTGTATGAGATTAACTCAAAGATCTAAAACTTTTCCACATACACAATATCACCATTTCCCTCAAATATTGTTCACAAACCAGTCTAAATCTGTGATAGTGAGCACTTCTCCTTTGCTGAGATAATCCATCCCACCTCACAGGTGTGGCATATCAAGATGCTGATTAGACACCATGATTAGTGCACAGGTGTGCCTTAGACTGTCCACAATAAAAGGCCACTCTGAAAGGTGCAGTTTTAATCACACAGCACAATGCCACAGATGTCGCAAGATTTGAGGGAGCGTGCAATTGGCATGCTGACAGCAGGAATGTCAACCAGAGCTGTTGCTCGTGTATTGAATGTTCATTTCTCTACCATAAGCCGTCTCCAAAGGCGTTTCAGAGAATTTGGCAGTACATCCAACCAGCCTCACAACCGCAGACCATGTGTAACCACACCAGCCCAGGACCTCCACATCCAGCATGTTCACCTCCAAGATCGTCTGAGACCAGCCACTCGGACAGCTGCTGAAACAATCGGTTTGCATAACCAAAGAATTTCTGCACAAACTGTCAGAAACCGTCTCAGGGAAGCTCATCTGCATGCTTGTTGTCCTCATCGGGGTCTTGACCTGACTCCAGTTCGTCATGGTAACCGACTTGAGTGGGCAAATGCTCACATTCGCTAGCGTTTGGCACGTTGGAGAGGTGTTCTCTTCACGGATGAATCCCGGTTCACACTGTTCAGGGCAGATGGCAGACAGCGTGTGTGGCGTCGTGTGGGTGAGCGGTTTTCTGATGTCAATGTTGTGGATCGAGTGGCCCATGGTGGCGGTGGGGTTATGGTATGGGCAGGCGTCTGTTATGGACGAAGAACACAGGTGCATTTTATTGATGGCAGTTTGAATGCACAGAGATACCGTGATGAGATCCTGAGGCCCATTGTTGTGCCATACATCCAAGAACATCACCTCATGTTGCAGCAGGATAATGCACGGCCCCATGTTGCAAGGATCTGTACACAATTCTTGGAAGCTGAAAATGTCCCAGTTCTTGCATGGCCGGCATACTCACCGGACATGTCACCCATTGAGCATGTTTGGGATGCTCTGGCCCGGCGTGTACGACAGCGTGTACCAGTTCCTGCCAATATCCAGCAACTTCGCACAGCCACTGAAGAGGAGTGGACCAACATTCCACAGGCCACAACTGACAACCTGATCAACTCTATGCGAAGGAGATGTGTTGCACTGCATGAGGCAAATGGTGGTCACACCAGATACTGACTGGTATCCCCCCCCCCCCAATAAAACAAAACTGCACCTTTCAGAGTGGCCTTTTATTGTGGGCAGTCTAAGGCACACCTGTGCACTAATCATGGTGTCTAATCAGCATCTTGATATGGCACACCTGTGAGGTGGGATGGATTATCTCAGCAAAGGAGATCAATCAATCAATCAATCAACTTTTTTTTTATATAGCGCCAAATCACAACAAACAGTTGCCCCAAGGCGCTCCATATTGTAAGGCAAGGCCATACAATAATTATGAAAAACCCCAACGGTCAAAACGACCCCCTATGAGCAAGCACTTGGCCACAGTGGGAAGGAAAAACTCCCTTTTAACAGGAAGAAACCTCCAGCAGAACCAGGCTCAGGGAGGGGCAGTCTTCTGCTGAGACTGGTTGGGGCTGAGGGAAAAAAACAGGAAAAAGACATGCTGTGGAGGGGGGCAGAGATCGATCACTAATGATTAAATGCAGAGTGATGCATACGGAGCAAAAAGAGAAAGAAACAGTGCATCATGGGAACCCCCCCACAATCTACGTCTAAAGCAGCATAACCAAGGGATGGTCCAGGGTCACCCGATCCAGCCCTAACTATAAGCCTTAGCGAAAAGGAAAGTTTTAAGCCTAATCTTAAAAGTAGAGAGGGTATCTATCTCCCTGATCTGAATTGGGAGCTGGTTCCACAGGAGAGGAGCCTGAAAGCTGAAGGCTCTGCCTCCCATTCTACTCTTACAAACCCTAGGAACTACAAGTAAGCCCGCAGTCTGAGAGCGAAGCGCTCTAATGGGGTAATATGGTACTACGAGGTCCCTAAGATAAGATGGGACCTGATTATTCAAAACCTTATAAGTAAGAAGAAGAATTTTAAATTCTATTCTAGAATTAACAGGAAGCCAATGAAGAGAGGCCAACACGGGTGAGATATGCTCTCTCCTGCTAGTCCCCGTCAGTACTCTAGCTGCAGCATTCTGAACCAACTGAAGGCTTTTTAGGGAACTTTTAGGACAACCTGATAATAATGAATTACAATAGTCCAGCCTAGAGGAAATAAATGCATGAATTAGTTTTTCAGCATCACTCTGAGACAAGACCTTTCTGATTTTAGAGATATTGCGTAAATGCAAAAAGGCAGTCCTACATATTTGTTTAATATGCGCTTTGAATGACATATCCTGATCAAAAATGACTCCAAGATTTCTCACAGTATTACTAGAGATCAGGGAAATGCCATCTAGAGTAACGATCTGGTTAGACACCATGCTTCTAAGATTTGTGGGGCCAAGTACAATAACTTCAGTTTTATCTGAGTTTAAAAGCAGGAAATTAGAGGTCATCCATGTCTTTATGTCTGTAAGACAATCCTGCAGTTTAGCTAATTGGTGTGTATCCTCCGGCTTCATGGATAGATAAAGCTGGGTATCATCTGCGTAACAATGAAAATTTAAGCAATACCGTCTAATAATACTGCCTAAGGGAAGCATGTATAAAGTGAATAAAATTGGTCCTAGCACAGAACCTTGTGGAACTCCATAATTAACTTTAGTCTGTGAAGAAGATTCCCCATTTACATGAACAAACTGTAATCTATTAGACAAATATGATTCAAACCACCGCAGCGCAGTGCCTTTAATACCTATGACATGCTCTAATCTCCGTAATAAAATTTTATGGTCAACAGTATCAAAAGCAGCACTGAGGTCCAACAGAACAAGCACAGAGATAAGTCCACTGTCCGAAGCCATAAGAAGATCATTTGTAACCTTCACTAATGCTGTTTCTGTACTATGATGAATTCTAAAACCTGACTGAAACTCTTCAAATAGACCATTCCTCTGCAGGTGATCAGTTAGCTGTTTTACAATCAAACAATCAATCAACTTTTTTCTTATATAGCGCCAAATCACAACAAACAGTTGCCCCAAGGTGCTCCCCTCTCAAGAATCTTTGAGAGAAAAGGAAGGTTGGAGATTGGCCTATAATTAGCTAAGATAGCTGGGTCAAGTGATGGCTTTTTAAGTAATGGTTTAATTACTGCCACCTTAAAGGCCTGTGGTACATAACCAACTAACAAAGATAAGTTGATCATATTTAAAATTGAAGCATTAAATAATGGTAGGACTTCCTTGAGCAGCCTGGCAGGAATGGGGTCTAATAAACATGTTGATGTTTTGGATGAAGTAACTAATGAAAATAACTCAGATAGAACAATCGGAGAGAAAGAGTCTAACCAAATACCGGCATCACTGAAAGCAGCCAAAGATAACGATACATCTTTGGGATGGTTATGAGTAATTTTTTCTCTAATAGTCAAAATTTTGTTAGCAAAGAAAGTCATGAAGTCATTACTAGTTAAAGTTAATGGAATACTCAGCTCAATAGAGCTCTGACTCTTTGTCAGCCTGGCTACAGTGCTGAAAAGAAACCTGAGGTTATTCTTATTTTCTTCAATTAGTGATGAGTAGAAAGATGTCCTAGCTTTACGGAGGGCTTTTTTATAGAGCAACAAACTCTTTTTCCAGGCTAAGTGAAGATCTTCTAAATTAGTGAGACGCCATTTCCTCTCCAACTTACGGGTTATCTGCTTTAAGCTACGAGTTTGTGAGTTATACCACGGAGTCAGACACTTCTGATTTAAAGCTCTCTTTTTCAGAGGAGCTACAGCATCCAAAGTTGTCTTCAAAGAGGATGTAAAACTATTGACGAGATACTCTAACTCCCTTACAGAGTTTAGGTAGCTACTCTGCTCTGTGTTGGTATATGACATTAGAGAACATAAAGAAGGAATCATATCCTTAAACCTAGTTACAGCGCTTTCTGAAAGACTTCTAGTGTAATGAAACTTATTCCCCACTGCAGGGTAGTCCATCAGGGTAAATGTAAATGTTACTAAAAAATGATCAGACAGAAGGGAGTTTTCAGGGAATACTGTTAAGTCTTCTATTTCCATACCATAAGTCAGAACAAGATCTAAGATATGATTAAAGTGGTGGGTGGACTCATTTACTTTTTGAGCAAAGCCGATAGAGTCTAATAATAGATTAAATGCAGTGTTGAGGCTGTCATTCTCAGCATCTGTGTGGATGTTAAAATCGCCCACTATAATTATCTTATCTGAGCTAAGCACTAAGTCAGACAAAAGGTCTGAAAATTCACAGAGAAACTCACAGTAACGACCAGGTGGACGATAGATAATAACAAATAAAACTGTTTTTTGGGACTTCCAATTTGGATGGACAAGACTAAGAGACAAGCTTTCAAATGAATTAAAGCTCTGTCTAGGTTTTTGATTAATTAATAAGCTGGAATGGAAGATTGCTGCTAATCCTCCGCCACGGCCCGTGCTACGAGCATTCTGACAGTTAGTGTGACTCGGGGGTGTTGACTCATTTAAACTAACATATTCATCCTGCTGTAACCAGGTTTCTGTTAGGCAGAATAAATCAATACGTTGATCAATTATTATATCATTTACCAACAGGGACTTAGAAGAGAGAGACCTAATGTTTAATAGACCACATTTAACTGTTTTAGTCTGTGGTGCAATTGAAGGTGCTATATTATTTTTTCTTTTTGAATTTTTATGCTTAAATAGATTTTTGCTGGTTATTGGTGGTCTGGGAGCAGGCACCGTCTCTACGGGGATGGGGTAATGAGGGGATGGCAGGGGGAGAGAAGCTGCAGAGAGGTGTATAAGACCACAGCTCTGCCTCCTGGTCCCAACGCTGGACAGTCACAGTTTGGAGGAACCAAGAAAATTGGCCAGATTTCTAGAAATGAGAGCTGCTCCATCTAAAGTGGGATGGATGCCGTCTCTCCTAACAAGACCAGGTTTTCCCCAGAAGCTTTGCCAATTATCAATGAAGCCCACCTCATTTTTTGGACACCACTCAGACAGCCAGCAATTCAAGGAGAACATGCGGCTAAACATGTCACTCCCGGTCTGATTGGGGAGGGGCCCAGAGAAAACAACAGAGTCCGACATTGTTTTTGCAAAGTTACACACCGATTTAATGTTAATTTTAGTGACCTCCGATTGGCGTAACCGAGTGTCATTACTGCCGACGTGAATTACAATCTTACCAAATTTACGCTTAGCCTTAGCCAGCAATTTCAAATTTCCTTCAATGTCGCCTGCTCTGGCCCCCGGAAGACAATTGACAATGGTTGCTGGTGTCGCTAACTTCACATTTCTCAAAACAGAGTCGCCAATAACCAGAGTTTGATCCTCGGCGAGTGTATCGTCAAGTGGGGAAAAACGGTTAGAGATGTGAACGGGTTGACGGTGTACACGGGGCTTCTGTTTAGGGCTACGCTTCCTCCTCACAGTCACCCAGTCAGCCTGCTTTCCCGACTGCTCGGGATCTGCCAGGGGGGAACTAACGGCGGCTAAGCTACCTTGGTCCGCACCGACTACAGGGGCCTGGCTAGCTGTAGAATTTTCCACGGTGCGGAGCCGAGTCTCCAATTCGCCCAGCCTGGCCTCCAAAGCTACGAATAAGCTGCACTTATTACAAGTACCGTTACTGCTAAAGGAGGCCGAGGAATAACTAAACATTTCACACCCAGAGCAGAAAAGTACGGGAGAGACAGGAGAAGCCGCCATGCTAAATCGGCTAAGAGCTAGTAGCTACGCAACCTAGCGGATTCCTAAAAACACACAAAGTGAATAATGTGTAAATAATTTAGAGGTGATTCAGCAGAAGGAGTGCCCCAATCAAGGCACCAAACAGGCCATGAAGCAGCACAGGCAACGCACGACAACAGCGAACGCACGACAACGGTGCTAAAATAAAATAAAAATCGACTAAACACGCTGTGGAGCAGCACAGATAACGCACGACAACAGTGCCAAAAAAAAAAATAAAAATAAAAATAAAAACGAAAGCGTTAGCAAGCTAGTTAGCTTGCCAACGCTGATGAAAGTTAGCTGATAAAAGTGCTCCGTCGCGATGTTTCGACCGTTAGAGGTCTTCCTTAGGCGTTGGAGCACAGTAAAAAAGTTTAAAAAAAAAGTAAAAAGGTAAAAAAGTCTTGAAAAAGACTGTGCTCACTATCACAGATTTAGACTGGTTTGTGAACAATATTTGAGGGAAATGGTGATATTGTGTATGTGGAAAAAGTTTTAGATCTTTGAGTTCATCTCATACAAAATGGGGGCAAAACCAAAAGTTTTGCGTTTATATTTTTGTTGAGTGTATACATATATATATATATATATATATATATATATATATACACATAAATAAATTTTGCTGATCAAAAAAACAGTCCAATTTGTGGACTAAAAACTGTGACTCGGTCCAAACCCAGGTTCGCGATCAGTGACACCCCTAATGGACATGGATATGAAGGCATCAAACCGAGGAGACTTATAAACTCAAGTCATTCAATGAGTAGATCTGTGAAGAGAGCAGGCGAGGAAGGGACAGTGCACAAAGAACAGTGACAAGCCAAGACCAGGAATGAAACACAGCGGTACGCAGGATACCACGTCTTTTTAAGGCACGGATCAGATACATTTAGAAGAAACAGGTCACCAAAGTCCAACAAAGGAAGAAAAGTTGCAGAAGTCAAGCATTTCCTTCAAAGAATTTGTATCTGAAGAAGAAGCCTATTTTAAGTTTTAACTTTGAGATGAGATTTTTAATGTGCAACTGATACAAGTTCGGATCAAGTATGATTCCTAAATACTAATATGTTGTGACCATTTCAATATGGAGCCCCTGAGCAGTTGAGATCTTTAGAAGATTCTTACAGCACTTTGGCATCTTGAAAGAGTGCGACAGCCACACTGATTCATAAATAAGAGAAATTAAGAAATCAAGAGCAATCACAGAATTCTGGTGTCCGCCAATCCAGATCTGGATCACCTCCAAAATTCTGTGGAGTCTTCCATGGTCTAATATCCATCGGTGGTGCAAATTTGGTGAGAATCTGTGAAGAGGTTTTTTTTTTTTTTTGAACTTTTTATTTAGCCGTTTAAAACATTGAACAGAACAATTCTTGACATCTCATTTCCCTTAAAATAAGAGGGTACACTCCATACATATATGATTTAGGGGTATAGTGAATAGAGTCTATACATGGTGCCTAGGGTAAACTTTTCACAATCTAATGGGGAGGTAATATTTTGTTACATTTCTCGTCAAACCTCCACGTATCTCGAGATGCATGTCCATTTTTGTTCAAAGATGTCCATAGATAGCTGGAGATTTGCAGTCAGCCGCTCCATTATGTACACATTTTTCAGTTTCTGTTTCCATTGTTCTATAGTTGGCGGTTTTACCTCTTTCCAATTTACCGTAATCATTTTCTTTGCTATCAGCAAGAGGATCCTCAATATGTATCGCTGATTAGTATTATATAGGTCTCTAGGAATAACTCCCAGTAGGAACAACATAGGTTCTGGGGTAATATTTATTCCTAGAATAGTGTCTATCTCTTTTTTAATGTTGTCCCAAT
This sequence comes from Thalassophryne amazonica, assembly GCF_902500255.1. Classification (NCBI taxonomy): domain Eukaryota; kingdom Metazoa; phylum Chordata; class Actinopteri; order Batrachoidiformes; family Batrachoididae; genus Thalassophryne; species Thalassophryne amazonica. The sequence continues at coordinate 67,455,167 of NC_047112.1, read as the reverse complement.
ATTCCTTTATTACCGGACAATCCCAAAAAATATGTGTTGTATCTCCTATATTTCCACAGTTCCTCCAACAGAGTGCTGTGGTAGGTTTCTTTGCAAATGAAGAGGTGATAAGAGGGGTATAAAAATATCTAGTTTTCGCTTTCCAGTCGAATTCCTTCCACAATTGGCTGTTAATTCCCTTATGGCAACCTATACATATATCATTCCATGTGGAATCTTCAATTATTATATTCATTTCCATCTCCCATTTTTCTTTGATATAGTTTGTGTTTTGTAGAGTGTCTGTTTTCAACCTTTTGTATATATTAGATATGTGTCTTTTTGTTGGAAAGTGTTTTTCCACAATGCTGATAAAATACTCCTCCATCTCATTTGGGGCTTCACTAATCATTTCCTTTTCTTTGTGGCTTGTAATATAATGCCTAATCTGAAGATATCTGTAGAAATCATTCGACGGAAGGTCAAATTGTTCTCGAAGTTGGGAGAAGGATTTGAGTTCTGTTTCTGTAAAAAGTTGGTTAATTATATGGAGGCCTTTTTTCTGCCCATCTTCTAAACCCATTGTCAAACACCGAAGGGGGAAAATCAATATTTCCTACTATAGGCATAGCCCTTGAGATTGACTGAGGCCCCCCAAGCGCTTTTTTAACTGTTGTCCAAATTTTTAAGGTGTATTTTATCCATTCATTCTTTAATTTAATCTTTTTGACTGACTTTGTGTCCATAAAGGGTAGTATTGATAAAGGAACACCCTCAGTTGAATTTTGCTCTATCTGAGTCTATATTGTTTCCTGATCATTTCTAAGCCATGCCACAATTGCATTTATTTGTGCTGCCCAATAGTAGTTTTTAAAATTTGGTAAACTCAGTCCTCCTCTATCCTTAGGCAGATGGAGGCATTTCAGTTTTATCCTCGGCCTCTTCCTTTGCCAAATAAATGTTGATATTAGTTTATCTAACATTTTTAAGGTGGAAGCAGGTACTCTTATTGGGAGGGATTGGAACAAAAAAAGAAGTCTGGGCAGTAGGTTCATTTTTATTGCCTCTACTCTACCAAATAAAGACAGGGGAAGCACCTCCCAACGTGTCACATCTTTCTTTAATTGTCTAATTAATTTGTTATAATTGGCCTCAAACAATTGAGTGGAGTTGGGTGTAAGAATAACTCCTAGATATCGGAATCCTTGTTTGGACCAGTGAAAGGAGACACTATCATTCAATTGTGTAGGCCAAGTACCCGAGATCATCATAGCTTCTGATTTAGTCTCATTAATTTTGTATCCCGATACTGACCCGTATTTATGCAAGCATTTTATAAGTGTGGGAATGGAAAGGACAGGGTTTTTTATAAAGAGCAAAATATCATCCGCGAATAAGGCTATTTTGTGGATTGTCCCTCCTTCATCTGCTATCCCTTGGATCTGCGTGTTTTGGCGTATTGCCTCTGCCAGAGGTTCAATACTTAAGGCAAATAAAATGTCTCCCTGTCTCACACCTCGCTCAATCCTGAAGGAGCTAGAGCAATGGCCATTGACTCTTACTTTGGAACGAGGTTCTTTATATAGAAGACTAATCCATGTCACAAATTCCTTTCCAAAACCCATTTCTAACAATGTCTGTCTCAAAAATATCCAGTCAACTCGATCAAATGCTTTCTCCGCATCTAAACCGAGAAGCATCGACGATTGTTTCTCCCTTGCTGCAATTGTTTGCAAATTCAGGGCTCTTCTAATGTTATTTGTTCCATGACGTCCTGGTATGAACCCCGTTTGTTCTGGGTGTATTAATTTCTTAATATTTTTTGAATTCTGGTAACTAATATAGAGGTCAGGATTTTATAATCCACACACAAAAGGCTTATTGGGCGGTAACTAGCACACTGAAGAGGATCCTTTCCCTCCTTATGTATAACCGTTATCATGGCTTCTGACCACGAATTTGGGGGATTTCCTGATTTCAGTGCTTAATTGTATACTTTACATAATACAGGAGTGAGTTCCTTCATAAATATTTTATAATATTCACCTGAGAAACCATCTGTTCCTGGTGATTTATCATTTTTCAGTTTAGTAATAGATTCTTTAATTTCATTTTCTGTAACAGGTTTTATTAATAGTTCTGCTTCCTCACTTGTTAGTTTATTCAATTTAAGTGGCTTTAAGAATTCTACGCTCTCCTGTCTCCTAGATTCTGATTCATCTGTCCTATATAATTGTTTGTAATATGTTGCAAAGGAGTCTGATATTTTAATTGGGTCGGTTTCTATCTGGTTAGTTTCTGGGTTCCTTATCTTAGGGACTGCGCGGTTAGATTGGGTTTTTCTAAGTTGGAAGGCCAGTAGCCTACTGGCTTTATTACCCATTTCATAGTATTTTCTGTTGGTGTATCTAAGAGCTCCCTCTGCCTTATATGTCAAAAGTTCATCTAATTGTTGTCTAACCTTTTTTATTTTGTTTAGGGTGTCTTTATTTCCATATTGTTTGTGTTCCCCTGTTAATTTTTTTATTTCTGCTTCCAATCCTTGTTGTTTTACATGCCTTTGCTTCTTTATTCTAGATCCTATAGATATAATCTTCCCTCTAATTGTGGCTTTACTGGCGTCCCATACAACTGAGGGTGAAACACTACCATCATCATTAATAGCAAAGTATTCAGTCAGAGCTTTTTGTATTTCTTGTCTAATATTTCATTTTCATTCATTCATTTTTCATTTATTTCATTCATTTAAAAGAAAGAAAAAAAAAAAACAGAAAAGCAGAAATAAAGCATCTCCATTACCAGAATGAAAAGGAGCAGAGAGAAGAACAAGTCTTATATTTTCTGCCCCTTTTTACAATATCCAGCGCCATTTTTCAACATTATTTAACAGATTGTATTTCTTTAACTTGTCACATACCACTGACTTATTTCATAATTATGACCATTATTAAATAGATTACATCTCTGACAGGTTACATTTTTAAACTTAAAACATTTTATACATTATTAACAAATTACATTTTTTTTAACTTCCTTACAGCCCACTAACTTATTTTATAGTTTCATACTTACTTAATACATCTAGTTTAATACGTTTTTTAAATAATTTAAGCGACCTTAATTCTTTAATTTCTTTGTTGAGATTGTTCCATAATTTTACACCATTTACTGCAATACTCCGTTCTTTTACTCTGGTTCTGTATCTTGGTTTTCTAAAGACTTCTATTCCTTTCAGTTTATAACTACTTACTCTTTTCTCAAACATATTTTGAATGTTTGTTGGTAAAGTATTTTTATTTGCTTGGTACATTGTTTGTAATATTTTCAAATCGACCAAATCACGAAATTTAAGTACCCTGTACTTAATGAACAGTGGATTAGATGGATCTCTAAAACCACTGTTGCTAATCACCCTTAAAGCCCTTTTCTGCAGAATAAACAAAGGTTGTATATAAGTTGTATATGTTGATCCCCAGATTTCTACACAATAAGTTAAATATGGGAAAATCAATGAATTGTACAATGTTAATAAACCATAACTATTTAATGAATATTTTACTTTATGCAAAACAGCAATGGCTTTCGCTATTTTTCCTTTTATGTAATTTATGTGTGACTTCCATGTAAGATCTTCATCAATTATGACTCCTAAAAATGTCATTTCTTTTACCCTTTGTATATCCATTCCATCTATTTGTAATGACACATTTTTTTTTGCTCTGTCATTAAACAATATGAAATTTGTCTTATTAATATTTAGTGACAGTCTGTTTATATCAAACCAATGCTTAACCTTTTCCAATTCTGTTTTTATCACTTGTGCTACTTCCTGTATATCTGATCCAGAGTAAAACAGCGTTGTATCATCAGCAAATAAAATGCTACCAAGCACATTAGATACATTCACAAAATCATTGATATACAAAATAAACAGTTTGGGTCCAAGTACTGATCCTTGTGGTACTCCATAAGCAATATTACACAATTCTGATTTGATATTATTTATCTGAACAAACTGTTTTCTGTTTTCTAAGTAGCTTTTTACCCACTGATGTGCAATACCTCTTATTCCATATTGTTGTAACTTGTGAAGCAATCTTGAGTGGTCAATAACATCAAAAGCTTTTTTCAAGTCAATAAAAATACTTACAAAATAATCCTTATTTTCTATTGTTGTTGATATTTTCTCTATTAATTCCATAACTGCCATAGCTGTCGAATGTTTTGTTCTGAATCCATACTGAGCATTATTTAAAATATGATGTTTCTCAGTGAATTTATCCAACCTTGTCACGAAAACCTTTTCCATAATTTTAGAAAACTGTGGAAGCAATGATACTGGCCTGTAATTAGAGAACTTATGTTTGTCTCCATTTTTATATAATGGGACTACCTTGGCAATTTTCATTTCATCTGGAAAAATCCCTGTTGACAGAGACAGATTGCAAATATAAGTAAATGGTTCAATAACAGTTTCTATTATACTTTTTACAGTCATCATGTCTAAATCTTCATGGTCAGTTGATCTTTTGCTTACACAGTTTTTTACAATAATTCTTATTTCTTCTTTTTCCACATTGTCCAGGAAAATACTATTGACCGTATTTACAAGTGTATGTAATGTATCTTCTACTATTGGTTTATTTCCCACCAGAGTTGATCCTACATTTGAAAAATAATAATTAAACCCATTTGCCACTTCTTTTATGTCATATATCTCTTTATTTTCTTTGACAAAGTAATTTGGAAAAGTTGCTTTCGCTCCATCACTTTTAATTACACTTTTTATAATTCCCCATGTTGCCCTCATATTATCTTTATTCTTATTTAATTGTTCACTATAATAATCTTTTTTTGTTTCCTAATTATTGTCAATAGTTTATTTTTATATTTTTTGTATCTGTGTTCTGTTTCCTTTGTTTGCATTTTTAAAAAGCACCTGTATAAATAGTTTTTCTTTGCACAAGCATTTTTTATTCCCTTTGTCAGCCATGGTTTATTTACTCTTTTCTTACTAATTTCTATTAATTTACAGTTTTTATTATATGATTTCATCAATATTTTCATAAATGAGTTATATGCTACATTAACATCACTGACATAAACTTCTTCCCAATTTTGATTTTTAAGATCATATTTTAATGCCTCTAAGGCTTTTACTGACTTGTCTCTTTTAAAGTTTATAACAGTTTTTTTCTTGTACCTATTTTTATATTTAAATATTGAAAAGACTGGTAAATGATCACTAACATCTGTCATCAAGATCCCATTCCTGATAATTTCATCTGTTCTATTTGTAAATATATTGTCGATTACCGTTGCACTTTGCGATGTGATTCAGGTTGGTTTTGTTATCAAGTGGAATAACCACAAACTATACACTGAATTCAAAAAATCACTTATTCTTTGGCAACTGGAGCTCTCTATGTTAATGTTAAAGTCTCCACATATAAAAAGCGTTTTGTTTTTAATTTGATGGAATAGCTCTATTATTCTATCTGTAAATTTCACAACACAAGTGTCTGGTGCTCTGTATACACAACTGAGTAAAATATTTTTAGATGTTTCATGTACAAGTTCCACTGTGAGTCCATTAATAATGAAACATTAAGTCTCCAGTGTTTAAAGTAGTTTTCTGCTCCCAGGTTAATTTTCATGGTCACAGGGCCAAGATCCGAAATAGTTATTGGTTCAATTGTACACTCTTTTACCCTGTGGAATTCGGTTTTTGATAAGCAGAAGAAGTCTATCCTCGAATAGCTTCCGTGTGCTTGAGACATAAACGTAAAGTCTCTCTCATTAGGGTGAAGTTGGCGCCAAATATCTACGAGGCCCAGTTCTTTCATCATGTCCGTCAGCCCCTTAGCCATTTTGGATTGAGATAATCTTATTGTAGGTAGCCTATCTAGCTTTGAATTTAGAGTGCAGTTAAAATCACCCCCTATCAGTATGATCCCCTCGCTTTTCTCCGCTAATAAAGCTGTTATTTTTTTAATAAAATGTGGACAGTCTTCATTTGGGGCGTACACATTAACTATAGTTATTTTCTTTCCTGCAATCGTGCCTATCACCATCACATACCTTCCTTCCTCATCTTGAAAGAGTTTCTCATTATTATAGTACACAGATTTGTGAAACAATATGGCAACCCCTCTCTTCTTTGCTCTCTCGCATGATGAGCTATAAACCTGATCTACCCATTCTCTCAATTTTAAATGCTCCACCGTTGATAGGTGTGTTTCCTGTATCAGAGCAACAGAGCAATGTAGTTTCTTTAATTGTCCCAGAATTTTTTTTCCTCTTGATCTGGTTGTTGATTCCTCTTATATTATAACTTATGAAATTCAACTCAGTCATAGTCCCCATAGAGTCTCACCATATAATTCTCTACCTGTTCACCCTTAAACATCATATTGAAGTTAACCCCAAACCAAGTGATATCAGTTATGTATGTCAAGAGAACCAAAACACAAAGAACATAAAAAAAAGAAAAAAATGCTTCCAATACATCAATCTGACATATCAGCTGAGCTATGACCATGTCAGATCCCCGTTGGTATTGGGGCAGAGAGGTGTGACCTACCTTCTCTGTGGAAAAAAGTACATACAATGCAAATGTGACCAATGTTACACTAAACTGTAAGAGAGGTCCAGCAGAGTGTATACCACTCATAGGGTCAGCGTATCCGCCTTGGACCATCTATCATATATCCTTGTTTTGTGACAACAAAATATACTCAAATCATAGAACATAGTGATGCTTATTGTGTTCCTTTAAGTCCGTTAGATGTATCTACTATAAGTCCAGAAACCTTATCTCTATGCTAGTTAGAATATGCTTATTGTCCACCTTAATGGTAGGGACCCTTCAGTCTTCTCCTTGCAGAAAGGTTTTGAGATCAGCTGAAGACAAAGGCATCCCTCTCCTTCTCCTTTCTTTGCTCCTCCATCCATCCTTCAGTTCTTCCTCAATGCGTTCCTTCTCCTCGTATCGCCCCTCGACCCCCAGCTCCTTCAGCAATGTGGCGGCGCTCATTAGTGATCTGAACGTCTTCTCTCCAGTGCTCAGCTTAATTTTCAGTTGTGCCGGGTACACACACTTTGCCTGGATGTTCTTCTTTTTAAGTTGTTTGATAACTTCAAGGACCCTCATTCGTTTCTGTTGCAGATCGGGAGAATAGTCCTGGTCGAAGTAAATCATTTTACCTTGGTAGACCACCTTCCCCTGGCTCCATGCCTGCTTTATAATCGTGTCCTTTATCGCTGCATCCAGGAATCTCACTATTATCGACCTCGGTGGGGCTGTTGGATCCTTGGGTTTGGCCGCCAGGGAGCGGTGTGCCCTTTTGATTTTTATGTCTAAGTTTGGTGGTAGTTTAAGCTCTTTCAGGAGCAAGTCTTTAACAAAGCCAGCTACATCCCCTCCTTCACTATCCTCTGGGATTTGAAAGATCCTGATATTGTTTCTTCTCAATCTGTTTTGGAGGTCATCACACTTTGCTGTAAGCTCAATATCGCGGTGCAGCAAATACCTCAGTGCTCTGTGGTGACGCGTCTCCGTGTCCTCCACTGTGCTAATTCTCTCCTCCAACCTCCCCATTTGTTGTTCGTGTTCAGCCAGTTGGTTTTTTTTTTTTTAAATCGGAAATAGATTGTTCCACACGGTTAAGAGACAGTTTAGTTTGACTGTGTCCGTCTTGGTTTTCTTTTCGAAGTTTTCTCAGTTCTTCCAGTACCATTGTATCTGGTTGATTTGTGCTGCTACTAGCCGAATTCTTGCTAGTTGGGCTCGGCGGGTTCAGCTTGTTATCGTCTTTTCCTCGTGTGGGGTCAAGTTTCTCCTGTCTTCTTTGTCCCGCAGAGGAACTCATGTTTTAGTATTCTGTTTCTAACGTTTCAGCGTCGAATTATTATAGTTGTCACCTTTATTTTCTTTTATGTCCGGCGGAGCTCCATTACTTTGCTACCGCTGCATCCACGACGTCACCGGAAGTCCCCCTGTGAAGAGGTTTTGACATAATCCTCCAAAGCTTATATAAAGTGAAATCTTGATCCAGAATCCGGATTCGGATCGAGATCACCTCCAAAAATTATTGTTGTCTTTCATGATCTAATATTTATCCGTGGTGAAAATTTGGTGAGAATCCGTGAAGTGCTTTTGACGTAATCCTTCAAAGCCTATATAAAGTGAAACTTGATCCAGAATCCAGATCCGGATGCAGACTACCTCCAAAATGTAATGGAATCTTCCATAGCCTAATATGTATCTGTGCTGAAAATTTTAATCAAAATCCATAGCTTTGACATAATCCTGCTAACAGTAATCCCTGAAAGCCTATATAAAGTGAAACATGATCCAGAATCCAGATCACCTCCAAAATTTAATGGGTTCTTCCATGACCTAATATGTATCTGTGGTGAAAATTTCATCAAAATCCATGCAGTAGTTTTGACATAATCTTACTAGCAGACAGACAGATAAATAAATGCCAATGATTTTATTATGTCCTTGGCGAACGTAATAAAATGCTTTTTACAGTTTAAGAAAAGCATACATTTTGCCTTATCTGCATTTAACACCAGATTAAGTTTAGTTAAGTTTGACTGTACAACATGGAAGGTTGATTGCAAGAACTCTGGAGTTTGAACAATGGAGGCGAAGAACAATAGGCAACTGTATCATCTGGATAAAAATGGAAAGCAACATTTGATATGTTGTCAGAGATTATTTGTATATATGGTGAAGAGCAGAGATCCAAGTATGGAGCCCTGAGGTACACCCTTCAACACCAAGAGGAAAGAAGAGTAGCAGCCAGCAAACTGGGCAAGGTTCAGGTGCTGCTGACTGACATGAACTCTGTGGCAGAAAATTGACCAACTGCACAAATTACATGTCTCTATATAAAGAAATCCTGGTGAGAACCCTGAACTTTAAAGCTCTTCACTGAACTTTGATCATTCATGACTCACCAATACTTTAATCAATTGAACATAACGAGCCAATGTTTGCTAAGTATTTGGAACAATGTACACAGAAAGGAAGGAAGCAAGGATGCAAGCAAGGAAACATGGAAGGAAGGAAGTGGGCCTTCTAATTTGGCGCACTGTCTTAGATATCACAGGTATGAAAACATGACGGCAAGGTCATATTTTACACCAAAAGAACCTCCAAAGGTTTGTAAAGGGGGGGGGGGGGGGGGGGGGGGGTCACATGCCTCTGAGCAAGCTGACCCAGGTTAGATTTCAAACTCCACGTAACACGGACACTCCACAAAGCAAATTTAACTCTAAGAAAATCCCCTTTATGCCCTTTAACCAAGACTTCCTGTTTATGTGTGTGTGTGTGAGTGCGCCCTGTGAGAAGTTCAGCGTTCAATCCATACCTCGATGACCGGATCCAGACTGTACTCTTTCAGGAGATCCAGGACCCCAGGGTCACCAATGGCTCCAAGAGCCTCCCCTGTAAACAGACACACGGCTGTTGTCAGTGCTCACATCTTCAAACTCATCAGTCCACATACAAGGACAACTCTGAAGACTGATCAGCACCGCATTTACAGGCTCACTGTGTGGATGTGAGAACTGGAAGCCAATCAGTGACTACAGCTTTGAGCACACGTATCAGGCTGATCCTTGGCTGTCTAATGCAGGGTTCTTGTGGCTGGTTCTCCATTAGCTGTGGACCACCAAACGTTGGTGAGATCACACAGGCTGTGAAACAGCTGTGGGTGGGGAAGCTCCAGAGATCTGCGGTACTAGAAACGAACTCCTCCAAGGAGTTGGGGGTGGAGATATTGTTCTCCGACACTACAAGTCTGGGAGCATGTGGTGGTGCTGCACTTCACTGCATCCACAACACCACAGAAACACCTTGGGTCCTGTATGGCAACTACCCAGGGAAACAACCGGTTCATTCCCACATTTCTAACATAACCATCTGTCTAAGGCAGCCAGGTGAAACAAGGGCATGTCCCCTGTCCTCCTCCAGCCACGGGGGCCTAGACACTCCGGATCATGCATGAGAAACAGGCCACAAGGTCAGAATGTCGAAACAGATACTCCTCATCCTAGTCTCTCGCAGTGAATGCTTCTTTGACATATTCATTCCAGTGGAACCCAAGGATCCTTCGAAGACAGCAAGTACCAAAGGCATCCAGCCCAAGCTCATTGGTTAGTCTCCATGTCTTGCAACCATACAGTAAGACAGGAAGCACCAGTTTCAATTTATATAGCACCAAATCACAACAAAGCTGCCTCAAGGCGCATAAAAACAAGTAAGATCTAACCTTACCAACCCCTAGAGCAAGCACACAGGCGACAGTGGTAAGGGTCCCTTCACACAGAGTGTGAATTTGGTCGATTTGCGCATAAAGTGCGCATGAAGCAGGAATCGTGTAAAATCGCAGCTGTCTCTTACACCTGTTGCTACAACTATTTGAGCACACCAGCGGCTGAAAGACAAAGTGTGCACTGTGAGAGCCCATCGAACCCTCTCCCACAGGTGTCGGCCAAATTCCAGGTGACACATACAAACATCTAACACCGCTCACATGGCACTTAGAAAATGTGTGGCCAGTTGCACTCTTGGGACGACAACAGACTGCAGACAATCACTGTCGTACTCTCAGTGAAATCTAAGTGCCCCAGGAGTGTGACTTTGCAAACAGACACAATGACACATTGGTGTGTGCGCTGAACTGACAGGAGGTGTGGTTGTCGACAGAAACAGCTGTGGAGATCTCTAGTTCTGGAAATCCCAGCGGGACAACACGTACTGTGTTTGGACAGATATGAACTAACTGCCCACTGTGATGCGCATGTCTGCTTTTTGTCATTACTTGGACATAAATAAAAACATATACCATTGTGGGGACGGGCTGTAGTGAGCGAGCACGCGCATGGCGCGGACACTGACAGGCTGCTCCCAGGTTTAAACGGACAGTCAGATCAGAACACGCAGCAGGCGATCTGACTGTCACCCCACCCATGTGAGCTCTGTTTCACATGATGCGGTGTCAGTCCTGCGGCACAGCGTCCACAAGACATGCGTGTCGGGCAGAACACATGCACACAGCCGGCTGGACGCACTGGACCAGTAGATGTGGACATGAGAAGAGATAACTGCTTCATCATTCATGTCATTTCATGACTGTATGTCTGTGACTATGGGTCATCCACAGAGGAACAGATGGATCATACTTGTATTGTCCGGTTGATAAGAGAGATTCAATATACGAGGTCTGTTAGAAAAGTATCCGACCTTTTAATTTTTTCAAAAACCTGATGGATTTGTTTCAAATATTGTTATTAGAGGCATGAACAGTATTAAAACATGCATTTTGACAGTTGCAGCGAAATTCATCGGCAGGAAGCTGATGGCACAGCAAAAGCGCCTTCGTGTTGAAGCCTCACAGGACATGTTGTGACATGCTCACCTCATCCACAATTTCTCGGATAGTCACACGACTGAAAAGCCACCAAAAGCCATCTGAATCTTCCGAAGGACCAAATCCAGGGTAACCCGTGTGTTGAACCCTGAATGCATTGCCGGAATCCTAATACAGCCATAATGTCCATAAATGATTTGCAGAGAGGGTCACAAGGCTTATTTATATGACTGTTGAATTCACCAATAATCAGAATTCTATCTGCACGGGTTGACAAATTACATATAAACTCACTAAATTCATCTAAGAATTCAGAATATGAGTCCGGGGGCCTACATATAGTGACAAAATAGCATAATTATTTTTATTCTTCTGACCTTGGCTATATGTAGTATCCTGAGCAGCACGTCAGATGTTCAAAGAAATTATATTTTAGACCCCCAACAGCCAGTAAATTAAACCCAGATTTAGAAATTAGAGCAACACCCCTGCCTTGCTTTGGGTTCATTTAAGGGGAGGACAGCAGTAGATTTAAGCCAGGTTTCACATAAGCCAATCATATCTAATACCCCCACCACACTAGAGACAGAATGAGCCCGAATCCCGTCCGAATGAAAAATGCAACCTCCATTCGGGCAAAGTCGAGGCGCATTCGAAAACGTCTGACAGCATTCTGAGTGCACTCCAAAGGGTTGGTCACAGTCATGCGGCCAGCCCGAATGTAGAGCACATGCTCTCTACTTCTGAGGTGCGTTTTGGGGTGGGAAAAATATCGAATGGCAGTCAAGGTGGCCTCTAACTGCATTCTGAATATTCTCACGGTGTCAAACAGCATTCGGAACAGTCTGATCATGCTTGAGAGACATTCGCCATGGTCAAACACATCAAATCCTGCCAGCATGTCCAGGACCGCACCCCCAGTACATACCGTTTGGGATGTGCAAAGAAAATATTGTAATGTGTAAAGTCTGTGGCACGCATTCATTTTGTGAAATAGATGTTAATATTGTGCAATCATACCAAAAACTCTGTGTGTCACTGTAGGTCAATGCGCCTCAGAGCCACGCACACATCTGGACAGGGTGTTACATCCACAATAATCATATTATCAAAGATATATTGTCAGTCCCTCTCATGGGTTAGACAATGTTTCTGTAATATTATGGACATCATACATAACACCATGTGCAGATGCGCTGTCATACACCGCTGCACCACAGTGAGGCAATGCGTTTCGGCAGCATAGCATGTTTGACCGGGGTGTCACAGCTGTAATAAACATATTACGACAGATACACCAACTAACACAGTAGAAGGAATGACTGTGCAACTATTTCACCAAGCCATTACAGTATGAATAAACTAATCACCATCAGAATGGCTCCAGATGCAGATCCCACCGCTCTGCACACACCAGCCAGCCTGCAGCCTGTGTTATAATCCATGCGATCCTGGGAGCGTCGTGAGATGGCTTCATTTGTGCGAAGCGTGACGGGGCCCTAAGTGGTGTTCCATAATTACATCATTTATCAACAGTGATTTTGAGGACAGTGACCTTATGTTAATGAGACCCAAACTATGGACCTCACTGGGGTAGACTATTGGGATTTGGGGGTGGTTCCAGAGTAGTATATATAAGATGCCTAAGAAATTAGGTTTGGATTTAAAAAGTTCCATGCGGATTGTAGGTAGCAGACACAAAATATTTGACGTTGCAGGAACAGCCAGTGGGGCATCCTCAATTTTACCATTTCCCAATGTAGTAATGGGAACTAAGTTTGCAAAACATATGCCCCTAAGCTCTTTATGGGTACATCTGCAGAAACAGGCCACAGTCTCAACTTGAAAAACTTCACCAGGACCTGAAACACTTGAACCTTCATTCACCTGTGAAGATAACAGCATCACCAAACAACTCTGACCTCATGACTCCATAAGATCTTCCCAGGTGTCTCTAGATCTCAAAGACCGAGGACCCAGAGACATGTATGTCACTGCCGAGATAAGTGAACGTCTCTGCATGTTCAAGACTTTCACCTCATACTGATACACTTCTGATGGGCGACTCCTGGAACTCACTGAATGCCCAGATCTTAGTCTGGATCCAGGACCTTTGCAAACCCAGACACTGATTCCTCACTCAGCTTCTCAAGTGTTGCAATCACACTATCCATTGATTGCAGAAAAATCAAAGCATCGTCTGACTGCCTGACTGCAGGGGATGCAACACATTTTACCCCCCTTGAAGTCTGTCCAAAGGGGATGTGACATTGTTTACCTGCTTCATGTCGGACCATAGGCTCTTGCTTGGTGTCTTTAAGCACTGAAATCAAAATGGGTATGGCCCGCCTATCCTGCATCTGTCCCAGACAGTAGGCCAGTTCATGCTTCAGAAGGGCAGACTCATCTGTGAACGTCCTGCTCATCCACTCAATAGCTTCGGCACCTGAGAGCACAAAACAAACAACAAAAATGCAAAAGCAGACCCCTGTTACAAATCACGATCTATGATACAGTCCCCACAGAGCCACTCCATGGCTTCTGTGGATGTGATGGCAGAAAATGCAGTTTAACTTTTGTCTTTTGCATCCTCAGTTATCCAGCTTCATGATGGAGTGGAACAGAGATGATGTGAAAATTCAGCTAAAGTTTGCCGGAAGATTTGTTGATGTTTGTCTTAAGTTTGTCTTTCTGCTGAAATGTTTGAGTGTCTGAGCATGCATTACCTCCAAGATTCCTCAAAGTAAAGAGAGCTCTGAAGCGGCAGGCCAGGTCCCTTCCTGGGTCAGCCAGGACTCGTCCTATTGCGGCCACCTGTTCACAACTAGCCATGCTGACACACAAGGAGACAGAGACTCATCAGCTTTTCATCCACAGTCAGGCAATCTGCAAACATTATCGGCCGGCACACTCACACAAACACAAGCGATCGGGAAGGGGAAAGGCGTCAATGAGACACTGTCCTCATGTCAATTTCATTGTAAATGAAATGGTCAATATTGTGGCAATTTATTTAAAACATCAACTTTCAGATGATAAGTTGTATTTTGTCTTTGTTGATAATATGCTCGACGTTCTGCCATGGTGCTCACTTGCTGTGCCAGGAAAGTTGGGAGTCAAATCTACTTGGCACACGGCAAGTAAACCAACTGAACAAGATGCTTGTTGACAAACCCAGAAGGTGAGACCTCTGTTATGTGGGCCTCCCGAAGAGGAGGTACTGCTGGCCAACGCCAGAGGGCGCCCTGCCTGTAGTCGGGTTTCAGGCACCAGAGGGCGCAGTCACCACCCAGGAGCCAGGACTACCAGCTGTCAGTAATCATCATCACGGCACCATAAAAGCCTGGAGGAGACACCACATCTCTGCCGAGATATCAGTTTACCACTCAGGTAATTCTCTCAGCCGTTGTTTCTGTGCCGAACGCACATACCTTGTTTGTTCTGAACTTTTTGCAGGAGTACCTGGAACTCTACTTACAGCTGGAGCTGGATTTGTGGACGGTGGGGGAGTGACGATCTTCACTCCTCATTCCACTTACGTTAAGTAGTAGTTCAGGCTCTGCCGTTAACTGGTTCCAGAGTTGGAGGTGGAGGTGTTCCCTCCAAGTGGATAAACATTGTGAGTTGCTGACTGCTTACTGGGTGTCCACACACCCACCATTAACCTGTTTTTGTTCCTGCCAGCAGTACCGGATCTGACAGCTGAAGTAGAGGCCACCTGGGGACTCGGGACTTGGTGGCTTCGGTGTACTGCAGGTCTTCGTTGGCGGCAGAACCTTGTGGGCCCCGGCTCTTCTCTGGATAGGCGTCTCCTACCCTCGGGCCTGCCCACACATCACCTGTTGTATTTTGTAATTGACTGTCAAAAAGCAGTATTCGACCTGTTGTGCACATTTGCCACAATAAATTGTATTTATTGGACTATCTATTGACCATTCATTTGCGCCCCCTGTTGTGGGTCCGTGTCATTACACTTCCCCAACAACCTCATTCATTAAAACCACCAGAAACTGGGTTTCACACAAACCTAACATACCCAATCCATGATCTAACCCCAGACCACTGAGCACAATCATCTGATGTCCAAATGTAGCGTCACTACTGACTGTGTAACGCAGAACATTGCTGTCAGTTAAGGACATCAGTTTTATCTTTATTTTGAGGGAGGTGATGGTCTAGTGCAGGGGTATTCAACTCCAGTCCTCAAGCGCCGGTATCCGCAACATTTAGATGTGTCCCTGTTCCAAGACACCTGAATAAAACGGTTGAATTCCCTCCTCAGTATGCAGTCACGTTCTCCAGAGTGCTGCTAATGGCTTCATTAATTCACTCAGGTGTGTTGAAGCAGAGACACATCTAAAAAAGCTGCAGGACACCGGCCCTCAAGGAATGGAGTTGAAGACCCCTGGTCTAGTGGTTAAGCATTAGGCTTCAGACCAGAGGATCCTCAGTTCAAAACCCAGCCAAAATCACCCTTGAGCAAGGTACTTAATCCCCAAGTTGCTGCCGGCGTGCAGTGAGCGCCTTGCATGGGAGCACCCTGACATTGGTGTGTGCGTGTGTTTGTGTGAATATGAGGCTTAACTGTAAAGCACCTTGAGCTTCTGATGCAGATGGAAAAGCGCTATATAAATGCAGTCCATTTATGGTCATCAGGTTCCTCTGTCTGAAGGTTTTAAATCTGGGGGACAGACACATAATAAATGGACTGCATTTATATAGTGTTTTTCCATCTGCATCAGACGCTCAAAGCGTTTTACAATAACGCCTCACATTCACCCGATGTCAGGCTGATGCCATGCAAGGTGCCCATTACACACCGGGAGCAACTAGAGGATTAAGGACCTTGCCCAAGAACCCTTAGTGATTTTGCAGTCAGCTGAGATTTGAACTGAGGATCCTCTGGTTTCAAGCACAACACTTTAAACACTAGACCATCACCTCCCATAAATACTGCACAATACACAATACTGCAGACAGCCAGTACCTTTGTGGTTTCAAATCCAGCTGGGGTGAGTGTGGTTTTTTTCTACCAGAAAAAAAAAAAGTCAGTTTGACCAACCACATGGACACACAGCTGAGCCTGTTTGTGGACAGTCATCACCCTTAAAGTCTGTCACACTTTAAAACCAGTCAGTCTGAAATTAATCTCTTACAAATAGGACTGTACGGTATGACCTAAAATTCATATCGCGGTATAAACTGAATCCCTTCAAGATAACGGTATCGCGATATAAACTTAAGTGTAAAAATTATGTGTTTCTGAATGTGTCCCTTAGCAAAGGTAAATTGATCAAAAATAGATAAATAAAAATGACAACAAAAAATAAAAACAGATAAAATGTAATTCTGAAAACATTTATTGTGCAGATCTCAAAACTACTGGTACAATTTGCCAGAAGGTACATCTAAGATGCAAACCTAGATCTGATGTTTTGGTGAAAGAATTAAATTAATTTATGGTCAGTGGCTGAAGTTTCATCTCTTGAACACTAGATGGCACACCCGCTCTGAATACATGAAGTGCTTTCAGGACAGTAACTTCCTCATTTACAAAACTCAACATTTTATAAAAAATACCTAATTTACTCATATTTGAAGTCAGTCTGGGTAAAGTGACATTACTTGGCTGATTTTGTCTTTCTAATCCGGTAAAATCACCCTTGTGTTATTTAACGTGGTGCTTTCTCAAATGATTGATTCAGGTCATGACAGAGCTTCCGCCTTCCCCCACTGCGTCGGCTGAAATAAATAAACAATGGCTTTGCAAATATCAGCGACAGAACAGCCCTCTCCGCCGCAGCAAACTGGTCCTCACACACACAGCCGCTTCACAGAGGAGTTTTTTTTTTTTAATCGAAAAACTCAGCAGGCGTTATCATGATTAGTCGGTGGAGTCCAAATCTCTACCGTCGGCCAAAATTATATCATGTACCGGCTAAACTGTGCTGGCCTACTTACAAACCACATTCCACTGAAGTGACACTTGTCTTCACAGAGGACAAAAGTTATTTTAAGTGCTACCCACTGACATGAGGCTTCTTTTCTCCACAGCAATAGTGAGGCAGCTTAAGTCAATATAACATAAGAATCTTTCACTTGGTGATACAAGCACCAAATTTGAAGTACTTCAGGACCTCCTCTCTTAGAAAAGGTCGCTATCCAGGTGAAAAAACAAAATGTCTGACATTTTTCAAGATGGCTGCCACGTTAAAGGTGAAAAAGGGTGTTTTCAGCTCAGAATGTCAAGGAATCAAAACATCTGAGTAATGCAAATATCAAAATGTATGTATTCTGACCAGGAGAACTTAATAGTATCAATGTCATTCCAAAATGGTCACCATTTTTAAAAATGGCAGCCATTTCATGACTGAAAATGCATATTTATGACACATCCAGCTGTCCGATCACGTTATTACATATTACATACAAAACCTTGCCATCATTGTTGTAATACAATGTTAACTAGCTCTTGTTTTCAATATTATGAATCAGAGTGATGCCATAGCACAACCAGGGCACACTGGTGGCATCACTGCTGTGAGACTCAGCATGGGGTTCAGTGTCGGCTTGTAGTACAGTAGCTGTAGTTTACTAACTATTGTAGTAGTATACTCACTACAGTTTTCAGTATTTCAGTGTCCCAAATGCTATCTAATAAGCCCCTGTATATAGCTTAACTAGAAATTTAGTTAGTTGAATCGACAGGATGTGCCAGCGTGGGAGAGCCGAGCCAAGGGTAATGGGGCATCAGTTACCCGGATTCTGTACAGATCGCATGGGACTTAAATGGCACTGGATGAACGATCGGGCTAGGTGTAGGGCACAAGAGGCCTGAACCTTGTTGTATCCCATACCTCAATGTGCTTTGATATTTCATACGGCTGGGTGGTAAAAGGATAGCCCCTCGGCCTTTAACCGTATTACGCAAGATGTCTACAAAAAATCCATTGAGTTGCAGTACTAGAACAGACTGGAAGAAGTGCTGCCTCTGTCAGACAGATACAAAAGAGGAGCTGAAATCTCCCCCTACTCATTATAAGTGTAGTTCTGATGGCTATTCCATGACAGCCACAAACATACCACTCTTTCAAGAAATCAACCTGCTGACAAGATAGTATCCCTGTGTGCTGAAAATGTTGTAATTGTGACCAAAGGCAAAGAAGCTCTGTCCAACAAACCCATCAGTCTGGAGAGCTTGAGCCCATGCAACCATGAAGAAGCTGACACCAGAATCTTCACACATGCTCTTGATGCAGCCAAGCAAAAGGCAAAATCTGTGTTAGTTAAGGCAAGTGATACAGATATTCTTGTTGTTGCAGTCATCAATTTTGCAACTCTCCAGGATGCAGGATTGGAAATGCTGTGGATTGAGTTTGGCCATGGTCATTCCCTCAGGTGGTTGCCAATCCATGACACTGTGTTGAATCTTGGCCCAGAGAAGTCCAATGGTATGCTGTTCGTCCATGCCTTCACTGGCTGCGATGTTGTATCATCTTTCCGTGGCAAAGGCAAGAAAACAGCATGGCATGCATGGGACTTTTGTCCTGAAGTGACCCATGTCTTCAATAAGCTCAGTAAATGTCCGGCAGTCATAGAAGATGTTGACTTGAACATTCTTGAGAAGTCTGTCATCATTATGTATGACAAGAACAGCACTGCAAACAAGGTTGATGAGGCAAGACTGGACTTGTTTGCTCAGAAACAGAGACCGTATGATGCCATTCCACCAACAAGTGCATCCCTCTTCGAGCATGTAAAACAGCCTGTCTTCCAAGCTGCCTGTATATGGGGCAAGGCTACTGTGTGTGAAATGCAAATTGAAAGCCCTGCCAACTGGGATTGGATAAAAGATGGTGAGATCTGGAAAGTTTTGTGGTCAAAGCTTCCTGCAATTGCAGAGAGTTGCCAGCAATTGACAAAATGTGGATGCAAGACTGACTGCCGAGGAAGATGCAAATGCTATCACTTCAGCCTCAAGTGTACACAGTTATGTTCCTGCAAATGTGATGAATGAAAAGAACTTATGCAAACTGTACATCAACAGAGACTTTGTTTCACACCAAAGCAACAAACATGTAATCATTGGTGTTATGTTTTTAGGAAATTTAGCAGATTGCAAACATCATTGAACGAGTGTTCATTTATATCGTTTACATAAAATGACCTGATTTTTCAATATTTTTTGTTTTTTGACTGCATAATTGGATTTTGTAGGCTCCAAATCATATATTTCCATTGCTACATCTTCCAGATATGGTTATTCAATTAAAATATAGGTAAAACAAGCTTAAAAACAAGTTTGATTGGTGGCCATCTTGGAAAATGGTGGCCATTTTGTTTTTTTACCTGGATAGCGACCTTTTTTAAGAGAGTAGGTCCTGAAGCACCTCTGTTCCAAATTTAGTGCTTGTATCACCAAGTGAAAGATTATTTGAGGTATATGCTGCACTACAAAGTTCAGTTTAGGGTTGCACCCTTTACCGATTCCTGGAAGCCTTTAATGATATTCTGCGTCTGTGAGGAACACTTGCTCCAATGTTGGCTTTCGGCCTTGCTGCTTACATGTAGAAAGTTCTCCTGATTCTCTGAATCTTCTGATTATATTATGGACTGTAGATGATGGAATCCCTAAATTCCTTGCAATTGAACATTGAGAAACATTGTTCTTAAACTGTTGGAGTATTTTTTCACGCAGCTGTTCACAAAGTGGTGATCCTCGCCCCATCTTTGCTTGTGAATGGCTGAGCCTTTTTGGGATGCTCCTTTTATACCCAATCATGACACTCACCTGTTTCCAATTAACTTGTTCACCTGTGTAATGTTCCAAACAGGTGTTCTTTGAGCATTCATCAACTTTCCCCGTCTTTTGTTGCCCCTGTTTCAGCTTTTTTGAAATGTGTTGCAGGCATCCATTTCAAAATGAGCAAATATTTGCACAAAACAAAGTCTATTAGTCTGAACATTAAATATATTGTCTTTGTGGTGTATTCAACTGAATATAGGTTGAAGAGGATGTGTAAATCATTGTTATCTGTTTTTATTTACATTTTACACAATGTTCCAACTTCATTGGAACTGGGGTTGTAAAGCGGTTGGCTTTGGTTTGTCACACCCAGGGATGTGTGTAAAACTTAACACCATATTACAGAGTAGGCAGCAAGCAGACGCTATCACCACAGCGCTCCACACCACGCTGAGCCACCTGGGAGCTATGTGAGGATGCTCTTCCTGGACTTCAGCTCAGCCTTCAACCACATCATCCCGGAGATCCTGGTCCAGAAACCGACACATCTGGGCATCTCCACCCCCATCTGCCAGTGGATCAAGGACTTCCTCACAAACCGCCCACAGTCCGTGAAACTTGGCCCCCACCTTTCCGCCACTATCACATAAAGTTTGCGGATGATACCACTGTGGTTGGGCTCATCTCATGGGGGGATGAATCTGATTATAGAGATGAGGTCAACCGACTGACAGCATGGTGTTCAGCTAACAACCTGCCGTTGAACATCACAAAACAAAAGAAATAATCCTGGACTTCAGGAAGGGCAGGGCTGACCCAGCTCTACATCCATGGGGACTGTGTGGAAAGGGTCAGCTCCATCAGGTTCCTGGGAGTGCAGCTCTCTGACAGCCTCTCCTGGACTGCCAACACCACAGTGATGGTGAAGAAAGCCCATCAGCGACTCCACTTCCTTAGGGTGCTCAGGAGGAACAATCTGGAGGAGAAGCTGCTGGTGTTGCTCTACAGAGCCATCATCAAGAGCATCCTGACGTACTGCATTACAGCGTGGTACGGGGGGTGCTCAGCAGCAGGCAGAAGAGCACTGCAGAGTGTGATCAACATGACCCAGGGGATCACTGGCTGCTCTCTGCCCAGCCTGGAGGACATTGCCAGCTCTCGTTACCTCAGCAGAGCTGCCAGCATCAGCAAAGACACATCCCACCCCAGCAACCACCTGTTTGACCTACTACCCTCCGGCCGACGGTATAGGTCAATCAAAACTAGGTCAAAGACTCAGGGACAGCTTTCTCCCCAGAGCGATCACTGCACTGAACAATAACAAACCAATTTAATCTGCACTTTTCAAGTTTCTTGTGCAATAGCTGTACCCATGTGCAATATTTTCCAGTGCAATATTATTCCACAGTTGTACATAATTCTCGTTTTACATTTTACTTTGGTCCACATTTTTAATTTAGTTGGACATATATTTAAATTATTCATTTGTTAAATTTCATTATCTTTTATTTGGCTAACAATTATTAGCACCTCAGAAAAGCACCTTTGGAGTTGCACTCAAAACCCGTCCTGCCTCAAAGCAACCACAATAATACCTGTGCCGAAGAAGTCTTCCATCACCAGCCTGAAAGATTACTGTCTGATGGCCCTTACTCCGGTAGTCATGAAGTGCTTTGAGAGACTAGTTCTCCAGCACATCAAGGTCTATCTTCCTCCAGACTTTGACCCTCACCAGTTCGCATACCGTGCGAACAGATCCACGGAGGATGCCATCGCCGTAGCTCTCCACTCTGCACTGAGCCACCTGTAGCAGCAGCAGAGCTACGTTCGGATGCTCTTTGTGGATTACAGTTCAGCCTGCAATACAATAATCCCGGACATTCTCACTACAAAACTGGCCATTCTCGGCCTCCCCCCCTCACATGTGCCTGGATCAAGGACTTTCAGACCAACCAGCCCCAGACTGTGAGACTTGGCCCCCACCTCTCCTCCACCTGCATGGTGAGCATCGGCTCCCCACAGGGCTGTGTACTGAGCCCCCTCCTATACTGCCTCTACACCTACGACTGCAGTTCGGCCCACCAAAACAACCTGGTCATCAAGTTTGCTGATGACACCACTGTGGTCGGACTCGTCTTTAAGGGTGATGACACAGCTTATAGAGAGGAGGTCCTGAAGCTGGCAGCACTGAACACCAAGAAAACCAAGGAAATCATCATTGACTACAGGAAGCACAGCATTGACCCAGCCCCCCTTTTCATCAATGGCGAGCGTGTGGAGAGGGTTCACACCTTCAAGTTTCTCGGTGTCCTCATCTCCGATGATATCTCCTGGTCTGTGAACATCACAGCAGTCACCAAGAAGGCTCAGCAGCGGCTACACTTCCTGAGAGTCCTCAGGAAGCACAAGCTGGACTCCAACCTGCTGCTGACCTATCGAGCATCCATGCTGACATACTACATCACAGTATGGTACGGCAGCTGTACTGCTGCAGACAGGCAGAGGCTCCAGAGAGTCGCAAAGACAGCCCAAAAGATCATTGGCTGCCCTCTCCCCTCCCTGATGGGTATTTACAGCTCCTGCTGCCTTAGCAGAGCCCTAAACATCACTAAACACAGCTCCCACCCTGGCTTTGAACTGTTTGACCTGATGCCCTCAGGGAAGCGCTACAGGTGTATTAAGACCAGAACAAACAGACTCAAATACAGTTTCTTTCCCAAAGCAGTAACCATCCTGAATTCCCACATGCACTGACGATAATGTGCAACATTCCATCCCATAATGTGCAATATTTAAATTTTTAACAATGTATGTATGTTTTTCCTCCCAAAATCAGATGTCTTGCGTTCTTTATGAATTATATTGATGCTGACGTGCAGCCGGCTGAGTTCAGCCGGCTGGAGTGACATTCATGCCATTAATGTCTGAAAGGAAATGCTTTTGACAACAACTACAGATTTTGTTTATTTCTATTTAAATCCTGGGCTCAAGGATCCAGTGGCCAATTTTATGTGAATTTACTTTAAAACTCAATAAAATGTTATTGACATAGAAAACCTGTAAATGCCTACTTTTAATACACAGAAAATTCACAGGAGGTATTGATAAAGGAATCGATAATGGCATCGATAGATAAAATCTTATCAATATGTTTAGCCTGTTCACGTGTCTTAATAAGAAAGAACTGGCTCGTTTGCAGGTTGTGCAAAACTCCGCTGCACAGCTTCTGACCTGCACCCACAGGAGAGCCCATACTAGCCCAATACTCAAGTCCCTGCATTGGCTCCCTGTCTCGTTTAGGACAAATTATAAAATCCTGGTGCTTACATTTAGAGCTCTGCATGGGCATGTATTTGTATTTATTGATTTTATCATGTGAAGCACTTTGTGACCCTGGTCTGTGAAAAGTGCTATATAAATAAAGTTTACTTACTTACTTAATATCCATCCCTATGTAAAAATGTGTTAGTTATGCCAAAAATATTTTTTTAAAAATGTGAGATGTTTAAAAAAAAAAACAATGTTTAAAATATGACAGAAGGTAAAAATGGAAGACAAGAAAGTTCTTTAAAACCATGTTTAAAATGTTTATAAAGGCTGTAAAATGTGTGAATGCATACAGTTCCTTATAAACACACA
The DNA here is from genome assembly GCF_902500255.1 of Thalassophryne amazonica. Classification (NCBI taxonomy): domain Eukaryota; kingdom Metazoa; phylum Chordata; class Actinopteri; order Batrachoidiformes; family Batrachoididae; genus Thalassophryne; species Thalassophryne amazonica. The sequence continues at coordinate 67,431,416 of NC_047112.1, read as the reverse complement.
AATACTTTTAAAATGTGTTTTAAGATGTGTTAAAGAATAAAAGGAAACACAAAGATGTTGAATTTGTGTGTATGTGTCGGGGGGGGGCAGCTATTCATTTGTTCTCTGAGGGGGGCACACTCTCCCACACTTTGAAAACCCTTGCCCAAGAGCAAGCACACAGGTGACAGTGGTAAGGAAAAACTCCCTTTGATATTGAGGAAGAAACCTCAAGCAGACCAGACTCAGAGGGGTGAGCCACTGCTTAAGCCATTGTAACAGTTACAAGGTTTTTACAAAGTTTCATAAAGGTGAAGAATCAGAAAACAGGAAAATCAAACAACATAAAAAATAAAAAGTGCAGTTGTTGAGAATAGAATAGAATGCCTTTTATTGTCATTATACAATGTACAACGAGATTAAAAGCCAACTCCAAAATCAGTGTAGGCAAGTAACAAGAAAAGCAGCAATATCAAATAATAAGTATCAAAAAATATATATATGATGTAAACATTAGAAGGTAAGGTGCACGGTCCTGGATGGTATGTACATTGCAGAATAAGTATACATACTTATTCTTATATACAACAGACCTAAACATGTTTAGGTCTGTTGTAGTTTGTTGTCTGTGTTCCAAAGTTTGGAAAGAGGTGTCATTTGATTTAAAATGGCGATTCGCTTTGAAGTTATTAATTCCGACCGGACTCTAACTTGACTCGGCAGAGATCGGAGCAGCGTTTGGAGCTGTGCGAACAGAACAGAGGACGATTCTTGTTTCTTACCTGCAACAAGATCCCAGTTAGCGACTTTAATGCGCACAAAAGTGACTCACGATTGACATCTTTAAATGGCTTTGAGAGGGGTTAAGAAGCGGACTTGCTGCTTCTGAAAACCATCGAAGCAACAAAGCAGTGCTCCGGCCCACTGCTTCGTTGGTTCAGGCTTCAAGAACAGCCGCTGCAGAAGAGTTTGTTTACAGACCTGCTGCAGGGTCTGTAATCTAGTAGACAAATGATCATTTTCCTAGTACAACACCCTCAAAAACAAAGACTGCTCTGAAGGACCAATAAGGGAATCATTAAGCAAAAAGGCTATTGATGTCAGGAGAGCGAATCATTTCTTTATGATTCTCGAAAAGAAGCGGGCCTTGATAACCATTCCTTCCACCCCCACTGAAGAACTCTGGCGCCCCTCAGGGAAGGCGTGCCTCACAGTTTGAAAACCACTGCTCTCGGGGTTGGTAAGGTTAGACCTTACTCGTGTGAAGCGCCTTGAGGCAGCTTTGTTGTGATTTGGTGCTATATAAATGAAAATAAATTGAAACAGAAAAAAGTAAAGCCCGGGCTTTTAATAAAGAAAATACTGTACACTTATTTAACTCTGTCTTTTATTTATCAATTTGACACAATAAATGTATTCTCAAACTCATTCATCTGTCAATTATCTCACTAACGTTGTTCGACGTGGATGGGAACAGCAGGCTGTTTGTGATACAATGTTTCAGGTATGTGAGAGGCAATAAAAGAAAAATGCTTAAAATGGCAGGGGGTCAAAATTAGTACCCTTTTGGGTAAATATTAATCTTGGTGCAAAAAAACAAACAAAAAAAAAACACAGAAGATAAATAACATCCCTAGTTCTCAAGACCAGGCACCTAAGTGGCTCTACTCTTTTCTACTCTCCTATTTTAGTCTTTTTAGATATACCTTTGTATACTGGCATAGTTCCACCTTAGAATTGGAATATAATATACACCTTACTGAATTTTCATGTAAACTAAGTTATACAAACTAAATGTGTAAACAAAGCACATGATAACCAAAATACAACAAAGTATATTGGAGGATGAGTTTGAACCTTTTGGCATCCGGTAGATCCTGTGTCACTGTTACGTCACAGGCGGTACGTAAGGGTCGAGGGGCACAGAATCTTCTACTGCATCGACTGAAAATCCTTCAGCCGCGTTTCACGGCGTTCTGGCAGTTTGGACGCCCGTTTTTACATCGTTGTAAAGACACTTTTGTCATTAAATTTACGTTTTTAACCTGAGATTGTTAAACACTCACCTTCTGTGAAACGATCCAAAGCACACACGTTCGTTTGTTCTTCTTCTTCTGTCGGTAATGGCGGAGAGCAAAAAAAAACTCACACAGCGCCACCTGTTGCGCTGGAGCGTATAATTACATGGCTGCGTGTATATGGGAATGCGCATGCGCGACCTGGCTGGCTCAAAGGTCGGGAGGTGTAAAAACTAAGACGCTTCGTCGGTCAGTGACAGCCATACATGTCAACCTATATGGATTGTCCGTAAATTATACGTATTTTTCCGAGTTTCAGAGTCATACGGACGAACAAATAAAGTCTTACGGATATTCCGGGTTTGGTCTGCAACGGGTCTGTAATCAACCGTTTCTGCAGCGCGACTCCACTTTGATGCGTGAGCCATTGAAGCAATGCTTCGAACCACTGCTCTTCAGAAGCGGCAAGTCCGCTTCTTAACTCCTGTCAAAGCCATTAAAATATCGTGAGTCGCTTTTGTGTGGATTAAAGTCACTAACTGGGACTGTTGTCATGTTGTGGTCAAGAAACGAGAATCGTCCTCCGTTCCGTTGACACACAATTGCCGCTTTAAATAAAATGACACCTCTTTCCAAATGCTGTAATACAGAAAATAAACTACAATCGACTAAATCGACGTTTTTTTCTTCCCAAAATGAGACGTCCTGTGTTCTTTATGAATTAAACTGATGCTGACATACAGCACAGCCAGCTGTAAGAGCTCAGCTCATATGGAAAGACATTCAGGCCAAAATGAAAGGAAATGCTTTTGACAAAAACTACAGATTTTATTTCAGTTTATGTCCAGAGATCAAGGATCAACCATATAGAGTTTATTATGTCCAGAGTTTAAAGATCCAGTGACCAATTTCATATTTATTTACTTTAAATCAAATCAAATTAATTTTATTTATATAGCGCCAAATCACAACAAACAGTTGCCCCAAGGCGCTTTATATTGCAAGGCAAAGCCATACAATAATTACGGAAAAACCCCAACGGTCAAAACGACCCCCTGTGAGCAAGCACTTGGCGACAGTGGGATGGAAAAACTCCCTTTTAACAGGAAGAAACCTCCAGCAGAACCAGGCTCAGGGAGGGGCAGTCTTCTGCTGGGACTGGTTGGGGCTGAGGGGAGAGAATCAGGAAAAAGACATGCTGTGGGGGGGAGCAGAGATCGATCACTAATGATTAAATGCAGAGTGGTGCATACAGAGCAAAAAGAGAAAGAAACACTCAGTGCATCATGGGAACCCCCCAGCAGTCTAACTCTATAGCAGCATAACTAAGGAATGGTTCAGGGTCACCTGATCCAGCCCTAACTATAAGCTTTAGCAAAAAGGAAAGTTTTAAGCCTAATCTTAAAAGTAGAGAGGGTGTCTGTCTCCCTGATCCGAATTGGGAGCTGGTTCCAGAGGAGAGGAGCCTGAAAGCTGAAGGCTGTGCCTCCCATTCTACTCTTACAAACCCTAGGAACTACAAGTAAGCCTGCAGTCTGAGAGCGAAGCGCTCTATTGGGGTGATATGGTACTATGAGGTCCCTAAGATAAGATGGGACCTGATTATTCAAAACCTTATAAGTAAGAAGAAGAATTTTAAATTCTATTCTAGAATTAACAGGAAGCCAATGAAGAGAGGCCAATATGGGTGAGATATGCTCTCTCCTTCTAGTCCCTGTCAGTACTCTAGCTGCAGCATTTTGAATTAACTGAAGGCTTTTCAGGGAACTTTTAGGACAACCTGATAATAATGAATTACAATAGTCCAGCCTAGAGGAAATAAATGCATGAATTAGTTTTTCAGCATCACTCTGAGACAAGACCTTTCTAATTTTAGAGATATTGCGCAAATGCAAAAAAGCAGTCCTACATATTTGTTTAATATGCACATTGAATGACATATCCTGATCAAAAATGACTCCAAGATTTCTCACAGTATTACTAGAGGTCAGGGTAATGCCATCCAGAGTAAGGATCTGATTAGACACCATGTTTCTAAGATTTGTGGGGCCAAGTACAATAACTTCAGTTTTATCTGAGTTTAAAAGCAGGAAATTAGAGGTCATCCATGTCTTTATGTCTGTAAGACAATTCTGCAGTTTAGCTAATTGGTGTGTGTCCTCTGGCTTCATGGATAGATAAAGCTGGGTATCATCTGCGTAACAATGAAAATTTAAGCAATGCTGTCTAATAATACTGCCTAAGGGAAGCATGTATAAAGTGAATAAAATTGGTCCTAGCACAGAACCTTGTGGAACTCCATAATTAACCTTAGTCTGTGAAGAAGATTCCCCATTTACATGAACAAATTGTAATCTATTAGACAAATATGACTCAAACCACCGCAGCACAGTGCCTTTAATACCTATGGCATGCTCTAATCTCTGTAATAAAATTTTATGGTCAACAGTATCAAAAGCAGCACTGAGGTCTAACAGAACAAGCACAGAGATGAGTCCACTGTCTGAGGCCATAAGAAGATCATTTGTAACCTCCACTAATGCTGTTTCTGTACTATGATGAATTCTAAAACCTGACTGAAACTCTTCAAATAGACCATTCCTCTGCAGATGATCAGTTAGCTGTTTTACAACTACCCTTTCAAGAATTTTTGAGAGAAAAGGAAGGTTGGAGATTGGCCTATAATTAGCTAAGATAGCTGGGTCAAGTGATGGCTTTTTAAGTAATGGTTTAATTACTGCCACCTTAAAAGCCTGTGGTACATAGCCAACTAATAAAGATAGATTGATCATATTTAAGATCGAAGCATTAATTAATGGTAGGGCTTCCTTGAGCAGCCTGGCAGGAATGGGGTCTAATAGACATGTTGATGGTTTGGAGGAAGTAACTAATGAAAATAACTCAGAACAAATCGGAAAGAGTCTAACCAAATACCGGCATCATTGAAAGCAGCCAAAGAGAACGATATATGTCTTTGGGATGGTTATGAGTAATTTTTTCTCTAATAGTTAAAATTTTATTAGCAAAGAAAGTCATGAAGTCATTACTAGTTAAAGTTAAAGGAATACTCGGCTCAACAGAGCTCTGACTCTTTGTCAGCCTGGCTACAGTGCTGAAAAGAAACCTGGGTAGTAAGATGTCCTAGCTTTACGGAGGGCTTTTTTATAGAGCAACAGACTCTTTTTCCAGGCTAAGTGAAGATCTTCTAAATTAGTGAGACGCCATTTCCTCTCCAACTTACGGGTTATCTGCTTTAAGCTGCGAGTTTGTGAGTTATACCATGGAGTCAGGCACTTCTGATTTAAAGCTCTCACATTTAACTAACTGTTTTAGTCTGTGGTGCAGTTGAAGGTGCTATATTATTTTTTCTTTTTGAATTTTTATGCTTAAATAGATTTTTGCTGGTTATTGGTGGTCTGGGAGCAGGCACCGTCTCTACGGGGATGGGGTAATGAGGGGATGGCAGGGGGAGAGAAGCTGCAGAGAGGTGTGTAAGACTACAACTCTGCTTCCTGGTCCCAACCCTGGATAGTCACGGTTTGGAGGATTTAAGAAAATTGGCCAGATTTCTAGAAATGAGAGCTGCTCCATCCAAAGTGGGATGGATGCCGTCTCTCCTAACAAGACCAGGTTTTCCCCAGAAGCTTTGCCAATTATCTATGAAGCCCACCTCATTTTTTGGACACCACTCAGACAGCCAGCAATTCAGGGAGAACATGCGGCTAAACGTCACTCCCGGTCCGATTGGGGAGGAGCCCAGAGAAAACTACAGAGTCCGACATTGTTTTTGCAAAGTTACACACCGATTCAATATTAATTTTAGTGACCTCCAATTGGCGTAACCGGGTGTCATTACTGCCAACGTGAATTACAGTCTTACCAAATTTACGCTTAGCCTTAGCCAGCAGTTTCAAATTTCCTTCAGTGTCGCCTGCTCTGGCCCCCAGAAGACAATTGACAGTCACCCAGTCGGCCTGCTTTCCCGGAACTAACGGCGGCTAAGCTACCTTGGTCCGCACCGACTACAGGGGCCTTGCTAGCTGTAGGATTTTCCAAGGTGCGGAGCTGAGTCTCCAATTCGCCCAGCCTGGTCTCCAAAGCTACAAATAAGCTACACTTATTATAAGTACCATTACTGCTAAAGGAGGCTGAGGAATAACTAAACATTTCACACCCAGAGGTGATTCAGCAGAGGGAGTGCTTTAGTTAAGGCACGTGAAGATTACACTGTGAAACAAATCGTTATCTAGTTAACTAGATGAATGAATGAAAATGAATGAAAACTGTTTATTTCGAACATTTGAAACAACAATAATTACAAGATAGATCAGTAAAGACAACAAAAAAGTTCCTACTGTGTACCCAACATGTCCGAAAAGGGGTAGGGTGAAGCATCAGCTTATTTATCTCTACCCCCTCTTCCCCACAACCAGTAATACCCTTTGCCACATATACACATAGATTCCTACACACCTAAACCGATATCTATCTATCTATATATATATATATATATATATATCAACATACATACACACATATATACATACATACACACATACTCGTATATATACACAAACATAAATATACACCTACACATACCTACTTACATACAAAATACTATATATTTACAAGCCGAAGCAAAAAACAAAAACACCCTAACCCTCATTACCCTTCCTCCTCCCTATACCTAGAAAAAAAACATATTTTTGTACCGCTGTTTGAACTGGTTCATGCTTGGACATTGCTTGAGCCCCACTCCCAATCTGTTCCACATCCTCACCCCACAGACAGAAATACAGAAACCTTTTAATGTTGTTCGTGCCCACTGATGCTTTAAATTAAATTTCCCCCTCAGACTGCAATCCCCTGATGTTAAAAAACATATTTTTAATATTTGCTGGAAGTAAATTGTTTATTGCTTTATACACGATTTGTACTGTTTGAAAATGAACCAAGTCTGTGAATTTTAAGAATTTGGATTGTAAAAATAGTGGATTTGTATGATCTCTATAGCCAGTATTATGAATAATTCTTATAGCTCTTTTCTGCATTACTGATAGTGATTGTGTTGTACCTTTATAAGTATTACCTCATACATCTGCACAGTACTGTAAATATGGTAAAACCAGTGAGCAGTAAAGAATGCGGAGTGAGTTGTGGTCCAGAATATGTTTTGCTTTGTTTAGAACTGAAATGCTTCTTGACAGTTTACTTTGTATATGTTTTATATGAGTCTTCCAGTTTATCTTATCATCTATTATCACCCCCAGAAACTTATTTTCATGTACCCTTTCAATATCTACCCCCTCGACTTGTAACTGAACCTGTATGTCTGTATTACAATAGCCAAATAACATGTATTTTGTTTTACTGAAGTTTAATGATAATTTGTTTCTGTCAAACCCTATTTTCAGTTTTCCCATTTCTATACTGATCCTCCTCAGTAACTCCTGCAAATCCCCCCTGAACAAAAAAATGCTTGTGTCATCTGCAAATAATACTAATTTTAATATTTTGGAAACATTGACAATATCATTTATATAAATTAGAAACAGTTTTGGACCCAATACTGACCCCTGTGGGACGCCACAAGCATTGTCCAAGCAAGATGATGTATATTCCCCCAACTTCACAAACTGTTTTCTGTTACTTAAGTAGCTTCTCACCCAGTGCAACACCAACCCCCTAATCCCATACTGTTCAGGTTTATTGATTAATATGTCATGATTGATTGTATCAAAAGCCTTTTTAAGGTCTATAAATATTACAACTGAATGTAATTTGTGGTCTATGGCGTTTGTAATCTCCTCAACTGATTATATTAATGCAAGTGATGTTGAACTATGTGCTCTGAATCCATATTGACTATCAGTAAGTAATTTATGTTTATTTATGAATTTGTCTAATCTATTATTGAATAACTTTTCTAATAATTTGGAAAATTGTGGAAGCAAAGAAACAGGTCTATAATTTGTGAAGTGGTGTCTATCCCCAGTCTTATACAGCGGCACAACCTTAGCTATTTTCATTTGATTGGGAAATTTACCGGTTTGAAATGATAAGTTACAGATGTATGTTAATGGTTCTACAATCCATTCAATGACCTGTTTTACCACCACCATATCAATTTCATTTAAATCGGTAGATGTTTTATATTTACAATTATTCACAATGTCTGTAATTTCTTTTCCATCCACTGCTGTGAGGAACATTGAACAGGGATTTCTTTCTATGAGATTATTATCCCAATCCTCAGGTTGGGAATTGGGAATTTTTTCTGCCAAGCTTGGTCCAATATTTACAAAAAAATTATTAAAACCGTTGACTACCTCATCCTTATTTTCCTTCTTGACATTATTATCAATGAAATACTGAGGGTAACTCTGTTTTTTATTACCATTTTTGATAATGCTATTTAATATATCCCATATTCCTTTAATATTGTTTTTGTTATTATATAATATGTTACTATAATATTCCTTCCTACAAACCCGTATAATATTAGTTAATCTATTTTTGTATTTCTTATATCTATTTTCTGCCTCTTTAGTCTTTAGTTTTATGAATTCTCTATACAGTGTATTTTTCTTATTACATTAGATCAATCTAACTGCGCAGATTAAACAGCTAACAGATACAGCAAAACACCGCTTTTGACTCAATAAAATGTTGTTCAATTCAATTTCAATTTAATTTGCTTATAAAGTGCCAAATCACAACAAAAGCCATCTCAAGGCACCTCACATAGAACAGTTCAACATAAAAAAAATTAAATAAATAAAAATAAAAAAATTTAAATACATAATTAAAAACAGAAGTAAAAGAATAAAACAGATAAAAAAATAAAAACTATTCATAAGAAAGAGAATTAAAAATAGGCTTTAAGGCTTGACTTAAAAATGTCCACAGACTCCAACTGCCTCACGGTTGCAGGAAGACTGTTACACTGAGCGAGTGCACGATAAGAAAAAGCTCTTTGACCTGCTGACATAGAAAACCTGTAAAGCCTACTTTTAGGACACACAAAAAAAAAAACAATTTACAAGAGGTATCGCTAAGGAATCGGATCGATAATGGTATCGATATATTGCAGTACAAAAGGCTGCAATATATGGTATCGCCCTGTGTTGAAGATCATTGACATGCCTGTCTGCAACATTGGCACTGGCGAGGCGATTATCGATACACTTGAAGTTCTGAGGTATGTTTTATTTTGTTCATTATATTCGATTTATTTTTCATGATTTTATTAATGTATTTCCACTAGTGACAGTTCTTGTTTCTGTAAAAAATAGCTAAATTTGACACATTCAGTTCTATAAAATTCAGCTTGACGCATGAATATTAGATCTCTATTGTTTGAAATTCAACTGCGGAGGAAATACTAATATACTACCTGACTTTAATGTCATTGTGGCAACTCATAATATGTGGACAAAAACCCATTTACGTGATACCGCTATGCGGTTGTGCGTACTGTAATAAAACTCATTTTGGTGCGATTTGGAGGTTATAAGGATTTTGTGCTGATTTTATGGATTTTCTCGCTTGGTTATACAGGTGGACCCTCAAAGGGGTTGACATGTATGGACAGCATCATTTAAGCAACTGCTAAATCCATAATAAACACCATTTTACAGATACTTATAAGAAGGAGTGAAAACGTAAGACATTGCAATATAAATAATATAGATAATCCCAAACGTGTTCTCCACCTCATGAAGCACACAAGAAAAGCTGGAGCTGACACAACCTGTTTATTATACGGTTTGGAGGATTTAAGAAAAGGCCAGATTTCTAGAAATGAGAGCTGCTCCATCCAAAGTGGGATGGATGCCATCTCTCCTAACAGGACCAGGTTTTCCCCAGAAGCTTTGCCAATTATCTATGAAGCCCACCTCATTTTTTGGACACCACTCAGACAGCCAGCAATTCAAGGAGAACATGCGGCTAAACATGTCACTCCCGGTCCGATTGGGGAGGGGCCCAGAGAAATATATATATATATATATATATATATATATATATATATTGGTATATATATATATATATATATATATATATATATATATTGGTATATATATATATATATATATATATAGATATATATGGGTATATATATATATATATATATAGATATATATGGGTATATATATATAGGTGGTTGGCTCTCACTGCGGTATTGTATCACTTCCTGTTCCGGAGCACAGCGGCGTTTTTCTGTATCTGTTAGCTGTTTAATCTGCGCAGTTAGATTGATCTAGTTATCTAGATTACGATTTGTTTCCCAGTGTAATCTTTACGTGCCTTAACTAAAGCACTCCTTCTGCTGAATCACCTCTAAATTATTTACACATTATTCACTTTGCGTGTTTTTAGGAATCCGCTAGCTTAGCGTAGCTACTAGCTCTTAGCCGATTTAGCATGGCGGCTTCTCCTGTCTCTCCCGCACTTTTCTGCTCTGGGTGTGAAATGTTTAGTTATTCCTCGGCCTCCTTTAGCAGTAACGGTACTTGTAATAAGTGTAGCTTATTCGTAGCTTTGGAGGCCAGGCTGGGCGAATTGGAGACTCGGCTCCGCACCGTGGAAAATTCTACAGCTAGCCAGGCCCCTGTAGTCGGTGCAGACCAAGGTAGCTTAGCCGCCGTTAGTTACCCCCTGGCAGATCCCGAGCAGCCGGGAAAGCAGGCCGACTGGGTGACTGTGAGGAGGAAGCGTAGCCCTAAACAGAAGCCCCGTGTACACCGCCAACCCGTTCACATCTCTAACCGTTTTTCCCCACTCGACGACACACCCGCCGAGGATCAAACTCTGGTTATTGGCGACTCTGTTTTGAGAAATGTGAAGTTAGCGACACCAGCAACCATAGTCAATTGTCTTCCGGGGGCCAGAGCAGGCGACATTGAAGGAAATTTGAAACTGCTGGCTAAGGCTAAGCGTAAATTTGGTAAGATTGTAATTCACGTCGGCAGTAATGACACCCGGTTACGCCAATCGGAGGTCACTAAAATTAACATTAAATCGGTGTGTAACTTTGCAAAAACAATGTCGGACTCTGTAGTTTTCTCTGGGCCCCTCCCCAATCAGACCGGGAGTGACATGTTTAGCCGCATGTTCTCCTTGAATTGCTGGCTGTCTGAGTGGTGTCCAAAAAATGAGGTGGGCTTCATAGATAATTGGCAAAGCTTCTGGGGAAAACCTGGTCTTGTTAGGAAAGACGGCATCCATCCCACTTTGGATGGAGCAGCTCTCATTTCTAGAAATCTGGCCAATTTTCTTAAATCCTCCAAACCGTGACTATCCAGGGTTGGGACCAGGAAGCAGAGTTGTAGTCTTACACACCTCTCTGCAGCTTCTCTCCCCCTGCCATCCCCTCATTACCCCATCCCCGTAGAGACGGTGCCTGCTCCCAGACTACCAATAACCAGCAAAAATCTATTTAAGCATAAAAATTCAAAAAGAAAAAATAATATAGCACCTTCAACTGCACCACAGACTAAAACAGTTAAATGTGGTCTATTAAACATTAGGTCTCTCTCTTCTAAGTCCCTGTTGGTAAATGATATAATAATTGATCAACATATTGATTTATTCTGCCTTACAGAAACCTGGTTACAGCAGGATGAATATGTTAGTTTAAATGAGTCAACACCCCCGAGTCACACTAACTGTCAGAATGCTCGTAGCACGGGCCGGGGCGGAGGATTAGCAGCAATCTTCCATTCCAGCTTATTAATTAATCAAAAACCCAGACAGAGCTTTAATTCATTTGAAAGCTTGACTCTTAGTCTTGTCCATCCAAATTGGAAGTCCCAAAAAACAGTTTTATTTGTTATTATCTATCGTCTCTGTGAATTTTGAGACCTTTTGTCTGACTTAGTGCTTAGCTCAGATAAGATAATTATAGTGGGCGATTTTAACATCCACACAGATGCTGAGAATGACAGCCTCAACACTGCATTTAATCTATTATTAGACTCTATTGGCTTTGCTCAAAAAGTAAATGAGTCCACCCACCACTTTAATCATATCTTAGATCTTGTTCTGACTTATAGTATGGAAATAGAAGACTTAACAGTATTCCCTGAAAACTCCCTTCTGTCTGATCATTTCTTAATAACATTTACATTTACTCTGATGGACTACCCAGCAGTGGGGAATAAGTTTCATTACCCTAGAAGTCATTCAGAAAGCGCTGTAACTAGGTTTAAGGATATGATTCCTTCTTTATGTTCTCTAATGCCATATACCAACACAGTGCAGAGTAGCTACCTAAACTCTGTAAGTGAGATAGAGTATCTCGTCAATAGTTTTACATCCTCATTGAAGACAACTTTGGATGCTGTAGCTCCTCTAAAAAAGAGAGCTTTAAATCAGCAGTGCCTGACTCCGTGGTATAACTCACAAACTCGTAGCTTAAAGCAGATAACCCGTAAGTTGGAGAGGAAATGGCGTCTCACTAATTTAGAAGATCTTCACTTAGCCTGGAAAAAGAGTCTGTTGCTCTATAAAAAAGCCCTCCGTAAAGCTAGGACATCTTTCTACTCATCACTAATTGAAGAAAATAAGAACAACCCCAGGTTTCTTTTCAGCACTGTAGCCAGGCTGACAAAGAGTCAGAGCTCTATTGAGCTGAGTATTCCATTAACTTTAACTAGTAATGACTTCATGACTTTCTTTGCTAACAAAATTTTAACTATTATAGAAAAAATTACTCATAACCATCCCAAAGACGTATCGTTATCTTTGGCTGCTTTCAGTGATGCCGGTATTTGGTTAGACTCTTTCTCTCCGATTGTTCTGTCTGAGTTATTTTCATTAGTTACTTCATCCAAACCATCAACATGTTTATTAGACCCCATTCCTACCAGGCTGCTCAAGGAAGCCCTACCATTATTTAATGCTTCGATCTTAAATATGATCAATCTATCTTTGTTAGTTGGCTATGTACCACAGGCTTTTAAGGTGGCAGTAATTAAACCATTACTTAAAAAGCCATCACTTGACCCAGCTATCTTAGCTAATTATAGGCCAATCTCCAACCTTCCTTTTCTCTCAAAAATTCTTGAAAGGGTAGTTGTAAAACAGCTAACTGATCATCTGCAGAGGAATGGTCTATTTGAAGAGTTTCAGTCAGGTTTTAGAATTCATCATAGTACAGAAACAGCATTAGTGAAGGTTACAAATGATCTTCTTATGGCCTCGGACAGTGGACTCATCTCTGTGCTTGTTCTGTTAGACCTCAGTGCTGCTTTTGATACTGTTGACCATAAAATTTTATTACAGAGATTAGAGCATGCCATAGGTATTAAAAGCACTGCGCTGCGGTGGTTTGAATCATATTTGTCTAATAGATTACAATTTGTTCATGTAAATGGGGAATCTTCTTCACAGACTAAAGTTAATTATGGAGTTCCACAAGGTTCTGTGCTAGGACCAATTTTATTCACTTTATACATGCTTCCCTTAGGCAGTATTATTAGACGGTATTGCTTAAATTTTCATTGTTACGCAGATGATACCCAGCTTTATCTATCCATGAAGCCAGAGGACACACACCAATTAGCTAAACTGCAGGATTGTCTTACAGACATAAAGACATGGATGACCTCTAATTTCCTGCTTTTAAACTCAGATAAAACTGAAGTTATTGTACTTGGCCCCACAAATCTTAGAAACATGGTGTCTAACCAGATCCTTACTCTGGATGGCATTACCCTGACCTCTAGTAATACTGTGAGAAATCTTGGAGTCATTTTTGATCAGGATATGTCATTCAAAGCGCATATTAAACAAATATGTAGGACTGCTTTTTTGCATTTACGCAATATCTCTAAAATCAGAAAGGTCTTGTCTCAGAGTGATGCTGAAAAACTAATTCATGCATTCATTTCCTCTAGGCTGGACTATTGTAATTCATTATTATCAGGTTGTCCTAAAAGTTCCCTAAAAAGCCTTCAGTTAATTCAACATGCTGCAGCTAGAGTACTGACGGGGACTAGAAGGAGAGAGCATATCTCACCCATATTGGCCTCTCTTCATTGGCTTCCTGTTAATTCTAGAATAGAATTTAAAATTCTTCTTCTTACTTATAAGGTTTTGAATAATCAGGTCCCATCTTATCTTAGGGACCTCGTAGTACCATATCACCCCAATAGAGCGCTTCGCTCTCAGACTGCAGGCTTACTTGTAGTTCCTAGGGTTTGTAAGAGTAGAATGGGAGGCAGAGCCTTCAGCTTTCAGGCTCCTCTCCTGTGGAACCAGCTCCCAATTCAGATCAGGGAGACAGACACCCTCTCTACTTTTAAGATTAGGCTTAAAACTTTCCTTTTTGCTAAAGCTTATAGTTAGGGCTGGATCAGGTGACCCTGAACCATCCCTTAGTTATGCTGCTATAGACGTAGACTGCTGGGGGGTTCCCATGATGCACTGTTTCTTTCTCTTTTTGCTCTGTATGCACCACTCTGCATTTAATCATTAGTGATCGATCTCTGCTCCCCTCCACAGCATGTCTTTTTCCTGGTTCTCTCCCTCAGCCCCAACCAGTCCCAGCAGAAGACTGCCCCTCCCTGAGCCTGGTTCTGCTGGAGGTTTCTTCCTGTTAAAAGGGAGTTTTTCCTTCCCACTGTAGCCAAGTGCTTGCTCACAGGGGGTCGTTTTGACCGTTGGGGTTTTACATAATTATTGTATGGCCTTGCCTTACAATATAAAGCGCCTTGGGGCAACTGTTTGTTGTGATTTGGCGCTATATAAAAAAATTGATTGATTGATTGATTGATATATATATATATATAGTATATATATATATGGTAAATGGACTGCATTTATATAGCGCTTTTCCATCTGCATCAGACACTCAAAGCGCTTTACAATTATTATGCCTCACATTCACCCCGATGTCAGGGTGCTACCATACAAGGCGCTCACTACAGACCGGGAGCAATAGGGGATTAAAGACCTTGCCCAAGGGCCCTTAGTGATTTTCCAGTCAGGCGGGGATTTGAACCAAGGCTCTTCTGGTCTCAAGCCCAACACCTTAACCACTAGACCATCACCACACACACACACACACACACACACACACACACACACACACACACACACACACACACACACACACACACACACACACACACACACACACACACACACACACACACACACACACACACACACACACACTAAGCATACTGTGCAAGGAAGTGGTAGAAGCCAAAGAGGCTTATCAAAGACCCACTTCCAAACAAAAATACAAAAATATCACAACAATAAACAAAAGTATTATATCGATTCACAAAGTATAAAACAGTTAATAAAACCAAGTAATAGGTTGACATTATAAGTACTCATACTTTTACTTTTAATCCACTTTTGTATCTGTATAAAGTGATGGGTGGATTTAGAATTTATACTGTATCATTCCAAGATTTAACACCATGATATCTGATTTGACGCTGATAACGAGTTGTTCTATGGAAAAATAAATGCAAATATGAGGTCTGCCTTGTCGGATAATTATGAATTTGATGGTTGATGGTCATTCCACAGAAACAGCTCTCACTAAAATGGTGAATGTCCTGCTTTTCAATCGGCGGTCAGGTAGGGGTAAATTGAAGAATTACACAGGGGTTACAATTAAAACATGCTCCAATCATATTGAAAACTATACCACATTATTTGCCTGATCATAAAGATTCCAAAAAGGTATAGTTTGGACAATCTGTGACTGAATTCTATGGAGTTATGGGATAAAAACAGCAAGAATTGATGACAAAGGTCAGTTTCGGTTTGTACAGGGGTCAAAAGTTAAAGTTGCTCCAATTTTTGTAAAAAGTAATGCAAATATTGGTTGTACTCATTGGATTAATAAATAGAATAGTTTTGACAGTGCTGAATGTTTGGTCTCCAAAGTAAAGGTCAAACAAGGTCAAAATCCATTGGATTCTTTGAAATGTAACACACAGTTGTATGTAAAAGTTTGGGCACCCCTGATGATTTCCATGATTTTCCTTTATAAATCATTGGTTGGATCAGAAATCTCAGTTAAATATACAGAGTGATATTTGAGAAGTGAAATGAAGTTTATAGGATTTAAATATACAGAGTGATATTTGAGAAGTGAAATGAAGTTTATAGGATTTACATAACGTGTGCAACAATTCTTTAAACAAAATTAGGCAGGTGCATAAATTTGGGCACCCCAACAGAAAAAATACATCAATATTTAGCAGATCCCCCTCCTGCTGAAATAAAAGCCTTGAAATGCTTCCTATAGCTTCCAATGAGAGTCTGGATTCTGGTTGAAGGTATTTTAGACCATTCTTTACAAAACCTCTCAGGTTTGTTAGTTTACGAGCACGGATAGTCAGGTCTGGGGACTGAGATGGCCATTCCAGAAAGTTGTACTTGTTCCTCTGCATAAATGCCTTAGTAGATTTTAGCAAGATCCAGCCCCAGCACAACTTCAACTTTGTCACTGATTGATGAACCTTGTTCTCAAGAATCTGCTGATATTGACTGGAATACATGTGACCCTCAAATTTAACAAGATTCCCAGTACCTGCACTGGCCACACAGCATGATGGAACCACCTCCAAATTTTACTGTAGGTAGCAAGTGTTTTTCTTGGAATGCTGTTCTTTTTCAGCCATGCATACCACCGCTTTTTATGTCCAAATAACTCAATTTTAGTTTCATCAGTCCACAGCAGCTTATTCCAAAATGAAGCTGGCTTGTCTAAATGTGCTTTAGCATACCTCTAGCAATTCTGTTTCTGGTGTGTACACAGAAAAGCCTTCCTCTGCAATACTCCCTCATCCAGCATCTGTTCAAAGTGCGCTGTATAGAACCCCAATTCCAATGTGTTGGGATCCAAGTTGGGACCTTGTGTAAAATGTAAATAAAAACAGAATACAATGATTTGCAAATCCTTCTCAGCATATATTCAATTGAATGCACCACTTAGACAAAATATTTAATGTTTAAACTGATAAACTTTAATGTTTTGTGCAACTATTTGCTCATTTTGAAATGGATGCCTGCAACTGTCCCAGAGTTTTTGAAACTCTGGGACAGTGGTATGATTACCACTGTGTTACAACACTCCATAAGCCTTTGGGAACTGAGGACACTAATTGTTGAAGCTTTGTAGGTGGAATTCTTTCCCATTCTTGCTTGATGTACAACTTCAGTTGTTCACAAGTCCAGGGTTTCCGTTGTCGTATTTTGCACTTCAAAATGCGTCACACATTTCAAAGGGTGACAGGTCTGGACTGCAGGGAGGCCAGTCTAGTACCCGCACTCTTTTACTATGAAGCCACACTGTTGTAACACGTGCAGAAGGTGGCTTGGCATTGTCTTACTGAAATAAGCAGGGACGTACCTGAAAAATATGTTTGGATGACAGCATGTGTTGCTCCAAAACCTGGATGTACCTTTCAGTATTGATGGTATCACAGATGTGTAAGTTGCCCATGCCATGGGCACTAACACACCCCCATACCATCACAGATGTTGGCTTTTGAACTTTGTGCTGGTAACAATCTGGATGGTCTTTTTCCTCTTTTGTCCGGAGGACACATCCATGATTTCCAAAAAACAATTTGAAATGTGGACTCAGACCACAGTACACTTTTCCACTTTGCGTCTGTCCATTTCAAAGGACAGAGAAGGAGGCGGTGTTTCTGGATGTTGTTGATGTATGGCTTTCGCTTTGCATGGCAGAGTTTTAACTTGCACTTGTAGATGTAGAGGCGAACTGTTAACTGACAATGGTTTTCTTAAGTGTTCCTGAAGCCACGCTGTAAGATGCTTTACACAATGATGTTGGTTTTTAATGCAGTGCCACCTGGGGGTTTTCAGCCTTTCCGCTTACATGTA
Source organism: Thalassophryne amazonica (assembly GCF_902500255.1). Classification (NCBI taxonomy): domain Eukaryota; kingdom Metazoa; phylum Chordata; class Actinopteri; order Batrachoidiformes; family Batrachoididae; genus Thalassophryne; species Thalassophryne amazonica. The sequence goes on along the minus strand of NC_047112.1, from coordinate 67,413,540 downwards.
GAAAGTTCTCCTGATTCTCTGAATCTTCTGATTATATTATGGACTGTAGATGATGGAATCCCTAAATTCCTTGCCAGTGAACATTGAGAAACATTGTTCTTAAACTGCTGGACTATTTTTTCATGCAGTTGTTCACAAAGTGGTTATCCTCACTCCATCTTTGCTTGTGAACGGCTGACCCTTTTGGGATGCTCCTTTTATACCCAATCATGACACTCACCTGTTTCCAATTAACCTGTTCACCTGTGGAATGTTCCAAACAGGTGTTCTTTGAGCATTCAACTTTCCTAGTCTTTTGTTGCCCCGTCCCAACTTTTTTGAAATGTGTTGCAGGCATCCATTTCAAAATGAGCAAATATTTGCACAAAAACAATAAAGTTTATCAGTTTGACCATGAAATATGTCTTTGTGGTGTATTCAGTTGAATATAGGTTGAAGATTTGCAAATCATTGTATTCTATTTTTATTTACATTCAAAAAAGTTGGGATGGGGCAACAAAAGACTGGGAAAGTTGATGAATGCTCAAAGAACACTTAATTGGAAACAGGTGAGTGTCATAATTGGGTATAAAAGGAGCATCCCCAAAAGTCTCAGCAAAGGAGTGGCTCCGTAAAAAGCATTTCAAGGTCCTGGAGTGACCTAGCCAGTCTCCAGACCTCAACCTCATAGAAAATTTGTGGAGGGATGTTTCTGTGTAGGCTCTCAGTTGTCCAGGTGGTTTCCATAGTAGAGAAGCTCGAAGATTCAAGCTTCTCTACTTTGTGGAGGGAGTTGAAAGTCCGTGTTGCCCAGCAACAGCCCAAAAACATCACTGCTCTAGAGATCTGCATGGAGGAATGGGCCAAAATACCAGCTACAGTGTGTGCAAACCTGGGGAAGACTTACAGGAAACATTTGACCTCTGTCATTGCCAACAAAGATTATGTTACAAAGTATTGAGTTGAACTCTTGTTATTGACCAAATAATTATTTTCCACCATAATTTACAAATAAATTCTTTAAAAATCATACAATGCAATTTCCTCAATTTTTTTTCTCATTTTGTCTCTCAGTTGAAGTGTACCTATGATGAAAATTTCAGACCTCTCTCATCTTATTAAGTAGGGGTACTTGCACAATCAGGGACTGACTAAATACTTTTTGGCCCCACTGTAAGCAGCAAGGCCGAAAACCAACATTGAATGCCCGTGACCTTTGATCCCCAGGTGGCACTGCATTAAAAACCAACATCATTGTGTATAGGATCTTACAGCGTGGGCTCATATCAATAAAAAGTTATTTATAATTTAGTAAAGCTTGGTCTCAGCCGTCGTATACAATGGCGTCGGCCCCAGAGGGTTAAAATAACAAAATTAGAAATTTTACACTCTTCTATGACCCTTGTAAACATCTAGTGGTTATTCTGAGCATATTGAGTACCTTTGAAAATCTATAGCTGCTGCAGTTTAGAAAATACAGCTATATTTGAAATAACACTTGGGATGAGTGGTCGTTTTCTGGCTATTCCATGCATGTCTCAGCAAGGTCCTAGATTAACTTTGTTCATGTAAATGTGGAGCTGATGAGTAGGATTGAGAAAGAAGAGCCCAAAGTCCATCAAACAGTTGCCCTAAAGCCCCTTTCACATTGGCATATTCGTAGAGCTGCTCATTGCAGTGTATCGTCTACACTGAGTTGAGCAGCTCTACGTCGAGTTTTTGCTCCCGACGCAGCAGTATGTTGAGGGTTGTTTAATGTTTAATTTTCTTCTGCGTATAGCGCTGGACAGTTTTAAGCAGGTCTGAGCAGCAGTGTTACTGCATGCAAGTCTGTGCAACACGGTGCTCCTGTACACAACCAAAAACTGAGTGTGTCAGCTGGAGAACATGATCACACACAGCCCACAGCACCTGTGTGTTCAGAACAGGGAATCGAACCTCAACTCAGAAATCCAGAAACACAAGAAACAGCAGGTCAGTTGCTCACTCTCTTTCGAGCGCTCGCTCTCCCTCACCCTCCCCCCCTCTCTCTGCGTGTCTGATCAAACCTGTGACTTTAAAATAAAAGCACATTCGCTGCATGTCGGTGCGCTCATCAAATGCCCTGATCAATCAGGTCTGATCAAACCTGTGACTTTAAAATAAAAGCACACTTGCTGCATGTCGATGTGCTCATCAAACGCCCTGATCATGGCAGTAATGTAACTGTAAAAACCTCATGATACAGTCCAGTTTTCCAAGTGCAGTGATGTGTTCTGCACAGCCGGCAGGAGTGAACTGGGTTTAAATAGCGGCAAGGTACACACGACTGTGTGCACTGATTAAAAGAGCGAACACACGCAGCTGCAAGTATGAAACAAACACAGAAAAAGGTTGAGTATGTGCGCACTTCGGGTGTATTTAAATGAAACAACGCTGCAATACGCAGCTCTACAAATACGCCAATGTGAAAGGGGCTTAAAACACGTTCAGTTGAGCGGGTAGTTTTTTCTCCTTCCAGATTCCTCTGGTGCTGCTGTTGCATGTTGTCCAGGAAGGATCTCTGCTGGGCTGACTGATCACCCAGGAACTTGGCATCACCAGAACGATGACTTTCGTAATAGAAAGAATGTATAATTTCAGTTTGCAAAGAAAAAAAAAGTTCTTGTTTTTCTCTTTGTGGATCTCTCACAGTCTTGTATTCTACCAAAGAATCATCCTGCTTCTGTATTCAAATATGCTGTAACTCATCCACATGGCTTTTGATTTCACAAAGCTCAAAACAGGAAAACAAAATTGAAATGAAAATATGTTTGTGTCTCAACTGTCTAAACGACATTAACCGTCATATTCTGCTGGAACTTTGTAATATTACCACTCACTCACTCATCTTCAACCGCTTTTCTGGGCTTGGGTCGCGGGGGCAACAGCTCCAGCAGAGGACCCCAGACTTCCCTTTCCCGTGCCACATTGACCATCTCTGACTGGTCACCTTGGTTTGTGATATTCATGGACGGGATATTGAGGCGTAGTCGGGTGGACGAGGGTTTCCGGTTTGGTGGGCTCAGGGTCTCATCACTGTTTTTTGCAGATGATGTGGTCCTGTTGGCTTCATCGTCCGGTGACCTCCAACACTCACTGGATCGGTTCGCAGCCGAATGTGAAGCGGCTGGGATGACGATCAGCACCTCTAAATCTCAGACCATGGTTCTCAGCAGGAAACCGATGGATTGCCTACTCCGGGTAGGCAATGCGGCCTTGCCCCAAGTGAAGGAGTTCAAGTACCTCGGGGTCTTGTTCACGAATGAGCGGACAATGGAGCGTGAGATTGGCCGGAGAATCGGCGCAGAAGGGGCGCCATTACATTTGCTTTACCGTACTGTTGTGACGAAAAGGGAGCTAACCCAAAAGGCGAAGCTCTCGATCTGCTGGTCACTCTTTGTTCCTATTCTCACCTATGGTCATGAGTGTTGGGTCATGACCGAAAGAACTAGATCGCGGGTACAAGCGGCCGAAATGGGCTTCCTAAGGAGGGTGGCTGGTGTCTCCATTAGCGATAGGGTGGGGGTGTAATATTACCATTTCTAAAAAATAAAGCTCTCCAAATAAATAAATAAATGTGCAGTGACTTTGTACAATATTTTTTCAACAAGTTTGACAGGAAATTTCAAGAACCCACCGTGGTTTTATTTTTGCATCATATTACTCTTAAAAAAAAAACACCCTTTTTTTGGTCTTGCGCATGTCTGTTACGTCACATCATGACGTAATCCAGCTCTGTGTCGTCTTCAGGTTGTGGAGAGCTGCTGTCATCATCTCCTCCGACATGCTGTTATCATCTTTATATATGAGAGCAGTAATTAACGTGATACACTAAAGAGAATGAGGATAAAGCGCATTAACTCGATGACAGGCTGTTCATGCACTTTACAGTATCACTCCATTTTAGTCAGTGAACCACTCCGCTAATAAACTCCTGGGATAACTTAACATGAATCACCAACATTAACTTGAACTAAATCCACACATTTACATGGAGCTGTTTACATGGCACGATTTTGATCCGATTGTTCAATCAGATTACTTGTGGTCCATGTAACCGCAGCTACTGAGTTCATGTTTCAGCAGATATTTGTCAGGTCCCTGGAGAAAATATGTTGAAACCCAGAGTGGGAGCCACTGGGCACCTCTCACTTTTTAAACCATTTGAATAATTCAAACAGGAAGACTGCAGAAAACGCAGCACGCTGCATCTCTTCCCAGCTTGTGCACGCACATTTTCCGGTTATTGCACATTGGGTTCAGAACTGCACACATGTAGGATCCAGTGTAAACACCGGTGGAGTTGATTTTTGGTCATCAGTTGTAACTTCCAGTCTGACATGCTGATGGAGCGCGAAGACAAACGCAGACAGCGACTTTAGTGGCGCAAACAAGCACTCCGTTTGTCACTGGTTTGTTTTGGCATTTTTTTGGGGTGGTTTGTGATGTATAGTCCAGAAACAGACAGACCGCAAGCATGTAGTAACGACAGAGTAATAACAGCGTGGCTGCAGCTAGGCTGTGCAGCAAACATGTAAAACCAATTATTGACATTTGTCAACAGATTCAGAATCGTCTACGTCTGGAAAAGTGAAAACCAAACTTCAGCTCCGTCAGTGAGATTTTGTTGTTTTATTGGTGAAACGTCAGAGTTTGACTAAATTTCACAAACTTTACTGATTAACAGCATAAAAAGCACAGCTGCTTTAAGCTTTTACACTTCAGACTGGACCTGTTTGTAAGGTGCAGACCAAGCACCGGAAAAAGAAACATGAGGAAAAAAACAAAACAAAAAAAACCCACACACAATGAAAATGAGTTTCCACCGACTAAACAGTGGCCTCACTCAGCCACACTCCACTGGTAATGGGGGGGGGAGACGACTCGCGTGGAACCACACAGAACCAACGGGGCAGGTCCCGATCGGGTCCGGATCAGTCCGTGGGAGGGGCCTCTTGAGGTTCTCTGTTGACTGAATGAAAAACAACAGTTAGATTCCAAAGAGTGTTTGAGAAAACAGAATCAGAATGACATTAAACCACAGATGGACAAATTATTTCACAATGACTGTTAGAAATGAGTCTTTAAAAACCAGAACTCAATAACAAGAAAAACCGCCAACACCAACAAAAATCATCAACACCAAAAACCACCAACCCAACATCAGAAACCACCAACACAACAAAACCCACCAACACCAAAAACCACCAACCCAACATTGAAAACCACCAACACAACTAAAACCACCAACCCAACATCGAAAACCACCAACACAACTAAAACCACCAACCCAACATCGAAAACCACCAACACCAAAAACCACCATCCCAACTAAAACCACCAACACCAAAAACCACCAACCCAACATTAAAAGCCACCAACAGCTAAAACCACCAACCCAACACCAAAAACCAACAACTCAACATCAAAAACTGCCAACACAACAAATAAAACCACCAATACCAAAAACCAACAACAAAACCCACCAACACAACGAAACCCACCAACACAACTAAAACCACTAACCCAACATTGAAAACCACCAACACAACTAAAACCACTAACCCAACATCGAAAACCACCAACACAACTAAAACCACCAACCCAACATCGAAAACCACCAACACAACTAAAACCACCAACCCAACATCGAAAACCACCAACACAACTAAAACCACCAACCCAACATCGAAAACCACCAACACCAAAAACCCCCATCCCAACTAAAACCACCAACACCAAAAACCACCAACCCAACATTAAAAGCCACCAACACCAAAAACCACCAACCCAACATTAAAAGCCACCAACAGCTAAAACCACCAACCCAACACCAAAAACCAACACCAAAAACCAACAACCCAACATCAAAAACTGCCAACACAACTAAAACCACCAATACCAAAAGCCAACAACTACAGCTGCCACAACTAGTTGACTAGTCACAACTACGTGAACTATTGAAACCACCGACAACTAATTTAGTAGTCGACGAGTCATTTATTTTAAGTCTGTTTTTCTCTCAATTCATAGTTTTAGGGCAGTGAGCTGCCCTGCTGTCATTTGGACGTTCAAATTTTGAAAAAGACGGCCGTCTTGTTCAAAGCTGTCTAAAATGCGCAGCTTACCGAAGGAGCTGTCGGTGTGTGTGCGTGCGCGTGGAGTCAACTGGCTGCAGACTGCAAGGGAGGGAGATTCCGGAGGCAAGAGATGTTACATTCTGCTGAGAATCATCAGTGCATGTGCAATAGCAAACATGGAGCAGAGAAAGAGGATTTTAACCCAAGTGAACGTTAAAAAACCAAACCAAGCCAAACCATGGAGCTGCCTTTACTTCTCTCTACACTTTCTCTACCTGTGCGGTTCTGATGGCACTGTCCTGTTCACACCATGTGCACATGGTATGCTGAATTTATGAGATCATGAGATGAAATAAATGGTTAAATATCCTTAAAAACATCCTTAAAAATGAGAATATATAAATGAACTGAGCAAAAATTACACATATGGATTAAAAAAAACCCTGATGTAGAGAAGCTGTGCAGTGATGTTCAGAGGCACAGATCACATAAAGCAGGTGAGAACACTGAACTTCACCAGCTGTTATTTTCCAAAAGTATTTATTTGTTCAATCTTAAGCTTAATGTAGTGTTCAAGCACAAAACGTGACTGATGAGGAGGGAAAAAAAAGGACTTAAAAATGACTTCATCACACTAAAATGAACTGTAGTCAGAATAAAAATACAAGCTGCTGATTTTTGTTAGTTTTCAATGTTATTATGAGTTGCAGCTATATGTTCTATTCATTTTAAAGTGAGTTACCTCTTATTTTATTCTGATTTATACAAAAAATATGGGGAGTCAAATCAGCCTGCACTGTTCTGTTCAGCTTATATCAAAGTTTGCCTGCACGTCTATGTATTTTTTCCTTCTTTATAAGAGTTTGGTGTTTACATTTGCTCCACAAAGTTTTAAAACACAATAAAATGTTCACGTTTCTTTATAGCAGTTCTGTAATTTCAGAAATGCAACAGAAACAACCACAAATCAGAAAAAGTTGGGACTATATGTAAAATGAAGATAAAAAATAAAAATGTTGCACTATTTCCAGTTTCTCCACTCACAGAAGCCAAAAGTTCTTCCAGAGCTGTGTCTTGGTAAACTTCCCTTACTTGTCTCCTTCCAGCATGGACATTTAGTTTTGAGAACTGCCTACCTGAGACAGATTTACTATAAAGTACTACCAAAGTTTCTGAATTACTGATGTAAATGAAGTCTAAGAAATGGTCATTGATTAGGAAATGTTCATGTTTCATCCCCTGCCGTTTCTTGGAAAATGCTGCAGGCTTTAAATTTAGGAAATTACGTATGATCCGACTAGTCGTCTAATCGCAAAAATAATCGTTGACGAGTTGAGTATCAATATAGTCGTTTGTGGCAGCCCTACCACTAACACCAAAAACCAACAACCGCCAACACAACAACTAAAACCACCAACACCAAAAACCAACAACCAAACATCAAAAACTGCCAACACAACTAAAACCACAAACACCAAAAATAACCACCAAAGACAACAAATGCAAATCTCCCAACACCAACCCAACACAAACTGCCAATACGAACTCAACAAATCCACCAACCACCAAAAACAGAAAAACACTAAAAACACTAACCCAAAGTCAAAATCCACCAACACCAAAAACCATCAACCGAACACAGCGGCACTGTGGCTTAGTGGTCAGCACTGATGCCTCACAGCAAGAAGGTCGTGGGATTGATTCCCAGCCTTTCTGTGTGGAGTTTGTGTGTTCTCCCCGTGTCTGCGTGTGTTTCCTCTGGTTTCCTCCTACAATAAAAAAAAAAAAAAAAAAACCTGCTTATTTAGGGCCTGCTCATTTCTCTGCCCCTGACCAAGGCAGCATCTCTACATCTGGAGTTTGTCCCCGGGCACCGGACTGTGCCTGCCCACTGCTCCTAGTGGTTGGATTGTGTATAACTGTAATTAGGATGGTTAAATGCAGAGGACAAATTTTGTTGTATGTATGGACATATGTGAAATGACAAAGTTTCTATTCTGAGTTTCTATTCTATTCTGTTCTGAACAAAAACCACCAACACCAAAAACAAAAAACTACCGAATGAACACCAAAAACATAAAACAAACAACAACAAAAAAAACCCGCCAAAAAACCCACCAACACCAAAACAGCAAAACAAACAACAACAAAAAACTGCCAAAAACCACCAAAAACAGAGCAAAAAAAAAAAAAACAAACAAACAAAAAACCCCCCAGCAATAACCACCAATACCAACAAAAAAACAGCAAAATAAGAGTGCTCTGAGAGCACAATATCCCCATTGGTTAGAGGTGGGTGGATCGATCCTAATATAGATAATATCAATACCAACGCTGGTATTGATACTGAACGATCCTTGTGTAAAAAGATCGATACTCAACTTTTTTCTCTCCCGCACGCACTGACTGTTGTGTGCACAGATTCATCAAAGTCTACTCTCTGTCTGTAAGAGCAGTGCTGCGCTGTGTCACACAACATGGAGCAGCGTACTCTTGTATTGTGGTTTGTCAGCCCCCTGCCTCAGATTTTGCTTTAAGTTGTGTTGAGTGATATTTTTTAAACAAAAATGTTGATTGTGATAATAAAGTATTTTGTTGTCACGTACAATGTTTGGCGAAATTCTATCCTAGGTCTTTTGGATCGTTTGGATCTATGAAGCTTAAATATGAAAAAGTATCGTTATCGATATCGGCAATAGTGGGCCTGTATTTACTTGGTATCAGATCAATACCAAAATTCCCGGCATCGCCCACCTCTACCATTGGTAAATGCTGCTTTGCTACAGGTGCTTGCTGCATTCTGATAACATTTCACGGTATGTAATAGTTGATTTTAGAATACAGACGCCAACTTATGATACTCGGAGTGTCTTGGATTGTTAATCAAGGGCCGTAACTCTGCCAAAATGTGTCAGTTATTTACAATATTACAATAGGTGTATTATCAACCTATAACAAGGAACTCAGCCACATGGGGTGTGCATCCAGTACATTCTGAGTGCCGGTCCCAAGCCCGGATAAATGAGGAGGGTTGCGTCAGGAAGGTCATCCGGCGTAAAACAAGCCAACCCAACTATGCAGACTAAGAATCGAATTCCCATACCGGATCGGTCGCGGCCCGGGTTAACAACGTCCGCCATCGGTGCTGTTGCCCAACAGGGTGCCGGTGGAAATTGGGCTACTGTTGGGTGAAGACAACGAAGAAGAGGAGGAGGAGAACGATGCCACAAACAGCGGGAGAAGAAGAAACTAGAAGGGTGGAAATGAGAGTGGGGACTTTGAATGTTGGTAGTATGACTGGTAAAGGGAGAGAGCTGGCTGATATGATGGAGAGGAGAACGGTAGACATATTGTGTGTGCAAGAGACCAAGTGGAAGGGAAGTAAGAGCAGGAGCATCAGCGGTGGGTACAAGTTGTTTTACCATGGTGAGGACAGGAAGAGAAATGGTGTTGGGGTCATTTTAAAGGAAGAGTATGTTAAAAGTGTGTTGGAGGTTAAGCAAGTGTCTGACAGGGTGATGAGTGTGAAGTTGGAAATTGAAGGGGTGATGATGAATATCATCAGTGCATATGCCCCACAGGTAGGTTGTGAGATGAAGGAGAAAGATGATTTCTGGAGTGTGTTAGATGAGGTGGTGGAGAGTGTGCCCAAGCATGAAAGAGTGGTGATAGGAGCGGACTTCAATGGGCATGCTGGTGAAGGGAACAGAGGTGATGAGGAAGTAATGGGTAGATATGGTATCAAGGATAGGAATGGGGAAGGACAGATGGTAGTTGATTTTGCAAAAAGGGTGGAAATGGCTGTGGTGAATACCTACTTTAAGAAAAGGGGGAGCACAGGGTAACATGTAAGAGTGGAGGAAGGTGCACACAGGTGGACTACATTCTTTATAGGAGATGCAAGCTAAAAAGAAATCAGAGACTGTAAGGTGGTGGCAGGAGAGAGTGTCATTAGACAGCATAGGATGGTTGTTTGTAGGATGACTTTAGAGGTAAAGAAGAAGAGGAGAGGGAGAGCTCAACAAAGGATCAGATGGTGGAAGCTGAAGGAGGAAGACTGTTGTGTAAAATTCAGCGAGCAGGTGAGAGAAGCACTGGTTGGAGGGGAAGCAGTTTTGGACAACTGGAAAAGTACTGCAGATGTGGTGAGAGAGACAGCTAGGACAGTACTGGGCATCACATCTGGACAGTGGAAGGAAGACAAGGAGACTTGGTGGTGTAATGAAGAGGTCCAGGAAAGCATAAGGAGAAAGAGGTTGGCGAAAAGGTTTTGGGATAGTCAGAGATGAAGAAAGTAAACAGGAACACAAGGAGATGCGGCGTAAGGCAAAAGGGAAGTGGCAAAAGCGAAGGAAAAAGCATATTGGGAGCTGTACAAGAAGTTGAATAGTAAGGAAGGAGAAAAGGACTTGTACTGATTGGCCAGACAAAGGGACAAAGCTGGAAAGGATGTGCAGCAGGTTAGGGTGGTAAAAGATGCACATGGTGATGTGCTGACAAGTGAGGAGTGTGTGCTGAGAAGGTGGAGGGAATATTTTGAAGAGCTGATGAATAAAGAAAATGAGCGAGAGAAAAGGCTGGATGATGTGGTGAGAGTAAATCAGGAAGTACAAGAGATTAGTAAGGAAGAAGTGAGGGCTGCTATGAAGAGGATGAAGAGTGGAAAGGCAGTTGGTCCAGATGACATTCCAGTGGAGACATGGAAATGTCTAGGAGAGATGGCAGTAGAGCTTCTAACCAGATTGTTTAATAAAATCTTGGAAAGTGAGAGGATGCCTGAGGAGTGGAGACAAAGTGTGCTGGTTCCTATTTTCAAGAACAAGGGTGATGTGCAGAGCTGCAGTAACTACAGAGGCATAAAGCTGATCAGCCACAGCATGAAGTTATGGGAAAGAGTAGTAGAAGCCAGGCTTACAAAACAGGTGAAGATCTGTGAGCAGCAATATGCTTTCATGCCAAGAAAGAGCACTACAGATGCAATGTTTGCTCTGAGAATACTGTTGGAGAAGTACAGAGAAGGACAGAAAGAGTTACATTGCGTGTTTGTAGACTTAGAAAAAGCTTATGATAGGGTGCCAAGAGAAGAGCTGTGGCATTGTATGAGGAAGTCTGGAGTGGCAGAGAAGTATGTTAGGGTAGTGCAGGACATGTACAAGAATAGTGTGACAGCGGTGAGATACGCAGTCGGAACAACAGACTCATTCAAGGTGGAGGTGGGATTACACCAAGGATCAGCTCTGAGTCCTTTCTTGTTTGCAGTGGTGATGGACAGGTTGACGGATGAGATCAGACAGGAGTCCCCATGAACTATGATGTTTGCAGATGACATTGTGATCTGTAGTGAGAGTAGAGAGCAAGCTGAATCTAGTCTGGAGAGGTGGAGATATGCTTTGGAGAGAAGGGGAATGAAAGTCAGTAGAAGCAAGACTGAGTACGTGTGTGTGAATGGGAGGGAGCCCAGTGGAATGGTGCAGTTACAAGGAGTAGAAGTGGTGAAAGTAGATGAGTTTAAATACTTTGTGTCAACTGTTCAAAGTAATGGAGAGTGTGGTAAAGAGGTGAAGAAGAGAGTGCAGGCAGGGTGGAGTGGGTGGAGAAAGGTAGCAGGAGTGATTTGTGACTGAAGAATATCAGTAAGAGTGAAGGGGAAAGTTTACCAGACAGTAGTGAGACCAGCTATGTTGTACGGTTTAGAGACGGTGGCACTAACAAAAAGACAGGAGGCAGAGCTGGAGGTGGTAGAGCTGAAGATGTTGAGATTCTCTTTGGGAGTGACAAGAATGGACAAGATTAGGAATGAACATAGAGGGACAGCTCAGGTGGGACGGTTTGGAGACAAAGTCAGAGAGGCGAGATTGAGATGGTTTGGACATGTGCAGAGGAGGGACCCAGGGTATATAGGGAGAAGGATGCTGAGGATGGAGCCACCAGGCAGGAGGAGAAGAGGGAGGCCAAAGAGGAGGTTCATGGATGTGTTGAGGGAGGACATTCAGGTGGTTGGTGTGACAGAGGAAGATACAGAGGACACGGTGAGATGGAAACGATTGATCTGCTGTGGCAACCCCTAACAGGAACAGCCGAAAGACAAAGAAGAAGATGATCAACCTATAACAAGGAATTGTACCAAGTTTCCAAAAATTCCTCCTAAAAATGTGAGAGGAGTTGATTTCAGAATATAGATACCCTTTTTTGGGATGGACAGACAGACAGACAAGGAAACTGGCACAACATAATCCTCCTTCGGGCCATTGGCCAGCGGGGAAAAGAAAACCAAAACACAAAGCGGGAAAAAAACAAACAAACAAAAAAAACACACACACTCACATTGCCCCCTCCCCACAAAATAAACACAACAACAACAAAGTTGCTGAGAGAGTTGAGGTTATAACATCTGAATTTGCTTGACTAAAAGAGGGCTGGACCGTCCCAAGTCCCAGCAACAAAAGTTGCTGGGACTTGGGACGGTGATCAAGATGGCGCCTGTGTTTGGCTTCGCCGTCGCTGCTGTCCGCGTACCTGTTGTGTGTGTGTTGTTGATTGTCATCCTGCTGGTCTACGATGGTCTTGCTGCTCGCTGTGTGTATGACCGTCAGGCTCTGCTCAATATCCGAGCTTCTATGGAGAACTATGGGGCTTCATTCTCGTCTTCTTTTGGTGATGAGCTCTTTCGGTGGCCTCCGTTTGTGCCGTTAGCCGGTGATGCTAGCGCCAGTCAGCGCTACAGGAGCTCCCGCGGATGCAGACGAAGGCGGGGGAGAAGAGCCGGTGTGCAGGTGAGGCTGAGGCTGTTCTGGAAACGCGGAGTTGTGGGAAAATGTCGTCGATCCCGTTTGATCAACTTGCTTTCTCCGGACGTGTGGATGTACGGCCCATCTCCCTCGCTGGATCATCACCGGCGGCCCTGCTGTCTCCGTCAGGTGTTTCCTGATTTTCCCGTGGCTGTGGTGGCCCCCCCGCTGGCGTGTGAAACCCGCAGGTGAAGTGGTTCGTCTCCGTGGGTCCTGTGTGCCTTCCCCCGGCAGTCTGCTGCAGAGAATCCAGCTGCAGCTCCTCTCAGGATGGCGCTGTTAAATGCACGCTCCGTTGCTAACAAGACTTTCATTTTGAATGATTATATTCGCTCCAAGGACCTGGAATTTTTGTTTCTAACTGAAACCTGGCAGAGGGAAATGGAACATACCCCCCTCATTGAACTCTGTCCCAAAAATTTCCGATTCTTCAGCTCACCGCGTTTGTGTGGACGTGGTGGCGGACTTGCTGCGGTCTGTAGGACCAGCTTTGTGTGTCGACGTGCGAGTTCAGAATTGTTTCCATCTTTTGAATCACTGATTTTAAAAGTTGGGAGAACTAATCCTTTTTATTGTGTTTTAATATATCGTCCACCTGGTCAATGCACTTCCTTCCTCAAGGAGTTTAGTGACTTTTTATCTACAACTCTCAAGCTGTCCAGACTTTTAATTGTTGGTGATTTTAATTTCCATGTTGATGATGCTTCTGATAAATCTGCTGCTAAATTCATCAGTCTGATGGAATCTTTCAACTTGATCCAACACGTGTCTGGCCCCACACACAGCAAAGGTCATGTTTTAGATCTTGTTTTTACTCTGGGTCTTAATATTTAGTCTATTTATTCTGAGGATATTTTTATTTCTGATCATGTTTGTATTCTTTTTAATTTGTCTCTTAATCTGGATTGTCCGTCTGCTCCTCCTGTGATCTGCTCTCGCATTTTTAATCATTTTACTGCAGATGTATTTTCTGCTGCTTTTAACCTTGATGAGTTGTTTAGTTCAGATGATGTTGATATTTTAGTTAATTCTTTTAATCATCATTGTCTCTCAATTTTGGACAGAGTGGCTCCTTTTAAAACCAGACACGCCCCTCTGAATAACTCCTCCCCCTGGATGAATGACGGTATTCGTAGTGTTAAGAGATCATGTCGGAAAGTGGAGCGGTTGTGGAAATCTACAAAGCTCTAGGTCCACCTCCTTCATTTAAAGGAGCTTTTAATCTCGTAATAATATGGTGAAAGATGTGAGGGCTGCTTATTTTTCCACTTTAATTTCTAACAGCCGACGGAATCCAAAAATTTTGTTTGACACAATCAGAGACATTGTTACACCTGCATCTCCTGCTGCTATCATTCAGTCAAATGAAGACTGTGACAATTTTTTGTCCTTTTTTAAATCAGCAAAATTCGTGATATCAGGGCAAATATTAATCCCTCTCTTTGTTCTTCTGTTCCCTATCTTATCCGGCCATCAGTTCTGGATAGTTTTAAACCTATATCACTGAAAGAGCTCACTGGTCTGGTGGACAGATTGAAACCTTCCTCCTGCCCACTTGATATCGTCCCTACCTCCTTTTTTAAAAAGGTCTTCCATTCTATTAGCCCGGTTGTCTTATTGATAATAAATAGATCACTGCTTTCCAGCTATGTCCCTCAGTATTTTAAACAGGCAGTTATTCACCCTCTTTTAAAAAAGCCTAATGCTGATCCTTCACTCCATCAAAATTTTAGACCAATTTCAAAGTTGCCTTTTATTTCCAAAGTCTTAGAGAAAGTGGTGGCCAAACAGCTTAATGAGGTTTTAGCTGAACATAATATTCTTGATAAATTCCAGTCTGGGTTCCGCCACTTGCACTCTACAGAAACTGCCCTTCTCAGAGTTTCAAATATTTTAATGCGCTGAGATCCAGGTGAATGTTCTGTGCTTGTCCTTTTGGATCTCTCTGCAGCTTTTGACACGGTGGATCATGGAGTCTTAGTTGAGAGACTAAGGACTTGGGTGGGCATTTCTGGGTCTGCTCTGGACTGGTTTTTGTCTTATCTTTCACACAGGACTTTCGTTGTTGCTGCTGGTAAATTTATGTCCTCCTCTGCCATGCTATCCTGTGGTGTGCCTCAGGGTCCTGTTCCTATATTGTTTGCTCTATATTTGCTCCCACTTGGTTATGTCTTGAGTAGTTTTAAAGATGTCTCCTACCACTGTTATGCGGATGACATCCAGCTGTACATCTCATTCACTCCTCAAAC
This sequence comes from Thalassophryne amazonica, assembly GCF_902500255.1. Classification (NCBI taxonomy): domain Eukaryota; kingdom Metazoa; phylum Chordata; class Actinopteri; order Batrachoidiformes; family Batrachoididae; genus Thalassophryne; species Thalassophryne amazonica. The sequence continues at coordinate 67,398,423 of NC_047112.1, read as the reverse complement.
GGTCTCTAGGGTATCTGCTCTTCAGAACTGTGTTGAGGTTATTGGTGACTGGATGGCGGCCAACTATTTGTCCTTAAATATAGCAAAGACTGAGGTCCTTGTTTGTGCCCCTGACGAGTTTGTTCCCACTGTGGTTGGGAATCTTGGTTCTCTGGCCCCTTTTGTTCGCTCAGCAGTGAGGAACTTGGGTGTTACTTTCGATCACTCCCTCAATTTTGACGCGTATGTTACCCGCCTGGCACAGCGCAATATTGCCCGTCTGCGCAGCATTGTGTCTCGGGCGGAGATGGAGATGATCATTCATGCATTTGTGTCATCACGTTTGGATTACTGTAACTCTCTATTTTTTAGCCTTAGCAAGTCCTCTTTGGACCTCTTACAAACGGTTCAGAATGCGGCTGTGAGGCTGCTGACGAGGTCATCAAAGAGGTCACATATAACCCCAATCCTCTCCTCCTTGCACTGGCTCCCCATCCATTTCAGACTCCAATTTAAAATTCTAGTACTGACTTTTAGAGCTCTGCATGGTCAAATGCCATCTTATATCACCGAGCTATTACATCCATATGTGACAAGTAGGTCTCTGAGGTCTTCGGACCTGGGCCTATTGGTTGTGCCTAGGACAAGACTGAAGACCAGGAGAAACTGTGCTTTCGAGGTGGTGGCACCTAAAATGTGGAATGCATTGCCTTTGGACCTACGCTCCGTGGACTCTGTTGAAACATTTAAAGTGAAGCTAAAGACCCTTTTGTATAGGCTGGCTTTTACCTAGTTTTTATGGTTTTATGTTTCTGCTGTTTTTAATTTCTCTGTTCTTATGTGAAGCACTTTGTGATTTCTATCTTGAAAGGTGCTATATAAATAAACCTTACTTACTTACTTACTAGGGCTGTGTGAGTTTGGGTGTTGGTCAGTTGTGGGATCAGTGGATAGTCTGACTGCAGGACTCAAGAACCTAAATGAGGAACCAAAGTGTCTGGGTTTGTGGTTGTCCTGGATCAAAAATGAAGATACAGGCTTTTAATTACTTCCAGGACTCAGCCATCAGAAGTGTCCCGTATGTGGTGAAAGTGTTGAGGTTTAAGGTCAGAGGTGTTTGGTGATGCTGATATCTTTGCAAAAGAACCAAGTTCCAAGCCTTTAGGGTCCTGGTACTTCCTGTCTTATTGACTGGTTGTCAGACTTGGACTCGAACAAGTAACCTATGGTGAGGACTGGATGCCTTTGGTAGCAGGTCTTGAACACTGGAATGACCGTGTCAAAAGAGTCGTTACTCAGGCAATCCCGGATTGGACATTTTGTCCATGTTGAGGATCCCCAGGGACTGCAGAAGGCCAAGGACATGCCTGCATTCTACCATGAGCTGGCTGGGTGGTTGCCATCCAGCACACAAGGCAGTTCTGTGGTGTGGTGGATGCAGTGAAGCATGGTACCAGTGCATCCTCCGAGACTTGATTTTTTTTCCCCCTTAAAGCTTTATTGTTTGTTAACTGGCCATAGCAAACAAAATGGCTCAGGTGAGTAGATGTGTGATCCTCATGCTGAGTGGTGAGCACAGACGTCTGCCTGGTGAGATGAGGTGCGGCTGCTTTTGTCTGGATTTTCTAATAAAAGTGTTTCCTTTTTGCAACAATGTGGGGCATCACCTTCTAAGCAGACAGCAACACACAGAGTAAAGACTGAGTGCTTACCTTCCTCCCGCGCCTTCATGCGGGCCACAAAGTTGTAGCTTTTGTTCCTGCGATAGTTCTCATAGGGGTCATCCAGGGACACGCCCACACCTTTGTACTGGTCCCATTTATCCCGGACATCTCCTCCCTTGATGGGATCCTGGATCCCCTGCTCCTTGGCTCCCAAACCTCCAGAACCACTCCAGCCTGCAGCAGAAGGTAACAGACACACAGATAATAAACAGGTCCGTTAGAGAACTTAAGGTTTATACAACCAAGAGTCTTCATTCAAAAACCGGACCTGCAGCCAAAGTGAACCTGGTAGAGATGGTACAATGTACAAAAACCACCACACAAAGTGGTCTTCACTGTCAGACACACACTTTTGAGCTCTTCTGTAGAAGTACCAAGCAACAAGCAAAAACAACTAGATTCAGATTCTTTAATGTTATTTTCATTTATATAGCGGCAAATCACAACAAAGTTGCCCCAAGGCACTTCACACGAGTAATGTCTAACCTTACCAACCCCCAGAGCAAGAACACAGGCAACAGTGATAAGGAAAAACTCCCTCTGAGGAAGAAACCTCAAGCAGACCAGACTCAAAGGGGTGATCCTCTGCTTGGGCGATGCTACAGACACAAATTACAAAACAATTCACAAAACAAATATACAGGAAATGTTGCCGGTGAAAAGGACAGGAGGGTAATGGCCCTCCTGGCGGAGAAATGGCGGAGGAGGAGCTTGGCAGACAAGGGGAAACCGAAAGTGCAAAGGCGGACGCAATACTGGCTGCTATCAGCTGTCTGAACTGTCAAAACTTGATGGAATTATGTCGGCGTTAGCAAATGTGAAGGAGATAAGCGACTGCACCGAACAAGTGTCACAGGCGGAGTTACGCATCTCAAGTGCCAAAGACGATGTAGTTAACCTACAAGCTAAAGTCCAGAAACTTGAGTCGAAAAATAAAACTCTGGAGGATAAGCTCTTGGACCTGGAAACCAGATCCCGAATGAACAACCTGAGACTAGTGGGACTGCCAGAGGGTGCCGAAGGAGAGAATCCATGCTCCTTTCTGGAAAAATGGATTCCAGAAGTACTGAATATTGCGACTGAACCACTTGTTATTGAAAGGGCACACCGAATCGGACCAATGAGGGGCAGCACAGCGACACCAAGGACCGCAATAATGAAATTTCTGAACCATAAGGACAAGCAAAAGAGACATTCGGTACAAAGACCAGCAACTACGGTTCTACTCAGACTTGGCTGCAGGAATACACCAATTGCGGAAACAATTCGACCCGATCCGCCAGGAGCTCCGCAACCACAGGATCCGACAGAGTGATTCACCCAGCAAAACTGTTGATAACATATAAAGAGCGCACTTACACCTTTAAAACACCAGCCGAAGCTCAGGAGTTTTTCCAGAGGATCCAGAAGGACACAGACGGGACTTAAATGCAAAAGACTAAAACGGTAACTCAGTGGGGGAACTAAATATGGAGAGGCAACATTAGTTTAATTGAGTTGAAACAGTGTGTGAAAATACTGCCTATGACAACTATAACATCATCTCAGCAAACATTTAGAATATATTTTACTGATAGTTTGGATGTGCTTTCAGGTATATGATAACATTATAAGCCCACACATCTGAAACACTGCATATCATGTTTTAAGTTGTGGCTATAATTTTTCATGCTAGCCAAAATATATCTAGTACACACACTTATGTTCAGGTACACAGGATTATCTGTGCAAGGAAGGAAGGGAAGAAGGGGGAAAAAAAGCATTCACACTAACACACTGAGTTCATAAAGTACCTTTTTTTTTTTTTGCTTTGCTTTAGTAGTGTTGAACATGTGGTACTAAGTACTCAGGAATTTCACTGTGCAGCTCAAACTTGGAGCACGCTGGTTGTATATGTTGTAAATGAGAGATAACTGATGTCACAATAGGAACAGCAGCAGAGAGTGTCCGACCAATGGAAGCTAGAGAGTGGACTGACTGTTCCTCACTTAGTGTGGAACTGTCACCAGCCTTAGCGGGAGACAGAATGTTTTGGGGGGGCTTCACGAGAGTGGGAGAAAGGGGAGTTGTTCATGTTCAGTGTGTTGGATGTGGGTTCAGACATCCAGGTTTGTTAAGCTTCTCATGTTTTTTTCTACATTACAAGGTAATCTACTAGTTTACGTTAAAGATGTCTGTAGGAGTAAATCTTAATTTTATTTCATGGAACTGCAGAGGTCTGCAAAAGCTTAAAAAATTAAACAAGTCATGAATAGAATTAAAGATTTAAATTCCAATATTGTTTTCCTACAAGAAACTTATCTCTTAAATGGAGGATAGGAGAATAAGGAGGAGGTGGCAGGGTCATGTATTTACAGCACCATTTTCATCTCGTGCCAGAGGAGTTATGACTCTTATACATAATACAGTCCCATTTCAGGTAAAAAATGTAATCAAAGATAAAAGGGGAAGATATTTGATAGTCCAAGGTTCTCTTTTATCAGAATATCTAAATTTGGTAAATTTATATGGACCCAACAGAGACGATGTAAAATTTTTTGAAGATCTTATTCTTACCCTTTCAACATTTGCGGGACAATATATAATAGGAGGAGATTTTAATTGTACACTTAATCCCAGTATAGATAGATCCACAGGACAAGATCAATCACACAACAGGTGCAGAACAATTATTCATCAGCTTATGTAAGATTTAAGTCTACAGGATATATGGAGAGAATTAAAACCACAAGAAAGAGCCTTTTCTTGCTACTCTAGCATATTTCAGACATACTCCCGAACTGATTACTTTTTAATTTCCTCAGGCTTGCGGTCCAAAATTAATAACTGTTTTTATAACATTGTGATTTCTGACCATGCACCATGTTGTTTAGTGTATGTGGATAAAAAATTTATGAAAGATCCACCTAGATGGTACTGTCAACATAAATGGTTAAAAGATGAGGAATTTGTAAAATATATAGGAAAACAGACATGAGTTTTTTGAGATTAATACTACACAAACATCTGCATGTATAAAGTGGGAAGCTTTTAAAGCTTTCCTTAGAGGACATATCATTAGCTATACAGGCTCAAAATCAAAAAAGGCATGCGAGGAGAGGGTCCGATTGGGGGAAAAAAAAACAAAAAACAAAACCCTTCAGGAAAAGGTTTATGAGGGAAGTAACCCAAGAATGGAAAGTGATTTGTTGATCATGAGAGCTGAATATGAGAAACTATCAGCCTTTAGAGCAGCTTCTAGTCTCTTAAGGTTAAAACAATCTTTCTATGAGCAAGGTGATAAATCGGGCAAACTATTAGCATGGCAAATTAAACAATTAGAAACTAAAACACCAATCACAATTATATCTAATGGTCATGTTGTTGTGGATCCTATAGAAATTAATAATGCTTTCAGAGAATATTATAAAAAATTATATGATACAAAAATTAAAATTGACTTACAAAAACCTCAACACATTTCTCGACAAATTATCTATACCATGCATTCCAAATGAATACAAAGAAGATCTGGAGCTAGAAATTACAAAAGAAGAAATTGGGCAAGCTACTGATAATATGAAATCAGGGAAAAGAGCGGGACCAGATGGCCTTCCAATTGATCTATATAAAAAAAATTTAAGAATAAATTGTTAATGCCACTTCTGGAAATGTTTTTAGAAGCATTTCAAAAGGAAAATCTCCCACCTTCTATGAATAGTGCTTTAATTACTTTACTACCAAAACCAGGCAAACCTTCTAACAAATGTGAGAATATGAGACCTATAAGTTTGTTAAATTCCGACCTGAAGATAATCTGTAAACTCTTAGCAAAACGTTTACAAATGATATTGCCAATTATCATTGATAGGGATCAAAATGGTTTCATAATGGGAAGGCAAGGATTCCATAATGTAAGATGCTGAAAAGGCTTTTGATAGGGTGGAATGGCCTTATCTTTTCAAAGTCTTACAAAAATTTAGGTGTGGGGATAATTTCATAAAATGGGTTCAGATAATATATAAAAATTCCACAGCAGAAATCCTAACAAATAGAAATATTTCAAAACCTATAAAAATCAGTAAAGGATGCTGACAGGGTTGCCCGCTCTCGCCCTTATTGTTTACATTGGCAATTGAACCATTTGCAATAAGTATACGTTCACATCCAGAATTCTGTGGAATTACAGTAGGACCGACAGAGCATAGAATATCTTTCTATGCTGATGATGTAATTTTATTTATGTCAAATTTAAATCAGACAATTCCGGCCCTGTTACAGCTTATAAAAATATTTGGAGACATTTCAGGATACAAAGTGAATAACACCAAATCCTTTATATTACTGCTCAATGCAAATGAAAGAAGGAGCCCAACCTCTGAGGTAACTCAGTTTAATGTTGTAGCACAGTTCAAATATCTGGGAGTACAGATTTTGCCTAGGTTAGAACATGTTGTTAATGCTAAATATGAACCTTTACTAAAATAAACTAATTAGTCAATTGATAGATGGATGTCACTACCTATATCTATAATTGGTAGAATTAATATTTTAAAAATGAATACCAAAATTCCTTTATTTATTCCAAAATGTCCTTCTGCCGCCTCCTATAGACTTTTTCTCAAAAATAAAAAAAATGATTGTGAATTTTATTTGGAATAAAAGGAGGTCAAGGCTTTGGCTGTCTTTACTTTATTTACCATTTGATTGGGGGGGGGGGGGGGGGGGGGGGGTTTAAAGTGTCCAAATTCCATGTGGTACTACTGGGCCGTGCAGCTGAGATCAGCCATATTCTATTTCTCAAAAAATGATCTCCCTCACTGGATTGAAATGGAATCTCACGGTTTAAAATTGCCTCTTCCCTTATACTCAGACACCATAAAAAAATTACAGAAACAAGCTAAAAATCCAATTGTAAAACACATGATAAAAATATGGTATGATGTGAAAAAATACTTGAAGGAACCATGCTCACTATCACAATATAGTCCAGTATGGGGCAATCAGTTTTTTGTTCCAGGAAGAGCAGATGCAACATTTAAATTATGGAATTCTAAGGGACTTAAAATGATTCAAGATTTATATTTGACCAACTCAGATATTATGATGTCTTTTGATGAGCTGAGGATTAAATATAATATCAATAAAAAACATTTCTTCAAGTACCTCCAGCTTAGAAACTTTGTTAGAGTGAACCAAAATAGTTCTCTTAGGAGACCCATACATACACCTCTTGAAGAAATGATGATAAAGGACAGCTTGAGAAGAGGTATCACATCAGAATTTTACAAGTTATTGGTGTCTAACTCACCAGAAAACTAGTAGAAGTTGAATGCTTGGAAAGAGGATTTGCAACTAAGGATTTCAGATGAAGATTGGAAAGCATCATGTGCTGGTGCTCATACTACATCTATAAATGCACGCCTTAAACTAGTACAGTACAAATGGATAATGCGCACTTATGTAACTCCAGTAGATTTAAACCGATATAACAAAAATATACTAGTTACTTGTACAAAACGTATGGAAGCTAGAGGCACACTTTTACACTGTATTTGGGAATGTAGGAAAATAAAAATGTTTTGGGAAGAAGTAAGAATTATAATTAAGATAATTTCAAAACAAATTGTACTTGATCCAAAATTTTTTCTGTTGGGCATTTATCCTGAAACACAGAATTACAGTAAGAATGACAGAGCATTCATAAACCTGAGCTTCCTACACGCAAAAAAAAAAAAAAAAATGTGTTGCAATGTTATGGAAAAACAATAATAGATCAAGTACCGTCCAATGGATGAGGCAGATCTTATCAAACCTTCCACTGTAAAGAGTAACTTACATATTAAAGGGTAAACCACAGACTTTTGAGAACATATGGATGCCTTTTATTAATTATGTTAAGGATTTAGATTTAACTGATGACCAAATGAATGATTAGAGCGGACAATGCGGTTCCCAAAACGTAAAATCTCTGTCCTGGATTTTCTTTAACATTTTTATGCAATGCATTTGCATATTTCAAGTTGTGCAGATTACCATTTCTTTAAAAAGGAGAAGCATTTTTTTTGTTTGTTGGTTTTCTTGGTTGATTGTTTTATATCTCTCTGTCATAAATACAGGAATCTGATGTATTGTTGTATATGTTATGTGAATGTAAAATGCTGTATTTCATGGTGCTAAAACGCCAATAAAAATATTATGGAAAAAAGAAAAAAAAAAAAGAAAGACAACAAATACAATATAATTTGTCAGCATTAAGCAACAAGAAAAGCAAAGGTGATCGCCGGCCACTAGCCCTAAGCTTCACTAAAAGACCCAGACTTTAGATAAAGTTGAGTCCATGGCCTGCTCCGTTTCCTAATAAAATGAATTTAAAAAAGTAAAAAGCAGAGAAACATAGCCTTAAGGGTGTGCATATCATGAATGCTTGGTCTTGTTGGATTTGTAAGAATCTACTGAATCTACTGGTACCTTGTTTCCCATGTAACAATAAGAAATATACTCAAAACCTGGATTAATCTTTTTAGTCACATAGCACTACTATTATTCTTAACACTACTGTACTATGCCAGTATGTTAGCCATACAAAAGGGAAAATAAGTGCATCTTAAGTCTGGACTTGAAAGTCTCTACAGAATCTGACTGTTTTATTGATGCAGGGAGATCATTCCACAGAACAGGGGCACAATAAGAGAAAACTCTGTGACCCACAGACTTTTCATTCACCCTAGGGACACTACGTAGTCCTGCACCTTGAGAACGCAAAGCCTGGGCCAGTATGTAAGGTTTAATTTGGTCAGCTGAGTAGGGAGGTGCCAGTCCGTGAACAATTTTATAGGTTAGTAACACAACCTTAAAATGTGATCTCACTGGGACAGGAAGCCAGTGAAGAGATGCCAAAATGGGTGTAATATGGTTGAACGTTCTGCTTCATGTCAAAAGACTGGCAGCAGCATTTTGAACCAGTTGGAGACCCCTAATGGTGGACTGTGGCAAACCAGAAAACAAAACATTGCAGTAGTCCAATCTAGAAGAAACAAATGCATGAATCAGGGTCTCAGCATCAGCCATAGACAGGATGGGACAACTCTTCGCTATATTTCGCAGGTGGAAGAAAGCAGTCCTCGTAATACCTCTAATGTGGAGGTAAGAGGACAATGTAGGATCAAAAATTACCCCAAGCTTCCTCACTTTGTCATTGTGATGTATGACACATGAGTCTAGGCTACGCATTAGCAGGTCAAATTGATGCCAATGTCTCACTGAACCAAGAACCATCATTTCAGTCTTATCAGAGTTTAAAAGTAGGGAGTTGCTAGACATCCAGCTTCTCACTGATGCAAGGCAATCTTCACAGGATTTATGTGGATGAGATTACCAGCAATTATCGTAATGTATAAATGAGAATTATCAGCATAGCAGTGAAAGGTAATCCCAAAACGCTGCAATATGTGCCCAAAGGGTGCTATATAAAGGGAGAAAAGCAGGGGGCCTAAGATGGACCCCTGTGGAATGCCAAATTTCATGTCACTAAGGTTAGAGGTAGTGTTATTGTACAAAACATAGTGAGAACAAGTGGTCAGGTATGACGTCAACCATGCAAGGGCACTCCCAGTAATCCCAAAATGATTCTCCAGCCTATCGAGTAGAATATGATGATCCATGGTATCAAACGTAGCACTAAGATCTAATTGCACCAAAACCGTAGTGGTGTCCGAATCCAATGCAAGCAGAAGCTCATTCACCACTTTAGTGAGAGCTGTCTCTGTGGAATGATATTTTCTAAAAGCAGACTGCAGTGGCTCGAAAAGATTATTCTCGGACTTCCGCTTCCGGTATGCCTGAGTGAAGACGCTTGGAAAGTGTGCTCTGACCAACTTACCTAAAACTGCTTCTAACAATGATAATACTCCACGTAGACATGTACTAAGGATCACGATAATGACCTCCTCACAGAAGATGACCAGAAGACACACGAAAGCAGGGAAAGGCGATGATATGAAGACTGTTCAAAAATAGCTAACGCTAGATGCTAACTTAGCTCAAAGTGACACTGGGAGCGAGATGCTAATACTTTCCGTAAGTTTGGAGAAGAATGAGGAAAAGCACAATGAGAGATAACTGAGTCTCAGACGCGGATGGAGGCTTCAATTGGGGAAATTAAGAGAAGAACTGACTCACTCGAGGAGAGATTGACCACTGCAGAAACCAGAGTAAGTAACACTGAAGACCAAGGTATACGGCAACAGAGAGTGTTAGCATACTTAAAAAAGATGCAAAGCTAACTGTCAAAGAAGACGACCTCAAGAACAGAATGCGCAGAAACATCATCAGACTGTACCGGATAAGTGAGGAGTCTGAAGGAAGAGAGATGATCCCGTTCATCACTGGCTTTTTCAAATCTGCTCTAAACTTGCCTGATGATTTTGACATTTGCATTGAGAGGGCACACAGAGCGACAATCCCAAAACCAAGGCCGACAGCGTCTCCGAGATCCATAATAGTTCATTTTCGGGATTTCAACGTCAAACAAGCGGTGCTTCTGCAGGCATGGAAGCAACGAGACGTATAGTTTCAGGGGAAAAGAGTTTATTTTGGCCAGGACTACTCTCCTGAGGTGCAAAGAAAACGGCAGCAAGTGCATGAAGTCATTAAAAAACTCAAGGAGCGCAATATCAAGGCACAGTCACCATACCCGGCTCAACTGAAGTTGTTTTTGGACACAGGAATCAAAACCTTCCCCTCCCTTGTTGAGGCCCAGTCTACTTTGAGAGACGGGGATTTTCATAGAGGTGGATGAACAGGATGTTTTGGAGAGAGAGTTGCTACGTGACAGATAGCAGATCCAGGGGAGAAGAGAGAAGGATGGACAGATGTTGAAAACCATAGAAATCAGAGCCACCATAAACTCTACGGTCCAACCTGTGGAGGAAGAGGACTAATCATTGTCATCAGTGGAGGAAAGTTATAGAATATACAATATAAGGACATGCAGGTGTTATTCTATAAGTAGGTTGAAATTATAGGTCAGGGTGTAAGTTGGTGAGTTTTTTCTCACTACCCAGGCATTCAAAGCAGCAAAGGTGGAGACTTTGTGGACTGCTGCATACACATCGCGTGTACCTTCTCCGGGGAGAAGGGTCTCCCTGCCGATTCTACATTGGGGGTGTGCTGCCTGTTACGTTTAAATGGGCGGCACATGGTATTATTGGAAGTGCTTGTTTTTGTGTTCATTCTGTTTGTGTTTCTCAGCAAACTATGTTTAAATGTCTTTTTTGTAAAGGTACCAAGATATTTTTGAAGGGAAGTAAAATAAGCACTGTTTATATCCAACAACAACTTTGAAAATTGTTAGTTATAATATAAATGGTATAAATCACGCTACAAAGAGGAAAAAAATTAACTCAGGTTTAAAGGTTTTTAATTGTACTATTAGGCTTCTACAATAAACCCATTTAAATGAAGAAGAGCATGCTAAATTAAAGAGGGAGTGGGTGGGATAGGTATTTAGTAAATCATATGGATGTTTTAAAAAAGGGGTGTAGCCATATTGTGTCATAAATCTCTAGGTTCTGCTGCAGAAAAAATTATACAAGATAAAATGGCCGCTGGATATTTGTAATGGGTTCAGTTGGAGGAAATACTATTACCATAATGAATGTTTATGCTCCGAATGGATGGATGGATGGATAGCTTTATTATCATTGTCATTACAACAACGAGATTGCCACACTCACATTCCACAAACAGCAATTAATCCACAATTATTACTTGTTTACCGTAATAATGGCACAAATCAGAATTAAGACAACACATATACATTTGACATTGTTTATGTGCACTAAACTTGAAACAGTCCGTTTTCCAAATTGAGGCGATATGAGTGTGTGGTAGCCGCTGCAACTGGAGTTGCACCGCCTGCCAGCTTGGGAAGAACGGGGGCCTGCCACAGGGGGGGGCAGGAAGGAGGTAAAGGGAAAAACTGGAGCATGCTTCAGTCCATGTGTAAGTCTGTCAGTTTATTGTCTTTGTGGGTTGAGATAAGAATGGAGCCGAATAATCTCACCATGGCCTGAATAAATTCCTCTGGAGGTAAACAGTGGGCAATTTGTCCTTGAGGCTAAAAAAGCCTGGAGTGTTGTAGCTGAGCAGTGAAAAACACTTTTAACAGTTCCATTTGAACAGCCAAATCCCAATTATGAATTTAGAATATTCCCAATTATGAATTAAGAATATTCACCGGCCTCCGAAACCTTCAGCTTCAACTGCAAGGCACGCATCAGCTCCAAGGTGTCATCCAATTTGCGTCAAGAGTCAACGCAGTCTGAGAATGCACTGCCTTGCCAACCTCGTTAATCATGATGGACAAGCGAGGGCCCGTGGTTCTTGATGCCGCCGTCTTACCAATTTTCCGGTAGATCAAGGCAGCACATAAGCCAAAAAGTACCAGCCCTGCTGCCAAGAGACCAAAAATGAATAAATCCTCGACGTCCTCAACGGAGAAAGGCGCCAAGCATGCAACACGCCAAGACCCCCAGGAGTCGAGGACATAGCCCGCAGGATACCTTCCATCTGGGCAGGTAGGATCCCCCGGTCCTAACCTTCTTGTAGAAAAAAATGGTGTCGATAGCGTTCATAGACCAGCTGATCAATTCCATGGTTAATCCAATAGTAGTCCAATAGATCCAGAATCCAATATAGTTCTGAAGAATTCACAGTCTGGTGAAGTAGGGACTTGAAGGTTAAAGGCAGAGAGATAAGGGAGAGTGGAGGAGATGCGACCGCCCTCGTCGGAGTCCCAAGCAGATGAGGACGAATCGGGTTCTTTTTAAAAGAGATAGCCCAATTTCTAGCAGGTAATTCTCAGGGAACAGTTATTTTGGGTGGGGACTTTGTGTCCTAAATCAATACGCCGACAAATTTCCAATTGAAAAAGAAAAAAAAAAAAAATCATCCAAATCGAAAGCACTAAGAAATATATCAGATGAGCTGGGGCTTGTTGACATATGGCGCACAAAAAAATCAGAAGGTTAGAGATTACACACATTTTTCAAGGGTACCACAGAGTAGCTAATTGTCATATTGGACCTCAAATGCTTTCAGATCATGGGTCTTTGCTAATGTCGTTAAATGTGGATCAAGATAAACCATTAAAACTATGGAGATTAAATGTATCACTTCTAAACAATCCTGAGATGGTTCAATATATAAAAGATGAACTAACTTATTTTTAGATACCAATTTTAAAGACATGATTTCCTCATCTACCCTATTTCTTTTTCTTCAAAAATTAAAAAAGAACACGAGATAAAACAAACCAAATTAGAAGAACAGATAAATAAAATAAAAGAACAAATAAGTTAGTATTACAGAAACTGAAATAATGCAGACAGGACCTGAATAACTTACTAACGTACAAGGCAGAGGGTGCTTTACGTTTTGCCAATCAAAAATACTATGAACACGGAAACAAACCAAGCAGGGTATTGGCATTTCAATTAAGAAAATCACAGGCATGCCCATCATCAAATAATTTGGTCTCATCCCAGGGAAGTAGCAAATGTATTTTCTAAATATTATGAAAAATTATATGAATCTGATACTACCCCCAATAAAAAAGAAAAAATTTGTAAATTCTTTCAACAACTTAATCTTAATAAATTAACCCCTTAAGTCCTGGAGCCTATTTCACCAAAATCACACCCATACATTATCATTTATTTCTCAGCTTGTACAAGGTCAAAAATGCAAAAGTTTGGATCAGCTAAAAGACAGGTCCTAGGTGATGTTGTGGATGCAAAAAAAATTGAAAGTAAATAATACTTGGTAGGAGTAAATGAGTTTTTTTTCCTCCCCAAAAAATTAATTCCAATTTATTTCTATTTGCTTGGCGTTTCAGCTGTGGTTAGTTGATATGTGATTGAAGTGGATACTTTTGTAGAGGAGACTTTGCTTGACATTTTGATGTATACGTGTATGTTGGTGTCAGCATTGGTTAGTTATGAGTGTTCAAATGTTCCAAAACGGCAAGTCCCCAAATTTGGGGACTCGGGGGTTTAAGAGGTTAAACGAAAAAGGAAGCTAAAGCTTTAGCGGGGAATATTAGCAAAGAAGAAATCAAATTTGTAGTAAAGAAACTTAAAAGCAACAAATCACCCAGTGTGGATGGGTTTCCTGGGGAATTTTATAATGCTTCATGGCAGAACTTATTCCCCTTCTAGATAGAGTGTTTAATTAGAGCCCTCTGATCCCCTTTGCAAGTCATTTATGGAACTTGTGGATGCGTTGGGATTCCAGCAATGCATTCAGGATTCAACACACATTAGTGGAAATACCCATGATTTGGTTCTCACACGTGGCCTTGCTGTCATAAACATTGACATTTTGCCTCTTGCCTCAGTGGTCTCTGACCACTCATTTATTAGGTGTGCATTTATGTTGCCGCATTTAGTGGACCAAAAGCCTTGTCTATCTCTGCGGCGACACATTAATCCCTCAACTATGACTGAACTCGAAGCCAGACTGCCTGAAATTTTGGCTTCAGGTTTGGAGAATGTTCAATCAGTGGATAGTCTTGCGGATGGCTTGAATTCAGCACTCAAGGCTACACTGGATAAGGTTGCGCCTCCTCTTCTAAGGCCACGCCTTCCCAAGGTGCAGTCGCCTTGGTTCAATGGTTACTTGCGTGACCTTAGGCAGAAGGCTCGAGGTTTGGAACGGAAATGGCGTAGTTCTAAATTAGAGGTGTTCCACCTTGCATGGCGTGATGCTGTCTTAGATTATAAGCATGCACTACTGGCTACAAAGCATGCTTGTTATTCTGATTTGATCAATAAAAACAAGCATAACTCAAAGTTTTGGCTTGAAACTGTAGCATTTCTCATTCATGGACAGCCACCTGTTATTCACTCTCCCTTTTCAGCACAGGACTTCTTGGACTATTTCGAGAAGAAAATTGAGGATATTAGGTTGAGCATATCTCAGAAGGCTTTGGTCCAACCACCGCATACTGCTATGGAGCTGGATGCGCCCACTGAGGTGTTACCCAGATTTACAGATTTTGATGCTATCTCACTAGGCGCGCTGACAAAGCTCATGACGTCTACTAAAAGCACAACCTGTTTATTTGAACCTATACCAACAGAACTGTTTAAGGACCTTTGGCCCACTCTTGGACCGACTGTGCTGGAAATTATAAATCTCTCATTAACTTCTGGATCTGTTCCTACATGTTTCAAGTCTGCAGTGATTAAACCATTACTTAAGAAATCCAATCTCGACCCTAGTGTATTGAAAAATTATAGACCGATATCACATCTATCATTTTGTTCTAAAATCCTGGAAAAGTGGTTTTGCGACAGCTCGTGGACTACCTCACTGAGAATAATCTTTTTGAGCCACTGCAGTCTGCTTTTAGAAACTATCACTCCACAGAGACAGCACTTACTAAAGTAGTGAATGACCTTTTGCGAGCAATGGACTCAGATACCACTACAGTCTTGGTGCTGCGTTTGATACGGTGGATCATCATATTTTACTCAACAGGCTGGAGAATCACTTTGGGATTACTGGAACTGCTCTTGCATGGTTGACATCATACCTGTCCAGTCGTTCTTACTGTGTATTGTGTAATGGCACCTCCTCTGATCGTTGGGACATGAAGTTTGGGTTCCGCAGGGATCCGTTTTAGGCCCCCTGCTTTTTTCCCTTTATGTAGCACCCCTTGGGAATATACTGCGGCGCTTTGGGATTCCCTTTCATTGCTATGCTGATGACACTCAATTGTACATGCCAATAACTGCTGGTAATCTCATTCACATAAAATCTTTGGAAGATTGCCTTGCATCAGTAATCAATCAATCAATCAATCAATCAATTTTATTTATATAGCGCCAAATCACAACAAACAGTTGCCCCAAGGCGCTTTATATTGTAAGGCAAGGCCATACAATAATTACGTAAAAACCCCAACGGTCAACACAACCCCCTGTGAGCAAGCGCTTGGCGACAGTGGGAAGGAAAAACTCCCTTTTAACAGGAAGAAACCTCCAGCAGAACCAGGCTCAGGGAGGGGCAGTCTTCTGCTAGGACTGGTTGGGGCTGAGGGAGAGAACCAGGAAAAAGACATGCTGTGGAGGGGAGCAGAGATCAATCACTAATGATTAAATGCAGAGTGGTGCATACAGAGCAAAAAGAGAAAGAAACACTCAGTGCATCATGGGAACCCCCCAGCAATCTAAGTCTATAGCAGCATAACTAAGGGATGGTTCAGGGTCACCTGATCCAGCCCTAACTATAAACTTTAGCAAAAAGGAAAGTTTTAAGCCTAATCTTAAAAGTAGAGAGGGTGTCTGTCTCCCTGATCCGAATTGGGAGCTGGTTCCACAGGAGAGGAGCCTGAAAGCTGAAGGCTCTGCCTCCCATTCTACTCTTACAAACCCTAGGAACTACAAGTAAGCCTGCAGTCTGAGAGCGAAGCGCTCTACTGGGGTGATATGGTACTATGAGGTCCCTAAGATAAGATGGGACCTGATTATTCAAAACCTTATAAGTAAGAAGAAGAATTTTAAATTCTATTCTAGAATTAACAGGAAGCCAACGAAGAGAGGCCAATATGGGTGAGATATGCTCTCTCCTTCTAGTCCCCGTTAGTACTCTAGCTGCAGCATTTTGAATTAACTGAAGGCTTTTCAGGGAACTTTTAGGACAACCTGATAATAATGAATTACAATAGTCCAGCCTAGAGGAAATAAATGCATGAATTAGTTTTTCAGCATCACTCTGAGACAAGACCTTTCTAATTTTAGAGATATTGCGTAAATGCAAAAAAGCAGTCCTACATATTTGTTTAATATGCGCTTTGAATGACATATCCTGACCAAAAATGACTCCAAGATTTCTCACAGTATTACTAGAGGTCAGGGTAATGCCATCCAGAGTAAGGATCTGGTTAGACACCATGTTTCTAAGATTTGTGGGGCCAAGTACAATAACTTCAGTTTTATCTGAGTTTAAAAGCAGGAAATTAGAGGTCATCCATGTCTTTATGTCTGTAAGACAATCCTGCAGTTTAGCTAATTGGTGTGTGTCCTCTGGCTTCATGGATAGATAAAGCTGGGTATCATCTGCGTAACAATGAAAATTTAAGCAATGCCGTCTAATAATACTGCCTAAGGGAAGCATGTATAAAGTGAATAAAATTGGTCCTAGCACAGAACCTTGTGGAACTCCATAATTAACCTTAGTCTGTGAAGAAGATTCGCCATTTACATGAACAAATGGTAATCTATTAGACAAATATGATTCAAACCACTGCAGCGCAGTGCCTTTAATACCTATGGCATGCTCTAATCTCTGTAATAAAATTTTATGGTCAACAGTATCAAAAGTAGCACTGAGGTCTAACAGAACAAGCACAGAGATGAGTCCACTGTCTGAGGCCATAAGAAGATCATTTGTAACATTCACTAATGCTGTTTCTGTACTATGATGAATTCTAAAACCTGACAAACTCTTCAAATAGACCATTCCTCTGCAGATCAGTTAGCTGTTTTACAACTACCCTTTCAAGAATTTTTGAGAGAAAAGGAAGGTTGGAGATTGGCCTATAATTAGCTAAGATAGCTGGGTCAAGTGATGGCTTTTTAAGTAATGGTTTAATTACTGCCACCTTAAAAGCCTGTGGTACATAGCCAACTAATAAAGATAGATTGATCATATTTAAGATCGAAGCATTAAATAATGTTAGGGCTTCCTTGAACAGCCTGGTAGGAATGGGGTCTAATAGACATGTTGATGGTTTGGATGAAGTAACTAATGAAAATAACTCAGACAGAACAATCTGAGAGAAAGAGTCTAACCAAATATCGGCATCACTGAAAGCAGCCAAAGATAACGATACGTCTTTGGGATGGTTATGAGTAATTTTTTCTCTAATAGTTAAAATTTTATTAGCAAAGAAAGTCATGAAGTCATTACTAGTTAAAGTTAAAGGAATACTCGGCTCAATAGAGCTCTGACTCTTTGTCAGCCTGGCTACAGTGCTGAAAAGAAACCTGGGGTTGTTCTTATTTTCTTCAATTAGTGATGAGTAGTAATATGTCCTAGCTTTACGGAGGGCTTTTTTATAGAGCAACAGACTCTTTTTCCAGGCTAAGTGAAGATCTTCTAAATTAGTGAGACGCCATTTCCTCTCCAACTTACGGGTTATCTGCTTTAAGCTGCGAGTTTCTGAGTTATACCACGGAGTCAGGCACTTCTGATTTAAAGCTCTCTTTTTCAGAGGAGCTACAGCATCCAAAGTTGTCTTCAATGAGGGTGTAAAACTACTGACAAGATACTCTATCTCACTTACAGAGTTTAGGTAGCTACTCTGCACTGTGTTGGTATATGGCATTAGAGAACATAAAGAAGGAATCATATCCTTAAACCTAGTTACAGCGCTTTCTGAAAGACTCCTAGTGTAATGAAACTTATTCCCCACTGCTGGGTAGTCCATCAGAGTAAATGTAAATGTTATTAAGAAATGATCAGACAGAAGGGAGTTTTCAGGGAATACTGTTAAGTCTTCAATTTCCATACCATAAGTCAGAACAAGATCTAAGATATGATTAAAGTGGTGGGTGGACTCATTTACATTTTCAGCAAAGCCAATTGAGTCTAATAATAGATTAAATGCAGTGTTGAGGCTGTCATTCTCAGCATCTGTGTGGATGTTAAAATCGCCCACTATAATTATCTTATCTGAGCTAAGCACTAAGTCAGACAAAAGTTCTGAAAATTCACAGAGAAACTCACAGTAACGACCAGGAGGACGATAGATAACAACAAATAAAACTGGTTTTTGGGACTTCCAATTTGGATGGACAAGACTAAGAGTCAAGCTTTCAAATGAATTAAAGCTCTGTCTGGGTTTTTGATTAATTAATAAGCTGGAATGGAAGATTGCTGCTAATCCTGCGCCTCGGCCCGTGCTACGAGCGTTCTGGCAGTTAGTGTGACTCGGGGGTGTTGACTCATTTAAACTAACATATTCATCCTGCTGTAACCAGGTTTCTGTAAGGCAGAATAAATCAATATGTTGATCAAAGTAAGAAGCTGGATGTCTAGTAACTTCCTACTTTTAAATTCTGATAAGACTGAAGTTATGGTTCTTGGTCCAGCGAGGTATCAGCATCAATTTGATCAGCTAGCACTTAGCTTAGGTTCGTGTGTTATACATCATACAGCTAAAGTGAGGAACCTTGGAGTAATTTTTGATCCTACGTTGTTCTTTGACCTCCACATTAGAGACATTATTAGGACTGCTTTCTTCCACTTGCGAAATACAACGAAGATTCGTCCCATCCTGTCTATGGCTGATGCTGAGACTTTGATTCATGCATTTGTCTCTTCTAGATTGAACTATTGTAATGCTCTATTTTCTGGTTTACCACAGTCCAGGATTAGGGGTCTTCAACTGGTTCAAAACGCTGCTGCCAGACTTTTGACACAAAGCAGAAAGTCCCTGCACTTGCTTCCAGTTGCTGCAAGATCGAATTTTAAAGTACAGTGGTCCCTCGTTTATCGCGGGAGTTACATTCTAAAAATATCCCGCAATAAGCGAAATCCGCAAAGTAGTCAGCGCTATTTTTTGCAATTATTATATATGTTTTAAGGCTTCTGTGTAGGCTCTCAGTTGTCCAGGTGGTTTCCATAGTAGAGAAGCTTGAATCTTTGACTGGACTGGGTTGCTTGACGTGAGGACATTTCGCTTCAAATTGCAGAAGCTTCCTCAGCTAAAATTCTTGCTCTGGTAGTCTGACTTCCGTCTTGACTCTTGTAGAGAAGAATAAAACAGAAGCCAACAAAAGCTGGAGTTTTTAACCTAACCAGACCCCTCCTACCGAGAGGCCGACTGCTACAGGCTAGTGTCTAAACAATAGCTCTAATTAGCACCTATTGTGCTCTAGTTAGCACCCTCCTAATGACAGGGCAGCTGTCCCTCCTAATGATGGGACAGAAGTCTCTCCTGATGGCTCCCTTGACGACTCTCCTGATGACGTGAATGACTCATTACCATGAACAAAAGACAAACTGCTTTGACCTGAGTACCCCATTGTAAACAGGGGACAAAGCGTGTCTGAGACGCCCTCCCTGGTTAAGGCTGGGTTTCAACTGTTTTACAAAGAATGCTTCCTTGACACCTCTCAAACCACTTCTTCTCTCTGGCTAAGATTTTAACTTCCTTGTCCTCAAATGTGTGGTTAGTGTCTTTCAGGTGGAGATGAACTGCAGACTGAGGTCCACTGGTGCCCTCTCTGCGGTGCTGGTATAGCCTTTTGTGTAAAGGTTGCTTAGTCTCACCTATGTAGTGTTCATTACAGTTTTCCTGACATCTGACAGAATACACAACATTGCTCTGTTTGTAACTAGGGATCCTGTCCTTAGGGTGAACTAATTTCTGTCTCAAGGTGTTAACCGGTTTAAAGTAAACTTGGATTTTGTCCTGTCTGAAGAACAGCACAAAATCCCAGTTTACTTTAGGCTTTACTGAGGCAGTGAGAGCAATCACGGTGATGCCGACCGGTGCCGCGACCGGCCCGCCTGATAAGGATGCAGAACACATTGCTCCGAAAAAAAAAAGCATGCAAAATTGATCTAAAAAAAATCTGCGAAACTGCGAGGCCGCGAAAGGTGAACCGCGTTATAGCGAGGGACCACTGCACTGTTATTAGTTTATAAAATTGTTCATGCACTTGCACCTCCCTATCTGGCTGACCTGGTAAGCCCCTATGTACCAGCTCGGGCCCTGCCTTCTCAGGGTGCAAGACTTCTGTGTGTTCCCAGGGTGAATAAAAAGTCTGCCGGTCACAGAGCTTTCTCCTTCGGCAGTCGGATACTGTGGAGACTTTTAAGTCACGTTTAAAGACTCATTTGTTTTCCATGTTTTATCATTAGTGTTATGATGTGCTTTTATTCTTGTATTCTTTTATGGTCATCTTTTTATTGTGTTTTAAATTTTTAATTCAGTTTTTTTTTATGTTGTGTGAGGCGCCTTGAGACGATTTCATCGTGAAGTGGCGCTATATAAATTAATAAATTTTAAATTGTAACAAGTTCAAACAGGTGCAATTAATACAGGTAAAGAGTGCAGAATAAGAGGGCTTCTTAAAGAAAAATTAACAGGTCTGTGAGAGCCAGAATTCTTGCTGGTTGGTTGGGGATCAAATACTTATTTCATGCAATAAAATGCAAATTAATTATTTAAAAATCATACAATGTGATTTTCTGGATTTTTTTTTTATTTATTTTTTTTTATAGATTCTGTCTCTCACAGTTGAAGTGTACCTATGATAAAAATGACAGACCTCTCCATTCTTCGTAGGTGGGAAAACCTGCAAAACTGACAGGGGATCAAATACTTATTTTCCCCACTGTATATGAATGTTAAAATCACCAATAATCAGAATGTTATCTGCACTAGTTGACAAGATGAACGCATCAAATTCATCTAAGAATTCACAGTATGGGTCAGGGGGCCTATATACAGTGACAATGTAATACAACTGATTTTTATTCTTCTGACCTTGGCAATACATGCATTGTGGGCAGCAAGGAGAATCAGATGTTCAAATTAGTTATATTTGTGACTCCAAGCTTCAAAAGTCCCAACTTCATTTCAGACTGTGAATTCTTCAAATTACATTTGGAATAACTATGGAATTGATCATCTGGTCTCTCAATGCTACTGACACCATCTTTTCAACAAGGAAATCAGGGGTGGAGAACCCTCCGTGCCCAGATGGAACCTATCCTTTGGGCTATGTTTTCAACGCCTGGGAGAAGTGGCGTGTCACATGCTTGGCACCACTCTCCGTGGAAGACATTGTGGATTTATTCTTATCTGCTTTTATGACAGGAGGGCTTTTGCTGATTAAGCGCTACTCTGACCTACCGGAAAATTGCCAAGACAGCTGCTACCAAAACCACAACCCCACACCTGTCCGTCATGATTAATGAGGTGGGCAAGGCGGTACAATCTCAGACTGCGTTAACTCTTTAATTTAAATGAAAATTGGAAATCATCTTGGAGCAAATGTCTGCCTTGCAAAGGAATTGATGTTGGAGACCAGTCAATATTCACAATTTGATCTGGACAGTTAAAGAGAGGCTGTACTGGAACTCTGTGCTTCTCTGCCTAACCCAAACAAGGCAGCCTTATCAGCTACCGAAGGTTAAAATGCCCCATTTGTTTTCCTCCAAAAGGATTTCATCTGCCTGGGTGAAGCATCTGGCTCCTTTTCATTTGCCCTCCCCTACAGTCTGTGGTTGTCAAGGCCACTCGAGACTGTACGCATACACGGACAGAGACTGAGTCGAGAACGGCCTCCAGTGATAACCAGCTGGCCAACATTGGGCCGAGACGGGCCTCCAGTGGCAGCTAACATCAGCCAGCCAGCAAAAACGCCGAGCCTTGACCACCCCCCCCCAGCGGTGGCCAAACATCGGGACGGGCCCTTCACTGTGGGACTCTTTGGACTTATGCAAAGCTTTCTCCATAACTGCTCATCATGCCAAAAATAGATAAATAAATAAAAAACATAAGTGGTGAAGATTTGGATGTAATTAAACTGTCTTTGAATTTCATCTCTGAGGAACTAAGTGGAGTGGTAAAAATACAAACAGAACTGCTTGGTTTATTGAAGGAAGTCCGAGCACTCATAAAAATGCTGCAGGAGAAAGACAATAAAATACAGATTTTGGAAAACCATGTAGACGAGTTGGCGAAGCATGGATGAGGTGACTGTGTCTGGATTGAACATTAAACATCTGTCATATGCCAGGGCTGCTGCTCTCGGCAGCGGTGCCAGTATGGATGAGGACACTCCGGGAGAAATTCACTCCCTGGAGCAACAGATCATTGATTTTTTTCATCTCAGGACATCCACATCAATGATATTGCAGACATTCAATTCCAAAAAAAGATAAGTCTGAACCGGTTATTATTATCCGGTTTGCAAACAGGAAATTTAATAACGAATTGCTAAGACAAACAAAAAAGCTGAGAGGAACTGAGGTGTATGTAAATGAACATATGACAAAGAAAAATGCCGATATTGCAAGACAAGCCAGAGCTAAAAAAAAAAAAAAAAAAAATACAAGCAACTTGGACCAGGAACTGTAAAGTATGGATTAAATTAATTAAATGGATCTCCAGAGGAATCAAAAATTATGATAAGGGAGCTCTTGGATCTGGATAAATTTAAGTGACTGCTCCCTAAGGAGGACAATCATTATTGGTTCCTTTTCATTTACTTGGAGTGATTTCTTTTATGGTTGTTTTGTTTGTCTTTCTTTCGTTATGGGACAAATTTTGTGAAAACTTATACCACAAATATATTTACATCTAGCAGCTAGACTGTTTAGCCGCATTTTTGGTTTGTGGATTATAATTTTTTTTAATAACTGATTCTTACCAATTTACTTCTGCAGAGAAGCTCAACTTAAAATTTTTTTGATTACACTGAACATAGATTTAATAATATTCAATATGATTTAGATCCGGATTCTTAAAAATATTACTCACCATTGCAATTATTTTTCTGAGGAACAATTTAGTAAATTTACTGTGTTAAATGGGACATTCTTCATCATACATTTTAATAGCAGAAGTTGTCAAAAATTCTGGATTGTTTAAATAGTGCAAATAAACATTTTTCAGTTATTGCAATTTCTGAGAGGTGGTTCAAAGAGGAACATATTGACACTGTCCAGTTTGAGGGTTATGAATTCTTTCCTATAAATAGGATGAATAAATGGGGTGGTGGTGTGGCACTTTGTTAGTTCTGCTTATCACTGTGAAATCATTCAAAATATGTTTTCTTTAGAAAATGTCATGGAACGTGTCACTGTGGAAATTAAATACGAAAAATAAAAAAAAT